>NW_024070202.1:36377656-36716452 GCF_014754425.2 Oryx dammah | reverse complement strand
CTAATTGCCTGCAGCTTAAATGCCTTAGTTTACTCATGTTAATAATTTTATCTTGTAAACTTGCATTCATATATATATCTCCTAATATATGTATATATAATTTACATTAATATATACTTTATAAAATAAACATTATTATATATAACACATATGTCCAACACATGGGCTTCTTAAGTGGTGCTAGTGGTAAAGAAGCTGCCTGCCAATGCAGGAGACATAAGAGGTGTTGTTTCAATCCCTGGGTTGGGAAGATTGCCTGGAGGAGAGCACAGTAACCCACTCCGGTATTCCTGCCTGGAGAATCTCATGGACAGAGGAGCCTGGCGGGTTGTGGTCCATAGGGTCGCAAAGAGTCGGATGCGACTGAAGCAACTTAGCGTGCCAAACACATATGCATAGGCAAGCACGTGCATTTACTCACATACATACACACACGTTCCATGGAGAATCCTTAGCTGATTTGTACATATTTTGAAATGTTTTAATTAAACTTTAAATAATCCAAGTGCTTAGTACCACCAAAATTTTTGGAATTCCTATCTCCATCTGACTATATGTGACCACCTAGTCTAAATATAAAATTATTTATTCTGAATATATATTATTGTTAGAAAACTTTTAATCTTCTATTATTTCTTAAACATAGCTACAAAAATTACGGATACAAACTTTTTTTTGAAGTGAATACAACTGGTCACCGTCTCTAATCAAGACAGGTATTGTTATTTATCATAACAGCCAGTAATACTTTCCTCAGGATAGAATGACTCAGAGAAAACAGAATAAAACAGGATACAAGTCTTCTATAAGCCCAATAAGCTCAAGGAACCAGAGTTTACATGGAATATCATGGGGTATCTATTCATACATGATTGTGAATTAAATTCTGTAAGTAAAAAGCCTGCTATGTTTTGAGAAAGTTATACTGCCAAAAGAACCGTCAGCCTGGAATAAAAGAGACTGTGAATATTCAAGATTTAAAATAAACTTTAGGCCTACCAAATTTCTACTGGCAGAAAAACCAGACCAAGAAAGGAGCTTGGCCTCCAGGGGTATTCCAAAATACCCTCCTCAGATAATGCAAAGAAATGGAAAAGATCTGCCAGAGGCAGAGCTAAGAGCTGTGGAGATAAGAGGGTGGACAACCTCCAGGAGGCATCACACCTGGAGGTCCTCAGAGAGCATCCCCCATCACCAGGAAAGGGGCATTCCCACTATCATTTCAGACTTGCCTAAGCTGCTTGTGACTGCTTTGTGTCTTACTTCTTCCCTCTTCTGTTTACTTACAGTCACATGTCATTGTACAAAGCAAGTTATTTGACTACACATAAAGTCAATGGTCCTTTGCTGTCCCACCATAGTTTATTAGAAGTGTGTGTGTGTGTGTGTGTGTGTGTGTGGTACTGGGTTAACGGGGAGGGGTAGAGTATATAAACGGTCCTTTTTAATTAGAATTTCAGAATTAGGATTCTCCAGATTAAGATCCTCATCTGTGCTATCATGTGGTTCCAGACTTTGAGACTGTGATTAGATAGGCCTTTTGTGCATATAAGGGAGGAACATGAATATGTGTGAACAGACTTTGGTAGGTCGTGTTACTGTCACTATATGCTGCTCTTAGCTGGGCCAGTCCCTGTAGGAGGATTAGACTTCAAGGACCATTGACTTTATATGTAGTCAAATAACTTGCTTTGTACAATGACATGTGACTGTAAGTAATGTGTGCCACACTTGTGCAATAGCTTTAAAACACAGCTCATGGTTCTGCCCTTGTCCTTTTCCTTCTGCTATGAGATGAGTACATCTCAGACAGGGCAGGCTTCCTTATTTTAGAATAATGAAGCCAAGCTTAAACTGTCCCATGATGGGTATATGACAGGTAGTAAAGTGCAAACTATTTTTTTTTTTAATTATATAGCCACTTAGATGTTGAGATCATCTGTTACCAGAGCACAATTCAGGGTTGCCTCACTGACTGAACAATACAACAGCAAGTGCCCAGAATCAAAAGGTGTAGAGAAAACATGTCAGAGACAATAGTCAGTTTTGCTCAGCCACGCAATGCCTGCTTCAGAAAGAATTCACTTTATGCCCTGTCTGCCTTAGGACAGCAGGAATTCCAGCGGACTAGAAGATAACCCTTGGTCAGAGAGCCATTATTCAGAGTAAAAGCTAATTTTCCCTGAGTATAAAAAGAAGAAATGAATGTTCTAACAGTAAAAGAAAAAGTAGTTTGATTTGTTTTAATCTTATAATCTTTCACAGTGCTGTAGAATTATGGACAATAAGCAAATAATAAACTAACTAAAAATAACATTATCTGGAGAAGTTTTGGTTTGTTGTGAATAATTTTCTAGTAATTGTTCTAGCTGGTGGTATTGGATTGGTAAGCCATGCATTTCCAAATGGGGAATCAACTTTACCAAAATAAAACTGCAGAAGACTTCAAAGTTTTGTATCAAGTTGAAATTTTAAAATATATCACTTTAATCAGTCAATTTGTCAGCTCTGTAAACAGGTAAAATATGCAAATGTAGCCTGTTAGGCTGAAAAGAGCATGAAGTATTCTCCACTAGATATTTTTAACTTTTGAAGAACTTGATATATTAACGATGCCACACTGGAGACACTGCCCTGGTAAAGAAAGACCTCAAGAAATGAAAGTCTAGATACTTTCTACTCTTCTTTGATGACTGACACAATAATAATAGATACAATTTTGACTTCTCTTTTTAAAATACCAGTTATGGTTATTGTCATCAAATCATAGACTGGAAATAAACAATAAAAATTCAACTAAACTGCCTCTGTTAAAACCAGTCTTGTCATAGTTTAATCTCCTTAAACAATTAAGTAAGCCATCTTTGGTGACTCAGGTTTTTCTCAAATTTCATCCTTAATATAAGCCAATAATACTTAAAACAACCAAACAACAATGAAAAAAAAAACTACATATTCTTGTCATCAGTAATATATTTAACTAATATTTCAGGTTTAGGGATAAGAATTCTTTCAAAAATTTTATATAAAACTTACTTTAAAAACACTCAAATAGCTTACTTTGATACCTATATCTTATGACATCGAGCAATTTTGAAGACAGTGATTTTTGAATATGAATTTACTCAATATTCTGATTATTTGAGTTTAAATAGATTTATTGGTTAAAACTGTTGGGGTTATTCTATTTTAACTATTTTTGTGTTACTAATTTTTTAATTTTCATATTTGTAATTGGAGGTCCTTTTCCTTTAACTTTATATATTTTCTTTTGTTATTTGTTTTAAAAGTGTTCCCTGTTTTCATACAAATCATTTTTAAGCCATTTTCTTACATATTTTTTCATTTCCATTTGAAAGGAATTAACTAAGATAAAATTATTTGAACTAAAAAGACCACACTCCTTTAAGTTCTATGTACTATTCTTAACTTTCAGTATCAGTGTAATGAAATTAAAACCAAAATTACCACTGATGCAAAGAAACTTGTAGGTAGCAAGTCAGTTAATAACTTCAAATTACAATAATTTAAGTCAAACATGGAAAAAGACTTATTTAGTAATGTAAAGAATACAGGTACACAAACTAAAAAATCTACTAACTACCTTACATACAAAAAACTCCTTTGTTTTTGCATCACACAGAGTATATTACAACTGTATCATCTCAGTCCTTAATAAGATAAAAGAACTGTTCTAAGTCTATAAATTAAAAACTATATTTGGAAACATTGAGAGACAGAGAAAAAATAAGTTACCATTTCGGAGCTCCTGTGAATCTTCTTTTCCTATTGTTTGCTGATGATTTTTGATACAGCAATTTTTTGTTTTGCTTTGTTTTCAGGAATCACATTCTTTTACTTTCTTTTAAAACTATAATCCAGTAGCAGGAAAATTTTCCCAAACTGCCAGTGGTCAAATAAAAGAAGGGACAAGGAGAGGCATACAGTGCCTACAATCAAGCTGATTAAACTCTGCAGGATCTGCAGTTTGTCAAAAACCATTTTGCTGCCTCACATTTTCTAAAAATGGAAAGGGTGAAGCTTTCACAAGTAACAGGCTCAAATAAACCAGTAGACCCAGCACAAAGCTCATGATACCAGCAAAAAAAAAATTTTTTTTCACACATTAGGAAGTTATACTATTAGCAGGAACCCATCATCCTAATAAGACACTTCTCCATATTAATGTGAGAGTCAGCTTCTGGACCCTAAAAACTCTTTCCATCCCTCGGGCTACATTTGTCCCAAAGAAGCATTAGTCACATGTAGCCTTGAGGGACTTTTATACAAAACTTGTGGAAGTAATGTATAGATACTTTCCCTGGAAGGGAAAAAGACAAAACAAAACTGGGTCACTGATGGTGATTGTTAAAAGAGTAAATCTAAGAAAACACTATTGTTTCTTTCTCTTCATTTAACTTCCTTAGTTTTATCATGATTTTCTAGAGATAAGATTGCTATGTATAGAAAATTAAATATGGGCTACATGATACTTAGCCATGGTATTATATATTCACTGACACATACTGTTATCACAATTAATTCATTTTTGCTTCTCACCCTATGTGGATGTTAAATGTAATAGACTGATACTTTTTTTTTTTTTTTGGTCATAGAGCTTATTTTTGCTCTTTTAGTTTTAACATATTTTAACAAAATTTGTCTTTATATAAATATCACTACTTCTTCAGTTTAAAAATATAAAGGCAAATATAACCTTACTATTTTATAGGTATTATTCCTCATTTTTCTTGGCATATGCTCTTCCTATTCTAAAATTCGCAGGACATTTCACATTCACTATACTTGACTACTCCTTGTCTCAACATATTTCATCAGTTATTACAGTCGCTGAGTTGCCAATAAATTATTTAACTGAAATATCTTTACTCTGGTGGACAGCATTTCTTGGAACAAACTTCATGGAAATGCAACTACTTCAGGAAGTCCTAAATGCCTACTTCTAAATAAGCTTCAAGACAAGCATCATTTAAAAAGATATATGTGTTTCTTAAAATTCAATTGATCTAGAGATATTCACTACATTTTTATGCAGTAAAATATGCAAAGCACGAATGACAAAATATGCAAAACCATTCATCAAATGACTTTTAGGTCATATATGAGCTTTCTTTTCCCATTCATTAGAATAGATAGGTAATTTTGGGGCATTTAGTATGAAATTGATATGTTTTTAAGCATTGACAGCTTTGGAAATAGAAATATGGATTTAAAAAATATTTAGTCCTATTCTTTCTTTAGCTATTAGATATTTAAACCAAACTGATAACAACTTATGGTTAAGAAATAAATGACATCACAATTTTGAAACATAATTTATATAAGGAAATTGTCCAAAGCTCTGTCCTTAGCATTTATTGTGTGAATAAATGATTTCTTTATTTTTGTATCCAATAAGATACATAAAAGAGTAGAAGTTGGTCAGCTGGCATCAAATAATTTTTATGTACCACTGCATTATTCAATAACATCTTTTATATAGCTACTTTATCATACCTATGTGTGAATGACAGGATATATTTCCACCAGACTTGCTTGAAATGTAGCCACGCAGAAATTACTGTACTTTTAGGCATCATCTTGGGAATGTATTTCTTTAAATATATTATGTAAAGATTATTACAGATGTCACACACTCACCAGATAATGCAAATAAACAAGGTTGAATAAAACATTAACCCTAATTTGAAGGGATTTCAAGTCTCCTCATCTACCACCTAGATGCTAATTAGTATTGCAATTTATTACACATCAGAGGTCAGGATAACAGTAGCTCCTATTACTGGGCATATAGTATAAAACAAATTCTGTTCAAAGGACTTTGGGACAATTAGCTAGCTATTTTAATTCTGTCAACACTTGGGTCAGATATTTCAAATTCACTTTATGGAACAAAACTTGAAAGAGAGAAAGCTCAATGAACATGGACAATCAGTCAAATAACGGATATTAGACTATAAAATTGAGTACAAAGACTCAGTTCTTTGGCTTTGTGGCTTTTAGCATCAATATTTCAGCTGGGGCATTTTGTGGGAAGGTGGAGATGGAAGGGTAGATAAAATTCAGAATGTTCAGCTCATGTGATGTTAGACCCTGGTGATGTGTATGGCAATTTTTCTAAAAAACAAACAAAAAACCAAAAAAACCACATCTAATAGTTGTTCTGAGTATAGTAAGCAGGGGCACAATGAGCTGGAAGGGGACAGCAAATAAAGAAGCAGATGGTGTCAAAGACATACTTCACTGATATAACCATTTCTTTAACCTCATGAAAAGAGATTACTAAGAACCCCAAATTTTCTTAACCAAGGACTCAGAGACCACCTAGAATCTGGTATAAAATTCAGATGATTAGTGAACTTAGAATGGAAAAAAAAAGTTTTACTAGTTTTTAACTGATATTTAGCTTTTTCTTCTCTCTCTCTCTCTTTTTTTTAAGGTACATAATAAAGCACAGTGATCTCACTGATAATAAGGACAGTGAAAGTATTTGTCTCTCAGCCACATCCTACTCTTTGTGATCCCATGGACTGTAGCCCACCAGGCTCCTCTGTCCATGGGATTCTCCAGGCAAGAATACTGGAGTGGGTTGCCATTTTATTCTCCAGGGAATCTTCCTGACCCAGGAATCAAACCCAGGTCACCCACATTGCAGGCAGATACTTTACCATCTGAGCCGCCTGGGGTTCACCATCAAAATGGATCAGATATTTTCAAATCACATGTCTTCCAGAAATCTTACAGTGTCACTTATACTGATCATCTCTTTCAAATTGTGGTGGTGTTCCAAAATCCCACTATATCCTCTTCTTTAATACTTAAATTTAAATTGGCAAGCATTAAAAATTAGAGTTCCAAAGAATAGCAAGGAGAGATAAGAAAGCCTTCCTCAGTGATCAGCACAAAGAAATAGAAGAAAACAACAGAATGGGAAAGACTAGAGATCTCTTCAAGAAAATTAGAGATACCAAGGGAATATTTCATGCAAAGATGGGCACAATAAAGGATAGAAATGGTATGGACCTAACAGAAGCAGAAGATATTAAGAAGAGGTGGCAAGAATACACAGAAGATCTATACAAAAAAGATCTTCATGACCAAGATAATCACGATGGTGTGATCATCAACCTAGAGCCAGACATCCTGGAATGCGAAGTTAGGTGGGCCTTAGGAAGCATCACTATGAACAAAGCTAGTGGAGGTGATGGAATTCCAGTTGAGCTATTTCAAATCCAGAAAGATGATGCTATGAAAGTGCTGCACTCAATATGCCAGCAAATTTGGAAACCTCAGCAGTAGCTACAGGACTCAAAAAGGTCAATTTTCATTCCAATCCAAAGAAAGGCAATGCCAAAGAATGCTCAAACTACCGCACAATTGCACTCATCTCACATGCTAGCAAGGTAATGCTCAAAATTCTCCAAGCCAGGCTTCAACAATATGTGAACCATGAACTTCCTGATATTCAAGCTAGTTTTAGAAAAGGCAGAGGAACCAGAGATCAAATTGCCAACATCCATTGGATTATTGAAAAGGCAAGCAAGTTCCAGGAAACATCTATTTCTGTTTCATTGACTATGCCAGCCTTTGACTATGCGGATCACCACAAACTGTGGAGAATTCTTAAAGAGTTGGGAAAACCAGACTATGCAGAGTATATCATGAGAAATGCTGGGCTGGATGAAGCACAAGCTGGAATCAAGATTGCTGGGAGAAATATCCATAACCTCAGATATGCACATGACACCACCCTTATGGCAGAAAGTGAAGAGGAACTAAAGAGCCTCTTGATGAAAGTGAAAGAGGAGAGTGAAAAAGTTGGCTTAAAGCTCAACATTCAGAAAACGAAGATCAATGGCATCTGGTCCCATCACTTCATGGCAAACAGATGGGGTAACAGTGGAAACAGTGACAGACTTTATTTTTGGGATTCTAAAATAACTGCAGATGGTGACTGCATGAAATTAAAATACACTTACTCCTTGGAAGTAAAGTTATGACCCAACCTAGACAGCATATTAGAAAGCAGAGACATTGCTTTGCCAACAAATGTCTGTCTAGTCAAAGCTATGGTTTTTCCCCTAGTCATGTATAGATGTGAGTGTTGGACTATAAAGAAAGCTGAGCACCCAAGAATTGATGCTTTTGAACTGTGGTGTTGGAGAAGACTCTTGAGTGTCCCTTGGATGATGAGGAGATCCAACCAGTCCATCGTAAAGGAAATCAGTCCTGAAAATTCATTGGAAGGACTGATGCTGAAGCTGAAACTCTAATACTTTGGCCACCTGATGCGAAGAACTGACTCATTTAAAAAGACCCTGATGCTGGGAAAGATTGAAGGCAGGAGGAGAAGGGGACGACAGAGGATTAGATGGTTGAATGGTATCACCGACTCAATGAATATGAGTTTGAGTAAACTGTGGGAGTTGGTGATGAACAGGGAGGTCTGGTGTGCGGCAGTCCACAGAGTTGCAAAGAGTCAGACATGACTGAGCAACTGAACTGAACTGAACTAAATTAAAAAATTGTTCTTTTCAATATTCTTATAAGTTTCTCCATATAATTGTTTTTCCTTGTAGTGCTATATACTTTATTTTCTGCACTAAAAACACCATTACTTGAAGCAGTTCACGGAGTCCAAGAGGCTTGCCAGAGAAATGAAAATAGTAAATCTCTCTTGTACATGAAACCAAATTAAGAGCCCAGTTGGCAGCAAAGATCTCAACTGAACAACTTCTGTGTTACTATGTCTGACATCATTCCCATTTCTATTATCTTTCTTCTTTCCTGGACTCATACTCTTATATTGATGATAAAATCACTAATACCCTAACCCCATCATGACCACTTGGTAGTGGTTATTATACCATTAGTCCTAACAATATTTAATAGGAGACACACATTTCAATTCTATTGCTCCTATCAGAAAATGATTCATTGTCTCTAAGAATTATGATGTATTACTGCTTTGTCTGCTATCTATAGAGTTTGTAGTTTGTCTGTGTATAGTAAAAATAATATTCTCCTTTCTGTATACTAAAAAAAGTTCCTAAGTTTTAGCAGGAATTTCTCCCAAGAAGAATTGCTGTAAGTATATTAAACCAATCAAGGTTATTTCCTATTGATAGCACAATTACAAATTTCATATTGCTAGTGTCAACTACTTATATTATTAAATGCATGTAGTTGGATATACCAAATTATTTATAAAAAATTTAAAGGAAATATGTTTTGTTTGCAGCAATAATCAGTTTAGGGACTTTATTAAGTCACTTTCTTCATAAAAGGGAAGCTCATAATAGTAAATTGGATATGATTTTTTTTTTTTTTTTTTTGTATGTGGCTCAGTGGTAAAAAACCCACTACCAATGCAAGCAGGAGTTGCGGGTTCGATCCCTGGGTTGGGAAGATCCCCTGGAGGAGGAAATGGCAACCCACTCCAGTATTCTTGCCTGGGAAATCCCATGGACAGACGACCCTGGCAGGCTACAGTCCATGGGGTCCCCAAAGAGTTGGACAAGACTTAGCAACTAAACAACAACCATACTTATTATTATTTTTTCTGTAACTTAAGATGTTTTGACATCTCTTGAGAGTCTTATGGACCCAGAGAGAGACTGATCTCCCAGAATTAGCTAATTCTTGGGAACGGTAGACAGAAGCCTGGAACACACTTTCATGCACAGAGCAGCAGATCCAAGGCCACACTCCCACTTATCTACTTAATTCTCAGAAATCAAGCCAATGTTTCCCTGCTCTAAAAGAACCCAGGGCTTCCCTTGTGGGTCAGCTGGTAAAGAATCTGCTTGCAACACGGGAGACCTGGGTTTGATCTCTGGGTTGGGAAGATCCCTTGGAGAAGGCAATGAATGGATGACCCCTTGGAGAAGTACCCATTCCAGTATTATGGCCTAGAGAGTTCCATGGTCTCTATAGTCCACGGAGTTTCAAAGAATCAGACATGACTGAGTGACTTTCACTCAAATGAACCTAAAGCCGGCCAGATACCAGACAACTTGGAACTATCCCAAAAGCCCAAAGTCATTACAAATTATGCAAACTAGCCAATTCTAAATGGCCTTCTCTTAAATAATGCCTTTCCTGTAAAAACTCCATTAAAGGCTGCCTCCTTCACTCCTGCTTCTACCTCGTCACGAAAATGCGCTGATCTTCCTCTGGCCCTGTGTGGTATGGCATGCCTCTCATTCTTGAGAAACTGAGTACCATTAAACTTTTCATTCAGTGGCATTGACCACTCCTTGTTGTCACTTAGTCACTTTTATAAACTAAGACCTGAGCACAAAACAATTATATTTCATAGTAAAAAGCTAAACCATGTATAATTGCTTAACTGTGAGTATTATAAAGGATGAAACAATGTAATAATAAAGTAGGAGATTTGAAATGAGATAGACTTTCGCTAAGAGTCGGACACAACTGAGCGACTTCACTTTCACTTTCCACTTTCATGCATTGGAGAAGGAAATGGCAACCCACTCCAGTGTTCTTGCCTGGAGAATCCCAGGGACGGGGGAGCCTGGTGGGCTGCTGTCTATGGGGTCGCATAGAGTCGGACACGACTGAAGCAACTTAGCAGTGGCAGCAGCAGCAGCAGCAGACTTCTCCAGTTTACTTGCTGTGCTACCCTAGTGCAGTTTACTTGTTTATTTATGCCTCTATTTTCTTCTTCCACAAAATGAGTATGACTATGATTGCCATTCAAGATTATTGTGAACATTAAAAGATAAGACATACGAAAATACCGGCACCACAAGTGTGCTAAATACATAGTGGCCACCAATACTGGTGAATTACCTAACATTACTGAAATATGTATTTAGTTAAATTTTATTCTTCATTGTTGACTTTAGAAAATAGGATTTTTAGTGCAATAACAATTGTGATTACTATCATTTTTCTAAATTCCAGTTTATTTAGATAAAACCAAGTGGTTTGGTTATAATCAATGGAGGAAAACAGTTTTTAAAGCTGATTCTAATTAATAAAACTAGTTTCATCTCATAATCTTTATTTTTATGTTATAGTTATCTTAATCAATCATATTATTACGTATTTAATTCAAGAAATATCTATTCATTGATTAGTAAATGTGCTCATTATTGTATCTTTTTGCTAATTATTTTTTCCTGAGTTACATTTACATGATTTTTGAAACAAGATGGGATATAATTATCACTAAAATTAAAATATCAGGATACTACTTTATAAAAGTGTTCCAGAATCTACGTAAAGCACCATTTTTCGTCACAATACAATCCAGCAATAATAACATAATCACTTTTAAGATACATGATCTGGGAATCAGACTGCCTGTGTTCAAATTATTGTAACTAAATGTGTGACCTTTGTTCATATGTAAAATATGAACAGTAATACTACCTACCTAGTAGTGTTGTGATGATCAATGAGTTAGTATTCATAAAGCAAATGACCATCAGAAATAAACCACTATCATTATCATTTGTATTTCAATTATATTCAAGAAAAATATACACACTGATATGGAAACCTGAAGCCAGCACTTTACTCACTGCGTAAGCACAAGCAAGTGCCGACAACTCTAGCCTCATTTTCCTAATCCATAAAGTGAAGGAAATAATAGTACACTTCTTATTGGGTTGTAATAAAGATTAAATGAGTCTTTAAACAAATGTCATCAAATATTGAATATAATTAAATGCATGAAAATACTTTATAAGTATTAACAACAAGGCTAAGACTCTTTATAATTTCTGAAGATCAGCTACTAACAGAGTGACATTAAATTAACTGTGCATTTTTCTCTATACTGTAATATTTATGTCAATCAAAGGCATGAATTTTGAAGGGAGGATGATTCCCTCTTCAGAAGATACAATTCACTGTGGTATGGTTGGAAAGTTTGCTAAGATTCATTTTAGTGAGGCTCTTAATCTATATGCTCTTTTGGCACTAATCACTACATAATCAAACATGCCAAGTATGACAGACAGACCACCTCCTGCTAAAGCAGAACATAAGTACTATTCACTTCTTAAAAAGAAAACAATTCTCTGATGAGAAGAAATTATGTCATTTCCTGAGTGGAAGTTCACAATGGGGTACTTGCAATATGCAATGAGTGAAAAAAGAGTAAATTTAAAGGAAAAATATGGAAAGAACCTTACAGAAAGAATATAAATGAAAAAAACTTCCATGCTAAACATGATCCTTCCTAACAATGAACTATAGTCTCTTAAAAAAGTGGAGAGCTTATTTTCTGATTATATTCTGTCATAAATCATATAGACAGATGTGTGCCTTAGTCACGCATCATGGTTGATTACCATCATTCAAGGTTTATGCAACACAGGCTAAGAATTTTATTTTTGAATTCAACATTTAATTTCTTTGGTATTATTACAGACAAAAAAGCAATATCCTATGCATTTTTCTTTGTTATAACACAACATCTGCACAATAAAAATATTTATGTCAAATATTTTTATTTTAAATGTGTCTTTAAAATCATGCATAAGTCTGTTTATTCTCTTTCCAAAGAGTAAGTACATTTTAGCTGTTAAAAAGGCAGTTAAAAGTAAATTGTTTTAAAGTCTTAAATTATGTATTACCTTTTCTAACTATTGTGAAAACAGAGAAATCAAAACAATGTCAAATGTGTAAATAAATAAAAAATTATCTTAAGAACTGGTATTTATCAGTGGGGTAGTTGAACCCACTTACATTCCTGGCACCATGAGTCAAGGATTTCTTTAATTAGAGGGTGTATGAAGAACTTTTCAAATACTGTTGAATACAGCAGCGAGACTTAGGTGGGTGGGATAAATCCATAGGGTGGTTTCTTAAAAAGTAAACTCTATAGGATGATAGTAATCTACTAGGGTTTCCAATCAAACTTTGTTCATTAGTGCTAGTCAGAGCTGGTACCCAGAGAAGATTAACATGAGATTACTCAATATTTCTATTAGATAGAGTTCAGATTTGACATTGGTCACGGATATAAAGTTAATGCTGAATTGACTTTGGAATTCAAACTCTTATAGCTATCTGCCAGCTCCAATGAATGAACAAAAACAAGATTGTTGTACAGCAAAAAGAACATATGGTTGAAACAAAGCAAATGCTGTTTTTGGCTGATAGATAAATAGCAAAATGATGATTACATATATATTGCCACCATACTGATATTTTACCAAATAAGAATTTTAAATAACAAATATGTAATTTTTAAAAATCTTTAACAAAAATTTCAAAATAGCTTCTGAATTCATATTTTCAAAGTGACTAAAATTTGTTATGAAGTATTTGTTTTAAAAACATCCTCTATTCTTACAAGAAATGAAATGCAGTCGTTCCCCTTTATTTCAGGGGATACACTCCAAGACCCCCAGGGGATGCTTAAAGCAGTGGATAGTAGTGAAACTTATATATCCTATGCATTTTCCTATACATGCATATGATAAGCTTTAATTTATAAATTAGGTACAGTGAGATATTAAGATTATAATAAAATAGAACAATTATAGCAATAAACTGAAACAAAAGTTATTTGAATATGTTTTTTCTCTTAAACTTTCTTGTACAAATTTAATTCCTTTTTCATCTAACCTAAGCACTTATCATGTACTGTGGACATTATTTTTGCAGTTTGAGGTGGGACAGAAAAATTAGCACAATTTTCTTTTCCTTCTTCACAATTTCATAGACAGAAAACTCATTCTAACTATAGATCTTATCAAATTTGGCATATGATTTTATTTATTTCATCTAAAGTTGAGAAGTTTCACCTTTTCCTCAAAAGGAAACACTTGAAAGCTTCCCCTTGGCATATCTGAATTGCCAGCATCACTATCCTTGTGCTTTGGGGACATTATTAAGTAAAATAAGGATTACTTGAACACAAGCACTCTCATATCTCAGCAGTGAATGGAGGGGGCTACTACAGGAGCACGGGACAGGATGTGATGAACACAGGGATGGAGCGGGACAGCACAAGATTTCATCGTGCTTCTCGGAATGGCAGGTAGTTTAAAACTAATGAATTGTTTACTTCTGATATTTTTCATTTAATATTTTTGGGCAGCAGTTGACCGTGGATGCTGAAAATGTGGGAAGGGAAACCACGGAGAACGGGGGACAACTCTACACATCAAAATCATGTCTAGCTAAATAGACTACAACATCAGTGAAAATAGTAAGAGTCACAACATCCCTGAGTACATTACAATCATAAACTATGCATATAAATATGACACAAATGAGCCTATCTACAAAACAGAAACAGACTCACAGACATAGAGCACAGACTTGAGGTTGCCAAGGTAAGGGAATATTAGGGAGGGAGGAAAGGGGAGCTTGGGGTTAGCAGATGTAAACTATTATATATAGAATGGATAAACAACAAGTCCTACTGTATAGCGCAAAGAGCTATATTCAATATCCTGTGATAAACCAAAATTGAAAAGAATATGAAAAAGAATACATATATATAGTATAACTGATCACTCCTTTGTACAGTAGAAATAAACACAGCACTATGAATCAACTCTACTTCAATAAAGTAAACAAATAATTCTCAGCCACAAAAATAATTTTAAAATAATGGTTTCAACATTAAATAGACCATGATTTTTTGATAAAATGTACAAGGCATGTACTGAGTTTTGTAGGTAACACTAACAGTAAGTAGATATAACCAACCCTTTATTCAAAGAGTGTATTTGAGTGGAAAGGAAAAAGATATTCACTGCATAATACAGAGAATGAATGGGGTATCATAGCTAATATAATAAATGGTTTATATGCAATCATTTATATTTCTCTTTATTTTCATAATAGGCCTACACAGCTACAACAAAGAAGAATACACAAGTGTATATACATAGATATATATCACATAGTATGCATATATTATATACATATTTTGAAACAAATAGTTTATGTCAGCTTTGGGGCAGGCACAGTACTAGACTTTGGAGTCAAGGAAAGTCCTTGCCTTAATGAAACATGAATTCTAAGGAAAGGAGAGAGAGAATAAATAAATGAATAAATAAAGTAATATTTAAAAACTACAAACTACCAAAGTGGAGCAAAAGAGAGAAAGGGTGGTGAGAGGTGCTATTTTAGGTAGAAAATTTCTCTAATGAGGTCACATTTGCATAGAGATCTGAATTAAGGGAGAAAGTCAGCCAAGGATATCTAGGAGAAGAATCTAAGGTATCGAGATTCAAAGTATATAAGCAAAGTATTTAGAAACAGCAGGGAGACCTGTGTGGCTGCAGTGGCCTGAGAGGGACATGGTGGAGGGTGAAATCAGAAAGGTATGAGGGAGCTTGAAAATAAAGAGCCCTGTTAACTTTGAAGGACTCAACAGGCCATGGGAGCTTTGCCAGTAATTGGAAGATTTTGAGCAAAGAAGTGATATGATCTGGCATGTAAGAGGACTTTGGCACTTTAGAGGAGGTTGGAGCTCCTGTGCAAGCATGGAGATCATTTAAATGGCTTTTCATTAGTTCAGAGGAGAGATGTTGATTACCTATGTAAGGGCATTCATAGAGGTAATGGCTAAACAAAACTTTATGGCTAAATTCAAAATTGGCCAATTGTATAATTAACAATATATTATAAGTTAAAGTGTTTTAAAACCATAAAGAAATAAAATATTCTTAATTATTTTATTCTGGACTTATTTCAGGTTGGGATATATAGGTAAAACAGATAGTCACACTATGGTTGATATAAATATGGAGTAATTAATTTTTACTAAAAATTAATTAGTAAAATTTTAGTAAAAATTGTGGAAAAAACTATTTATCAATGATATGTGTGTTTTAAATGTCTTATGTTTGTTCTTAAAATACTTCCGGAGGCTGTGGTAGGCCCACTTAAGTACAATAATCTGAAATGTGCAAAATCTGCCAACCAAATGATCCCTGATCAATTTACATTATTTCCAGGGAGGTGAAAATTTATATATAAGAGAATTTGCAAAGATCTTTCAAGATAAAATTAATAACATAACTTAATTCTAATCCAGTAGGTATGTTCAGTGGCAGTTAGGAAGCAAGTGGTCAGTTTTAACTGGAACAATCAGGGAAGACTTCCTTTAAAGGTAGTGGTTCTGATGAGTAGGGGGAGAAAAGGAGAGAGAAAGAGAAGGAGGGAGAAAGAAATGCAGGCAGGTAAAAGGAGCAGGAAAATACTGAACTCTCAAATATGCCAAGACTTATACTAGGATTGTTCACATATATTCAATGTAGTATCAAAGAACATGTGTAATTCCTAACAGTGATTGCGTGAGAGTATGTAAAAATATTATTGAATCCTGTAAGTTTAGAATAATTCTATAAAGAGACCTTTAAAAAATCTATGAAATTACTATTTGTACATTAGAACAGAACCATCATTTTATAGATATGAGTTTATCTTTTCAAAGCAGCATTGTTTTGAACTAGTCCCAGTTTTGTAACTTTCACTCTGCTAGCTAATGTAAGAATGTAGCATTTAATCACAAATTTCAAGCCTAAAAGCATGCACATACAGCAAACCCCAATACAGAAAAGCAGCTATGGTACAAGATCTTTTTGATGAATGGATAGTGCTCATGGCTGTTTTCCTTTTTGCAAGGTCCTTTAGCCTGTGATAAAATTCAATATTGGATTAATGGCAACCACATAATATTTGTATGTATTTGCTACAAAATAAATAAAGTGCATACATTATTTATAGTATTTTCTAATTTGCTGGGATGATGGTTGACAGATTAAAGTTTTGAGTTTTATGAATTAAATCTTTAATTTATGGGTGGTTCTGTTTATGTTTAAATAGTCTGCTTTTTCAGATTGTATATAATTCCCTTTGTACAAATAAGTGTTTTTTTAATAAAGAAATAAAAGGGCCATATAATCTTTAGGAAAATTACTCAGAGAATCAGAAAAGAGTCAAATGAATAATGACTGGAAATAATAGAAGCCAGTTATTTTTTATGGCAGTCTATGTGGAAAATATTTTAGGGTCCCCATCTTTACACTTCAAAAACTCATTTACACTGTCACAAGAGAGTTGGGTAACCATAAATAAACATTAATGACCCCTTTAACACCATGTTCTAGAGACGTTTCTGGTATATAATAAATGTTTAGCTCTTGGGAAAAAGAGAGAGAAAGGAGAAATCATACTGGGAAAGAAGGAGAGAGAGAGGAAATGGATGGCAATTTTCAGAATAAGAAGCTTTTATACATGGAAAGCTTCTGTCTTTGTAAAAGATGAAACACTACTTGCTCTATATAAAATCTTTGAAGGTTTCTTTTTTTTTTTCCCTAATGAGATATATCTTCATCTGCACTGAATCAATTGATTATAGCTGATCTATTTCAACAATCTATGGCAAGTTTATATACAGCAAAAACACCCTTTATTGAACAGACTTTTCTTCATTTTGACTCATCCACTTTTTTTGTTCATCCAATGAAATTTACTAAGCATGTAGGCACTGTACTAGACTCAGGATACCCGAGAGTATATAGCATGTGATTTCTACCCTAAAGAAATTCAAAATCCCATAGGAGGGAAAATGTAAATTCATTAGAGAGAAGAGTAGGGGAAAAAAAGACTAAAGGAAAGATACAGAGGTAGTATAGGGTGAATAATTCCAACTCAGGCTCACAGATTACCTGTTTTTAAAGGAAGTAATTTTAGGAAGTAATTTTAACCTGGGATTTTTCAATCAGATTGTGCCAGGCACAGGGGTATGTAGCTACACAGGGTCAGACTCAAGAGGACATTCCAGGCAGAGGTTATAATAAGTATACAAGCATGGAGGCAGTAAAAGATGGAATGTTCAAGGAATTACATCTAGTTCTGTGCTCCAGAAGACATTTTAATGATATAAGTAGGCAAAATATGAAGTTTGAGGGGTTGCCATGGCAGAGTTGAGAAAGCTATATGTAGCAGAATTTTAGGAGGCATATTCTCTGAGAAACCAAGGAAAGAAGCTGCCATCAGGTCAGTCAACTGTTGTAACAGTTCAAGTGATCAACAATGAGAATCTGAAATAACATGGAACCATGATCTTGTTTACCAAACCCCTATAAAATATACTGCCACCCTATATTTATCTAAAAACAATCTTTAATATCAATGATACATAATACATTTTAGTGAAAATAATAGAATATAGTTTAACAATTCTAAAAGTTATGCTATTTCATGTATTTGTATTTCTCAGTTTATGCCTTCACATGAGTCCTCTGTGACCCTTAAATGAATTACTGTCCTACACTAACATGATTTTATGGTATTATTGTTCTGGCAAATTTAGGGCTTATACTTATTTAATTGACGGGCCCCCAAAATATGTTTTATTCAGAGATTTTGAACCAATCATAATGATTAAGAAATGTATGAAATTAAAAGATACTTTCTCCTTGGAAGAAAAGCTAGGACAAACCTAGACAGTATATTAAAAAGCAAAGACATCACTCTGCCAACAAATGTCCATGTAGTCAAAGCTATGGCTTTTCCAGTAGTAGTGTATGGATGTCAGAGCTGGATCATAAAGAAGGCTAAGTACTGAAGAATAGATGCCTTTTAAATTGTGGTGCTGAAGAAGACTCTTGAGAATCCCTTGGACAATAAGGAGATCAAACCAGTCAATCCTAAAGGAAATCAACCCTGAGTACTCATTGGGAGAACTGATGGTTAAGCTCCAATACTTTGGCAACTTCCAAAGAGTCAGCTCATTGGAGAAAACCCTGATACTGGGAAATATTGAGAATAGGAGGAGAAGGGGGTGACAGAAGATGAGATGCTTTGACGGTATCACTGACTCAATGGACATGAGTTTGAGCAAACTGCAGGAGATGGTAAACGACAGGGAGGCCTGGAAAGCTGCAGTCCATGGGGTCACATTTTGTGACTGAACAATGAACAAAGATATGATATATGGGTGAAAAAAGAGTCTCATAAGAAGTAAGTCAAGTAAAAGAAACATTAGGTCAGTTATATTCAATTTATGGCATCAGTAGCTACTAATAAGCAGAAGTAAATATTTTATGCCTTATATGGTCTATAGTCCAATTTTATGTTAACTGGGAATTCAAAATGAGTCTGAAAAAAAACCTCTAAGATATGATTTAGGTAATTTCTTAAATATTTTATAGCATAATCCATGAAATGAGGATGGCAATAATCTCTATCTCAACAATAAAAAAAAATGGATGAGATAAATGACATTTTAAATGTGTCTACTGAACAATGAGGGAACCCAAACTCAAAATTTTGAAATAAATAAATGAAGACAATATATAACAAAACATTAAATAATAAGATCTACTTACTTTTAAATGTTTCTAATGAGTATCATCTGTTTAGGTAAGTACCATATGTAGACATTTAAAAGACAGTATCAAAGTTTGTAAGGAGATAAAAGGAGAAAAGTATGTCCTTTTACATATGTTTTACCATTGAAAGGATATTACAAAATTTATTTTTCCTTTACCACCCAAAATAGTCATCTGCCATTGATTGTACTACTTATTTTCCACAACTTTTTCCTCCCTATGGTACATGGAGCATGGTAGGGGAAATTCAATTTATTCATTGCACACTTAAATGATTAGGTATTTTAGAATTTTATAAGGACAGCTTTTCAGCCAACTCTTCTATGAGCTCATGCTAACAATGACAATGATCCTGTTTTTATACTCTGAAGTAAGAATGGTTTGGATTTTATTAAATCAGAGAATCAATAAGTATAGGAATGGACTTTGTCTTATATCTGCCTCTTTGACATCATACCTGAAGGTAGTTAACCAAAGCACTGAAAATATAAACTGAGTTCCCACCATGGAAAGAGAGGCCAGCCTCACATACTGCTAGGTTTTATACAACAAAGTCTCTATCTCAGGTTTAACACATGAATGGAGTTTCAAGCAGTCAATACCTATGACTGACCTGATTTTCTGTTTGTAACTATTGATTGCTTTTCTGAATAACCTCCAATCCTACTTTGCAGTCATTTAGCTTGGAGTTGAAAAAGACAGACATTAGGAGCCTTCAGGTATCAGAAAAGCAGAAGTATCAAGATGATTAAGAAATCTGCCAGGGGTATTTGGAGGAATTTTTTGGCTTCCTTCCCAGGTTCTTCTAGTTTCAAGTCAAAGTTTGATATTTTATGCGAGTCTTCTCCCTTAAACAAAAGGTACATTTCTGCTTTTAATCCAAGCTAACAATTTCATAATAAAGCTTGAAAATAAATGATTCAGGTGACTCTAGCTTTCATTAACTGTTTTAAATTCACTTAACTTTAAGTGGAGTTTTCATTACCCAGTATCTACAATGAATTGAACATGTTCTTTATTACTAGCTGTTTGTGGTTTTAAATGCTTCTAACTAATCATTGTTCATTATACCAAGAGAATCGGATTTCCAACTATGGTTTGATGTCATTGTGTATGTACAGGACGTCCACAGGTGCCTGGAAGGCCAAAAAGGAAAAGAAGGAAACCAGCCAAGATTAAAGCTGCATAGATCCAGATGTTGCTGCTGCTGCTGTTTGAAAAAACACATTTTAGAGTTTGGCATTTCAGTCTTACAGCTGGCAAGTAATAAGAGAGAATGAAGTCTGTGTGCGTGCATGCATGCTCCTTTAGTGGCAGAACGAAGAGAAATGGAAAGAAGGGGAGTCCAATCTGCTGAAATAAAATAGGAATGTGGAAAAGAGCCTATTCAAACCCGCTGGCAATGAGGTATTTCCCTGTTATTAACAAAATGTTCTGGCACATTAGGAAGAATACAATTTGCCTGAGTGAAGTATAGAACCAAAAATAAAATCTCTGAGTCCTGCTAGTACCTTTACAGCTCATTCACAAAACTGTCATAAGCAGGATTCAGTTGCCTTCCTTTTTCACTCAGTAATGTGTTTTTACCATTACTCATTACTCCTTAACTGGTACTCTTTCAGAGGGAGTTCTAACAAAGGATCCAAAGACTACATAGGTTACTGAATCACACAACATGTGAACATAAGTACTGGCACGGCATTATGAGTTTTACAAGTGGCTCATTCCAGATGTTTTTATCAGGATATTACAAACAAGCCCAACACTAAATTCTAATGACTCATTTCCCCCTACCAAAAAAAAAAAAAAAACAAAACCCATTATATTCAGTGCACATTAAAATGTGATCAACATGGTTGTAAATAATTACAAATTCCTATTCAGGGAAATATAATTGCCTCTTCTTATTTTTTCATAGAACCCATATTAGTGGCTCAGTGGGTAAAGAATCTACCTGCAATGTAGACCACAGGAGAAGAAGACACAGGAGACTTGGGTTCGATCCCTAGGTCAGAAACATTCTCTGGAGGAGGAAATGGTAACCCACTCCAGTATTCTTGCCTGGGAAACCCCATGGAGAGAGAAGCCTGGTGGGCTACAGTCTGTGGGGTCACAAAGGGTTGGACACGACTGAGCAACTAAGCAGTCACCTATCTTAGATGCACTGCCAGTGAAGAGATGTACTTAATTCTAGTCTAGTCTCTCTTGGACAGTGATCTGTAAAATGCAAATGTCTAAGTAAAGGTCTATGAATGAATTCCAGTATATTAGGTCCTGGGCCAAACCTAAAGTCAGCATTCAAAGTAAGTGCTAAAATTAAGATAAGATTAACTGAAATTTTCTTCATAAGAAGAAATTAACCTTTTGGTTTTTTGGTGATGATTCAGTATAGTCAAAAGAATATAAACTTAACACATGGCTTACCATACAATCTAAGGCACTGACAAACTGGAATATTTATCTATTTTCATATGGCCTACTTATGAAATAGGTGTTAATATGCCTTGAGATCCAGATAGATAGATGGATAGACAGGTAACTAGAGAGATCTTTGTCATAGAAAAAAATTGTAGAAAGAAAAAAAAAAATTTAAAATGATCACTGCACATTAGCTTTTACTCCAGAATAAATATTCCTATTTCTTGAGTATATTTAAAGATGGAATAAGTTTATTAAGTTTGTTACACCCAAAGAAACTATTTTCAAGTCTCTACTCACGGCAAGCATGTTATCGATACAATTAAACATCATAGGGTTATGAATCTTTGTATTAAGAAAGAGAAATACTGCCTTTTTTTAAAGTCATGATTCAGTCTAAGACTACTGCCTTGGAGACTGTTTCAGGCTTGCTTAGGGGGTCCATTAATTAGCTCTTTAGTTACCTTTATTAATACTGTTTTTGAGACAAAAATCCAGCTTTGATGGTTTCTTATGTAAAATGGAAAATGACAATAGTACCTACATACTGCATGTGAATGTCAATTTAGAAATACTGGGTTAAATCACAGTCTTCCAAAATCCTCAGCTGAAGCTATAATCAAGGACCTCATCACAAATACATTTAGAGTCTCCCTTCATTGCCCATACTTTAGTGTTCATACTTCCACCAGATTGTAGAAATGCAACACAAGAAAATGACTCTCTATTGGCTATATGTAACCCTCAAAACACGGCAACTTAAAATTATGATGCTTCAGAATTCTATACTCTTATATTCATTTATACTCATGTGTACTCTTACACTCATTTGCCTTTTATCAAAATCCTCAGAACTCCTAGAATGAATTAACAAAGAAACCCCTCCCCAAAAAAACTAAAAAAAAAAAAAACTAAGGAAAGTAGTTGCTTCTAACTAATAGAAAGAAACCAAAATATTCTCATTATTATTTCAAAATTTCACACTCTTTCTGCTTGCCATGAAAAACCTACACTTCAAAACAAACAAAAAATTTAGATGAAAAAATATAGCTCCAAGGCTAGAAAGTCAGAAGATACAGTTTGTTACATGTACTAATTTGAAATGTTTTAGAAAAAGGAAATTTTCAAAGGCATAATGCCTATGAACAGTGACATTTTTCTCTTTTGTTTTCAGTTTGAAACTTTTATCCAAGACATATGCTATACATACAGAGACTAAGTATCTGTTAGAATTTAAATGAATTCTAAGCCTTGGGGCATCAAGGAAGTTATTTTTAAAACTTAAAGGGAAACAACTTTAAAATTTCCCATTTACATTGTGTACCACTGCCAGAAATTTAAACTACGTATTGAAGAGAAGTAATTTTCAGATTCTGATGAGATCAGGCACATTCAAAGTTGTAAAGCTTTTAGACAGTTTTCAGATTCTAGACTGTGTACTGGCCTGTATTTAACAGATTTGGGTATATAACTAAAGCCCACCAAGTATAACAGACAAAAAAGAGTAACTAACCATGCCTGCCTTTTCTTACAATTGACTAAATGCCAAAAAACAATAGTTAGTTCTTAAAAGTTAACTAAAAGGTAGCAGGTCATCAAAGACTTGCCCAGTTTCTCAGCAGTGAAGAATCTGCCTGCAATGCAGGAGACACAGGAGACAGCGGTTCAATTCCTGGGTCAGAAAGAGCCTCTGGAGAAGGGCATGGCAACCCACCCCAGTATTCAGGCATGGAGAATCCCTGTGGACAGAGGAACCTGGGGGGTTATAGTCCATAGGGCCACAAAAGTCAGACAGGACTGAAGTGACTACACACACATAGCTTAAATTCTGTCTGCTGCTGCTTCTGCTAAGTCGCTTCAGTCGTGTCCAACTCTGTGCAACCCCATAGATGGAAGCCCATTAGGCTCCCCCGTCCCTGGAATTCTCCGGGCAAGAACACTGGAGTGGGTTGCCATTTCCTTCTCCAGTGCATGAAAGTGAAAAGTGAAAGGGAAGTCGCTCAGTCGTGTCTGACTCTTAGTGACCCCATGGACTGCAGCCCACCAGGCTCCTCCATCCATGGGAGTTTCCAGGCAAGAGGACTGGAGTACATGATTGCAAATGTATGGATTGGTCTTTCCTAGAAGTAAATATTTTGGAATTGCAAATTTGTCTGCCATTTTTACATTTACTGTATAAAATTTATTTTCATAAATTTATTAATATATATGAAATAGATTTCAAAGTAATGTCAGAAGTATTTTACAAATAACTCTAGAGAAAATTTAACCTTTTAAAACCTGAGATCATGCTTTGTGGGTGAAAAAAAATTCCAGAAAATGAAAGCTTATTTATAATTTATAATAAAATAAGAAATAAAATTGATGCTTTTGAACTGTGGTGTTGGAGAAGACTCTTGAGAGTCACTTGGACTGCAAGGAGATCCAACCAGTCCATTCTAAAGGAGATCAGCCCTGGGTGTTCTTTGGAAGGAATGATGCTAAAGCTGAAACTGCAGTACTTTGGCCACTTCACAGGAAGAGTTGACTCATTGGAAAAGACTGATGCTGGGATGGATTGGGGGCAGGAGGAAAAGGGGACAACAGAGGATGAGATGGCTGGATGGCATCACTGACTTGATGGACGTGAGTTTGAGTGAACTCCGGGAGTTGGTGATGGACAGGAAGGCCCGGCGTGCTGCAATTCATGGGGTTGCAAGGAGTCGGACACGACTGAGTGACTGAACTGAACTGAAGAAATAAAACTAAATAAGAAACATTTAAATAAAAGGTTTAAAATAACATTAAATTTATTTTATTTTGTCTTTTGGGGGGTTAAATTATTTCTAAAATGTATTGCCAGTTTCCAGTGTTGGGTATATAATTCCTATTTTAAGTAATTTGAAATGTCCTTACTGACTCAGATTTGCCTGTATAAACTTCAATTACAGTACTTGAAATAATCTGGGTCTATTTTATGAGACAGGGAGGATAAATTCTCTAAATTCCTATGATTTCCTAGTAATTCTTTTCTCCCTATTATACACTTATCATTAATGTTGGTTGCATGTAGAACCTAAAATAATAGACTTGTAAAATATACATACTTATATTTTTATACACATTTAATTCTTTTTGATATGATGGCCCACTCCCTTTTCATAATAAAATACAAGAATTTTATGTCTTTATTCCTCAGGACTTTTGCATGTATATTTTGACTATGAAGGTTTACTCCCGCTAGAAGATATTTTTACATTGGCGTATATAAGATATGGTTGTGGAAGATAATAATTTATTAGTTTAATTGAGAAACTGTATATCTATCTATCTATAATACTGTCTATGAATCATATAGTCATACACACACACACACTGTTTATTACCTGGTGGAAAGTAAAGATGATATGATTCACATTGTCTTAGGATATTAAAACATATTATCTTTAAATAGCAGACATTTATGAATTATAGAGATATACATTTAAGAAAGTAATTACTACAGACCACAGTAAAAATTCAAGATGACCCCAAATAATGAATATACTAATTATTGTTATCTGTTTGTTTGCTTCCTGACATCTCAACTCTCAGAAGTGGTTGAAGCAGCAAAGTCTAATAGAAGTATTTACAATCTGAGTCATTATTTAATTTTAAACCTCCTAGCAATCACCAAAAAAAAAAAAAAGAAGAAATAAGTGAAATTAATTTAATAATATACTTTATTATCTACTATAACAATATTATTTCATACAATCAATATATAATCAATATAAGATTATCGAGCTATTTTATCTTCTTTCCTATTAGGGTTTCAAAATTTGCAAAACTCTACTCAGACTAGCACAACTAAAGAACTCGGTTATCAAACAAGACTGCTAGCTATCCATCCTATTGAACAACATGGGTCTACAGTGTGGTTAAATCTACTAACAAACTAACAGAATGATCTTCAAGAAATATCAGAACTTTTTCTCCTAGATACCATATTTAGAAGAATATAAGCAAGCAACTGTCACATTTAAATATCACAGTGACTATAGAAACAAACCCTATATGAGTGCAATTAAGGGGAAACTTTTCAAAACAGAGGGAGTAATTAAGTAGAAAATGTGTAGCTAAATCCACACAAAAAAGTTGGATGGAAAGATCCTTTTCCAAACAGAAGAACACCAAACATAAAAGGAAAGGGGAGGGGAGGAAACTTAACATAGGCAAAAATTACCATATTTACTGAATAGAAGGCCGGTTAGGCTCTGGAAAACTTTCCCTTTTTTCCTCCCAGAGAGAATGGCCACACGCCAACAGATACAGGCTTAAAATAGAGTATATACCATGGTAACCATAGTAATGAGTAGATGGAACTAAAAAAAGCTGGTCTTGGGTGAGCAGATGTTCAGTCAAAGCAAGAATGAAAACATGAACTGCATTTCACAGCCTCCATTTTACCTCCATACAGTAGGACAGTGTTCTATGCGCCTGTGGGAGAAAAGCATCTGAGAAGGAGGGACCAGCCGCCAAGCAGGCCTTGCCATCTACACTGCACACAAACTGGGTTCCATACTAGGGAGAAACATCTCCAAGCAGGTCTATCTAAGGATGACAAATGTTACCATTATATATGTGCACACACATACACTGACACACACAAAGTATTCTTTTACAGTCATTTACAATAGCCTGCCCAAGTTAAATTATGGGGAAAAAAAACCACACACACACACAACTATTTACAACCTCAGCTTGTCTTAGGAAGCCCAGCCTAAATACAATTTTTCTAAGAATAGCATGGTCATTATCTCTATTATGCCAACACCTTCTCTAGACTTAAAGTTATCTTTGTGATAGAAGCGGGTCAGTGTTGTGGTTAGGACAAAGATGTGTTATGCAGAGAGCCTGTGTTTGAATTCTGGCTCATCAGGTGACTTGGGAAAAGTAACTTACACTTCTTAAACTTCAGTTCACTCACTTTCAAGAGGGGATAAGATCGTGCCACTTTCTAGATTGCTCTGTGGGTTAGGAAATTAAAGATCACTGCCACATAGTTAGGATGGATACATTTTAGTTACACTACTGTTCCTCGATTCAATGAACTATTTTTATGCAATATATGATTTAATTCCAAAATAGCGGTCAAGAAAAATACTGAAACTGTTTTATGGCCTAGCACATTTTTGTTGATAGATGTGTTCACAAACACAAAACATACACAGACCTCTGACTGCTTCTTTATCTACGTATTTCATCTCTTAAAATATGCATTTTAAAGAGAAAACAAAGGACATACTCAAAGAAGACAGGGAGCGCTCATCTTATTTCCTGATGCCATTGGGCCAGTACTCCATGTGTGAAACATTTTGCTGCATTCATGGGCACTGCATTAAAAGCATACCCTACACCACAGAAGACTATTGAAACTGAGGAGCATTGAGTCATGATTAGCTCAAGATGAAAGTTCACTGAGGAATGGATTCAAATTCTATTTAATATAAAAAAGATTTAGAGAGAGGAATTGTGTGGAGATCTGAATGAAGCAAGCTTGCATTCTTAATCACTGGAAACTCCTTGATAAAGAATCTCCTAGATCTTTAAATGCGTTGTGCAGCTGGAGTTTGAGGTCATACTTCTCACTACATTTAGTGTGGGGAAGGAGGGCTGGCACGTTTTCCTTTTGATCTATATGTAACACCCAGAGCAGTCACAAAGAGAGAAAGAATTTTCTTAAACTAACGTAGCAGATTTTCCAATGATGAATTTCAGGAAGCGATGAGATCTCTGGGAGAACATTTCAAGCAGAAGTTGAAAAAGAATTTCATTGTGCCAGAAACACTGTACCTCACCAAAACTTTATTTACAAAGATTTTCATCACAATGTTACGTATATATGTATAGGAAATGGCAACCCACTCCAGTATTCTTGCCTGGAAAATTCTACGGACAGAGCAACTCCCTGGGCTACAGTCCATGGGGCCTCAAAGAGTCAGATGCGACTGAGTACAAGTATATAATATATATAAACACATATACACATGTGAACTTCCCAGGTGGTGCTAGTGGTAAAGAACTCACCTGTCAATGCAGGAGACCTAACAGACTTGGGTTTGATCCCTGGGTCAGGAAGAATCCCAGGAGGAGGGCATGGCCACCCACTTCAGTGTTCTTCCCTGGAGAATCCCATGGAGAGAGGAGCCTGGCGGGCTACGGTCCATGGGGTCCCAAAGAGCCAGGCACAACTGAAGCAACTTAGCATGCATGCACACTTGCACACACATGTGGTAAATTGATTGAGTTACATCTGCCTCTTTACAACACAATGACCTAGCCTGCCAGGCTCCTCTGTCCATGGGATTCTCCAGGCAAGAATACTGGAGTGGGTTGCCATTTCCTTATCTATCTATCTATCTATCTATCTATATGTGAAAAGTAAATAAATGTATATATATATATAAATGAAAAGTAAATACTTACAAAATAGAACAGAATAAAAGATAGCCATTAGAAAAGCTATAGTAACACAAATCTGTTCATTTAGACTTTGACTAAAGTTCATGCAGGGCTTTTCAGGTGGTTCAGTGGTAAAGAATCCACGTGCCAATGCAGTAGCTGCAGGAAATACAGGACTGATCCCTGGGTCAGGAAGTTCTCCTGGAGGAGGAAATGACAACTCACTCTAATATTCTTGTCTGGGAAATCCAATGGTTAGAGGAGCCTGGAGCGCTACAGTCCATGGGGTCTCAAAGAGTTGAACAGGTTAAGCACGCAGGCAAAATTTAGGTGGAGAAGGAAGTTAAACCCTAAATTAAGTAACTGTTTAGAATTATTTCCCCCTCCCAAATGTTAACCTTGTGCCTGTGCCTTGCATTAGAATAGGCAGAAAGAGATTACCATTACAATGTTGATGTCTTGGTATTTTATAAGTTGAAACTCATGATGCCTAAGAGTTTAAAGAAACATTAGTCTGAGCTCACATTTAAATTATTCTTAGACTTCACTTATTTCTAACTTCAGAAATATACCTTTGCTTCTGAGGATGAATATTTGAAGAAATGAGAAGTTTAAATACAGAGATTGGACATAAATTAATATAATAGGCTTAAAATGGCAGCTATGGGGATTCAGCTTGCCCGTGTCCACAAGAAAAAAATGTTTAAATGCCAGTTTCTGTCTTCACATGGACCTACCTAATAGTGTTCATTCAACTGAATAAAAGCAGTTAGAAGCTGAAAGAATAAAAAAGTAATTCACAAGCGTTCAGTTTTCTATCATCATTAAAAAGCAAAGGGAAAAAATATTTAAAGTATTAACAATTTATTTTGATCTTTGTTGGAAACAAGAGAAATGCAAGGCAAATCTATTTTTTAAAGTTTGGAAGAAAAACATGTATTTAAGTTATTTCCATCACATGTGGGGTTTTACTTGAATGTTCTCTTTGTTTTTATATGGTATAGCTCAGATGTCTGTGGTAGGTTCCATTCTCCATGTTGGCGTGTGTGTGTGTGTTCATGTATGTATGTGTATGTGTGTGTGTATATATATATATATATATATACACATATGTCACATGTACGAGTCCCTGGTAATAATTTGGTATGAGGGATTGCTTTAGACTTTGCAAGAATTAGCTGTCCAAATGGTGCTCCTTTGGAAAATTACAAATCAGAGATCGTGCACTAACTGAACCAATGTAATTACACTGTAGTTAGTGTGGGTTTGTGTGTTGAAAAGATATATAATCCTAACAAAAGTAGATGATTTGGGGACTAATGAAGGCACAATAAAGGATATTAGACTCTTCCTCCAAGGTCAATTAGAGCCTGCTTGTGTAATTTCCCTCTTGCCTAATGGCCTTAATATAACCACATATTCTTATTATTGCTTTAAAATTATTGAACATATGTAATCTGTGTATCTGCCTTTGTGGGTTCTTTCAATAGCTCTACTCAAGGCAGCTGCACTTGAAGCTTAAGGGTTTGCAGCTGTTAGAAGCTATATGAGGAACGTGAGGTTTTGGCACTCGTTTTCATAGTTCCTACTGTGTAGAAGTTGGCAAGAACTGTGGAAAGGGTATGGTGACTTAAAAATGTTTGTAAAACTTTTCCCCATAGTTGTGGCCTGAGCACATGAGGTACGGAGTCAAAGAATATAATGGTGGTTATTTTGATTGGGGCATTTGGGTCCCATTCATACCATGAGGGCAAAATATTCTGAGATGCTGCTTAAATTTTGTTTTTTCTTTGAAAAATAGAGCCAAGAGAAAATGTGATGTTAAATCCGAAGAATGTTTCCTTTTCTCAATTTCAACAACAGTTTTCAAAACCTTTACGTGATAATTTACACTTATAGCATCTTTAAAGAATGTATTAATGGTGGTATTCCTGAAAAAAGCTTCAACATTCATAGATAAAGTATTTTACTGACAAGAATTAGTTTTGGGGAAAGAATATTCAACATTTTAGAGAGAAAAAAAGCAGGAAGGAATTTTTAAATTCAGTGATTTTAACTTTATATCAGAAACATATTTTCAGAAACAACCATGATGTGATATAATAAAATTTATTTTTGGATTATTTAAATCTTATAGAAATAAATAAATATTTAATATATTTCTACAATTCCTATATAGGAGATTATTAAAGTGAATTATCTAGATGTCTATTCAATTAAATATTTATATGAATGTAATTATAAGCTATGAATTCTCAATGCTCTTAAGAGGCAATTTGAAAAAGTGGTATTTTTTAGGTAAATTTAAGATAATATATTAAAATTTATGAATAATTCAATCAAATTCTATTCCTTGATTTATAATAACACTTGTGATTAAAGAATATTTTTTAGGTCTAGCAATTTTATTGAGGGCAGGAGAAGGGGCAACAAAGGATGAGATGGTTGGATGGCATCACCAATTCAATGGACATGAGTCTGAGCAAACTCTGGGATATAGTGAAGGACAGGGAAGCCTGACGTGCTATAGCCCATGGAGTGGCAGAGAGTCAGATATGACTTAGTGACTGAACAACAATCACAAGCGATTTTATATCCTACTTAGGACATTCATTCATAGGATTATACTAAGTTCAAGACAGATTTATGCAGATATACTTAAAAGATATATATGCATCAGAAATATTGTGTCAGGTCAATTATAATACTAATACATTTATAACTGCCTTGACATTTCTAGTGAAAATGTGTAGTCTTCTGGGAGAAAACATTAAATTTTTTATTCACAGTTGTACGTATAAAAACAAAATAGTAAAATTAAAAAAATATATTTTCCATAAAAAACTGAAGTTATAAAAGGGAAATTAGAATTCTAAAAGTCAAAGTGTCTTAACTTAACCTTTACAGTGGTTATGTCTAAAATAGAGAAATGAGGCAATTTCAAAAGAATAAAAGGGTCACTTGAAAAAATATGAACCTATTAGAATAATCTGATCAGTAATGTCTCCATTTAGCTTTGTATAGACACGAATTACCACAGTATTACTCATATGATAAACACATACTCTCTGCTCTCCCTGCAGTTAATATGATCATGTGTCCACTATGATATATTCAGCTAACACCCATTTATTAAGTAATTTCTAAATGTGTGTTATAAAGATTTAATTATTGCTTTCAAATAGTGGTCTGTATGTTTATCAATTTTCAAACACTATTTCAAGGTAAGATTATATCTTCTACTTTTTAGAAAACACCATTTAAATTCCAAATCATCCAAGATAATTTCTTCAGAATTAAAAAGGATAAAACATGAACAAGTTGCTTACAACTTATAATTCTCAGATTAGTTCATGAATGTAGGTGCTTGAAACCTAAAGTCATTCTTTATTCTTTCTCACCCCACATTCATCCCATCAGCAGATCCTGCAGATAATACCTTCTGAAAATGTCTTTATTATCTCTAAGTTTCTCCATCTTCACTGATAGCTTTCATCCAAGCCCTGATCACCTCAAACCTGAATGACTGAAACAGCCTCCTTATTCTCCCATTCACTCTATCTGCTCTGCAATGCAGTCTCTACAGTGCTTTCCACAAAACTGATTTTTAAAAGTATTATTCTGGACACACTACCTACACAATCCAGCTCCTCTTCCCTTCAAAGATTTGAAAATAGCAGTATAATTCTATAAACCATTCTTTTAATGAAAAATTTCTATTGCCATTTTGGAAGTTTATGCTCCCTCACATCTTAGAATCTCTGTCTACTATACATTTCCTACTTTCCCACTCCCAAACAAATGAACTTTTATTCATTCTTTACATGTCATCTTATGATTCACCATCTCAAAGAAACCTTTCCTAAACTCTCAAGTCACTTGTTCTTTGCTGCCTTAGAAACACTTTTTTACTTCTCTTTGAATTCTTATCAAAGGTTGTAAATGCATTTTTGTGATAACTTATTTAACATCCACACTGTGATTGCTAGGAGCACAATATTGTATCTCTGAACAACTACAGAAAAAAATTTTAAATGTATAAAGAGTACAGGCCTTCAAATTCCATTTTTTAAACTAAATAAACATTTAGGGAAAACAAGAGAACTTTAAATGCAGGGGAAAAGAGACTTTTAGAAATGGTATGGAACTAACAGAAGCAGAAGATATTAAAAAGAGGTGGCAAGAATACACAGAAGAACTGTACAAAAAAGATCTTCACGACCAAGATAATCACGATGGTGTGATCACTCACCTAGAGCCAGACATCCTGGAATGTGAAGTCAAGTGAACCTTAGGAAGCATCACTAGGAGCAAAGCTAGTGGAGGTGATGGAATTCCAGTTGAGCTATTTCAAATCCTGAAAGATGATGCTGTGAAAGTGCTACACTCAATATGCCAGCAAATTTGGAAAACTCAGCAGCGGCCACAGGACTGGAAAAGATCAGTTTTCATTCCAATCCCAAAGAAAGGCAATGCCAAAGAATGCTCAAACTACTGCACACATGCACTCATCTCACAGGCTAATAAAGTAATGCTCAAAATTCTCGAAGCCAGGCTTCAGCAATACATGAACCATGAACTTCCTGATGTTCAAGCTGGTTTTAGAAAAGGCAGAGGAACCAGAGATCAAATTGCCAACATCCGCAGGATCATGGGAAAAGCAAGAGAGTTCCAGAAAAACATCTATTTCTGCTTTACTGACTATGCCAAAGCCTTTGACTGTGGATCACAATAAACTGTGGAAAATTCTGAAAGAGATGGAATACGAGACCACCTGACCTGCCTCTTGAGAAACGTGTATGCAGGTCAGGAAGCAACAGTTAGAACTGGACATGGAACAACAGACTGGTTCCAAATAGGAATAGGAGTACATTAAGCCTGTATATTGTCACCCTGCTTATTTAACGTCCATGCAGAGTACATCACGAGAAACACTGGGCTGGAAGAAGCACAAGCTGGAATCAAGATTACCAGGAGAAATATCAGTCACCTCAGATATGCAGATGACACCACCCTTATGGCAGAAAGTGAAGAGGAACTAAAAAGCCTCTTGATGAAAGTGAAAGTGGAGAGTGAAAAAGTTGGCTTAAAGCTCAACATTCAGAAAATGAAGATCATGGCATCTGGTCCCATCACTTCATGGGAAATAGATGGGGAAACAGTGAAAACAGTGTCAGACTTTATTTTTTGGGGCTCCAAAATCACTGCAGATGGTGACTGCAGCCATGAAAATATAAGACGCTTACTCCTTGGAAGAAAAGTTATGACCAACCTAGATACCATATTGAAAAGCAGAGACATTACTTTGCCAGCAAAGGTCTGTCTAGTCAAGGCTATGGTTTTTCCAGTGGTCATGTATGGATGTGAGAGTTGGACTGTGAAGAAAGCTGAGCGCCAAAGAATTGATGCTTTTGAACTGTGGTGTTGGAGAAGACTCTTGAGAGTCCCTTGGACTGCAAGGAGATCCAACGAGTCCATTCTGAAGGAGATCAGCCCTGGGCGTTCTTTGGAAGGAATGATGCTGAAGCTGACACTCCAGTACTTTGGCCACTTCATGCGAAGAGTTGACTCATTGGAAAAGACTCTGATGCTGGAAGGGATTGGGGGCAGGCAGAGGAGGGGACAACGGAGGATGAGATGGCTGGATGGCATCACTGACTCGATGGATGTGAGTTTGAGTGAACTCTGGGAGTTGGTGATGGACAAGGAGGCCTGGTGTGCTGCAATTCATGGGGTTGCAAGGAGTCGGACACGACTGAGTGACTGAACTGAACTGATATGTATATGCTTGATGTACCTGGTGGCTCAGATGGTAAAGAATCTGCCTGCTGAGTTTAATCCCTGGGTCAGAAAGATCCCCTGGAAAATGGAATGTATTCTCCAGTATTCTTGCTTGGAGAGTTCCATGGACAGAACAGTCTGGTGGGCTACAGTGCATGGGGTCATAAAATTTGTCAGTAGAATTACTTCAATTTAAGATTTTCCATATCAGTTGAATAAACACACAATCTGGTAAGATTGGTAAAAATGGTTATAAATAGTTACTGATATAATGGGAATGAATAATACAAATAAAATATATGTGATGAGCATTTCCCAGATGCCAGTCATCACAATATATATTTTGAGAAGTATATTCTCATTCACAAGCATGTGATGCAGGAACTACTGATACTACCTCAATTCATTTACAATCAGTACTCTAAATTTAGAATTAGAGCATTTTGGTAAATTTTGCATGAATGTATGGTAAGGAACCACCAGCTTATACTCTTCTTGAGGAGAGTGAGGTAGAGAGAGATGAAGCTGAAAACTTGAGTCACGGTTGTGAAGAAGGTTGGATACTGTGTTTACCAGTTTCAGCTTTGTCCTTCAGGCAATGGAAAACACTGGAAGGTCTGTAAAGAGGGGGGTTACAGGATCCAAGGTAATTTTTAGAAATATTTCTATGGTGGAACATATGGAAAATTAATGAAGGTGGATTGATTCAATTGCCTATAACTGAGTTAAATTGCCTATAACTGAGATAGGCTAGGATACTTAAAAGTAATTTGATTCAGTCTTACTCAAACTAAATCCTCTAGAGTGATTATTGAGTCCTACCTCATCCTCTGCCAAATACCAATTCTCTAAGGAAACACTTGTCCATTGAGGATAATCTAGTATTGAGAGGTAGCTGATGTGCTTATGGAACAGCCAAGTGGAGATGTCAAAAAAGTTTAACAATATTCATCAGGAAAGGAAGAGTCACTCAAGATACAAACAGACAATTATAAGTCTAAACATACAAATTATTTAAAGAAACAATCTGGCTATATGATTTTTAACAGTTTTGCATTATACATTTGCAAAGAATTTATTAAAATCTATTTGAATATGGATATTCCTTACAATAAAATTTATTCAAATGGAAATGTTTGTCAATCTACTCAATATGGACTTTTATCAATATTACCAACATTATGGAAGATAAAGATTAACATTTCTGGCCAATGTGTAATAACAGGGACCAGACTGACCTTTCTGCCTTAAACAACTGCTGCTGCTGCTGCTGCTGCTGCTGCTAAGTCGCTTCAGTCGTGTCTGACTCTGTGCAACCCCATAGACGGCAGCCCACTAGGCTCCCCCACCCCTGGTATTCTCCAGGCAAGAATACTGGAGTGGGTTGCCATTTCCTTCTCCAATGCATGAACGTGAAAAGTGAAAGTGAAGTCGCTCAGTCGTGTCCTACTCTTCGCCACCCCATGGACTGCAGCCTACCAGGCTCCTCCCTCCATGGGATTTTCCAGGCAAGAGTACTGGAGTGGGGTGCCATCGCCTTCTCCAGCCTTAAACAACTAGGTAAAGAAAACACAAAATACAGAGAACAATGGTTTGAAAACATTGAGCAAAAGGTGGTGCAAGACTGCGGTCCCTCAGAGAAGGAAAATTAACAAAATGAACCCTATAGTTACATTACCTTATTGCTTGGAATCAGTATCCTAGCTTCAGTGCAGAAAGGCTTAGAAGACTCAAGCATAAAACGAAGTTCTTGTTGAGTTGAGGAAACAGAGAACCAAGTTCTGAAAAAATGAGAAAGTTAGACTTTGTGGACCAGAGTTCTGGAAAAGAAAATTCTCCACGGTAGAAGAGATAGATCTCTGTGTATCTGCAGAGGAGTCTCTTCAGTATTTGGAGAACTACTGATCTCTTCATGTGTAAGAGTAGACTACTCTAGGAAGGAGAAGGAATCATTTTATAAAGAGTAGGCAGAAAAATAATCTGGAGCTAAAGAATCATAGTTCATGCTTTTATTCTCCATCATAGAAAGACCTAGCAGGATATATACCATGAGTTAATACCCTTAGTCTTACTCAAAGTTAAAAGGCAAGACTAAACTAAAACAGTGGGAGAAAGAATTTTCAAAACATATCTGAAAAATAACTTGCCTCTTGAATGTAAAAAGAATTTCTCCAATTCAATAATATTAACTCTATTTAACAATATATACAGTATGTGCACAGATCATTTTACCAAAGAGTAAATACAAGTAGCAAATAAGCACAATAAGAGGCTTAGCACATGGGGCTTCTCTGGTTGCTCAGCTGGTAAAGAATCCACTTGCAATGTAGGAGACCTGGGTTCGATCCTTGGGTAGGGAAGATCCCCTGGAGAAGGGAAAGGCTACCCACTCCAGTATTCTGGCCAGGAGAATTCTATGGACTATACAGAGTTGATCTCAAAGAGTCAGACAGGACTGAGCAACTTTCACCATTAGTCATTAGGAAAAAAACAAAATATCAACACAATGGGCTACCTCTACTCACTATTTTTTGGCTATCACTAAAATTGATGCTTTTGAACTGTAGTGTTGGAGAAGACTCTTGAGAGTCCCTTGGACTGCAAGGAGATCCAACCAGTCCATCCTAAAGGAGATCAGTCCTGGGTGTTCATTGGAAGGACTGATGCTGAAGCTGAAACTCCAATACTTTTGCCACCTCATGCGAAGAGTTGACTCATTGGAAAAGACCCTGATGCTGGGACAGATTGGGGGCAGAAGGAAAGGGGATGACAGAGGATGAGATGGCTGGATGACATCACCGACTCAATGGAATGAGTTTGGGTGAACTCTGGGAGTTGGTGATGGACAGGGAGGCCTGGCGTGCTGTGATTCATGGGGTTGCAAAGAGTCAGACACGACTGAGCAACTGAACTGAACTGAACTGAAAAGTGCTGATAACACCAAGTATGGGTAGGATGTGGAATTTGCATATGTTAATTGTGACAATGCAACATCATCGTATAGCTACTTAGCAAAGAAACACGATCAGCAGTTTCTTATAAATTTATACATATCGCATACCATATAATCCAGCAGTCTAAGTGCTAGGTATTTCCAAAGAAATGAAAACATACTTACTCAAAGATGTGGATTCAAAACTCATTGTAGCTTTATTATTAATAACTATATTATTATATTAAAACTAAAAAACAACAAATTTCCATCCACTAGTGACTAGATAAATTATGGTTTATCCATACAAGAAAAACTACTTAAGAATCAAATGGAGCAGACTACATGCAACAAAAATGATTCTTGAAAAAATTTGTAAGTAGAGAAAATGAGCCACAATAGGATATATTCACTACGATGATACTATTTTGAATCCTAGAAAATGTAGAGCTTCAGATTCATAAAATCTCAATCATAAGTGACTGCCAATGGCCAGAGGTGAAAGGAGGTCATTGACTGCCCAAGGGCATAAGGAACTTAGAGGTGATGGCAATGTTCCCCCATGACTGTGATGGTGGCTAGATGACTGTATACATTTGTCAAAACTTAGCAAATTTACAAGTAAAAGTGGTAAATTTTATTATATGTACATTATAATCCAATGAAAGTGATTTTAAAATTAAATGTAAATGTTGCCAGCAGGGGAGGCTCAACATGTGAGGGAAAGGACAAATATGGGAATTCTGTACATTTCAGTTAATTATTCTGTGAACCTAAAACTTCTCTATAAAACTAAAATCTATTTTTATAAAGTCAACAACAAATATTGATGAATGGTAAATTTCATCATAAAAAATTAATGTGGCTTATCTCATATAAGAGAAGTAGATAAAATTTACATGATTATTAAGATTATTGTTTTTGTAGGACTATTATATATGAGAAAAAATACTAAATATTTTTGAATATATATTCAGCAAAATTAGTTTTTTTACATAGATTACAAAATGTAAATTCACTCAAAATTATCTGGGTTTTCTGTTCTCTTCTTTGTCTAAGAAATTATATCTCTAAAAATATAATTTAAAATTTCTGAAGTCATGATTTGAGATTTTAGTGGACTACTTTCTACAGAAAAAGAATGATGAAAACATCAAAATGAATCTCATAATGTTGAGTAAAAGGCAGACTCCACATGTAAATATGTATGTTCCTATTTATATAAATTTCAATTAAAGGAAAAACTAATATATAGTGATAAAAGCCAGAATGCTAGCTTTAATTGAGGGAATGTTTTCTGGAAACTGACATGAAAGAATCCCATAAATTTATCTCAGTAGTAGTCACATGAGTTTGTGTATATCAACTTATATAATTTATCAAATTGTGTAACTGAACTGTTTCCTTGATCCATGTAGTTTATACTTACATTCTGAGATAGTTTTTTCCTGTTTTGAAGTTATATGATCTACTCATTATTTTTCTGAAAGTCTATAAATTCTCCCTGGCTTCTTGTTCTTCATTTATTCCCTTCCCTAGTGAATAAAACTTTATAGTTTTAACTCTGTCTTTCCTTTTCCCTTCCTTCAGTGCCTTCATTTTTCCTTCCTGTCTCTCCTCTTTTTTTCAACAAATATTTTAAAATACATACAGTGTCCCAAAATGGGCTAGGTGCTAGGGGAATAAATGAACTGTAAAAATAGAATACTGAAGTGGTTTGCCAAAACAGTGGACCATGTTTTGTCAGAAATCTAAGATCAACATTCAGAAAACTAAGATTATGGCAACCAGTCCCATCACTTCATGCCTAATAGATGGAGAAACAATCGAAACAGTGACAGACTTTATTTTCGGGGGCTCCAAAATCACTGCAGATGGTGACTGCAGCCATGAAATTAAAAGAAGCTTGCTTCTTGGAAGAAAAGCTATGACCAACGTAGACAGCATGTTAAAAAGCAAAGATATTACTTTACCAACAAAGGTCTGTCTAGTCAAAGCTATGATTTTTCCAGTAGTCATGTATCACTGTGAGAGTTGGACTATAAATAAAGCTGAGCGATGAGAAATTGATGTTTCTGAACTGTGGTGTTAGAGAAGACTCTTGAAAGTCCCTTGGACAGCAAGGAGATCCAACCAGTCCATCCTAAAGGAAATCAGTCCTAAATATTCATTGGAAGGACTGACGCTGAAGCTGAAACTCCAATACTTTGGCCACCTGATATGAAGAACTGACTCATTTGAAAAGACACTGATGCTGGGAAAGATTGAAGGTGAGAGGAGAAGGGGACAACAGATGATGAGATGGTTGGATGGCATTACCGACTCAATGGACATGAGTTTGAGTAAGGTCCAGGATTTGGTGATGGACAGGGAAGCCTGGTGTGCTGCAGTTCATGGGGTCACAAAGAGTTGGACACGACTGAATGACTGAACTAAACTGAAAAACAGACATGGTCCTACTCTCATGAAGATTAAATTCTAAGAAAGGGGACTCATATCAGTTTCAAAAACATTCAGATAAGTGGGAGAATGGTAAATAGCTCTGAAAAGCATATAATAAAGAGCTTTGAACTAGGCTGTAAGGTCAGAAGGTTTTAGTGAAAAAGTGAGTGTAGGAAGATGAAGAGGGGAGGAAGATATTGGTTGCATAATATACAACATCTGGACAGACCCTGTGGCTGGAGGAAAATCATCAATATAAGACATGAGCTTCCCTCCACTTCAGTCTGGATCCACCAGAACTGAATGTCTGTTGTTTACCCATGGCATTTATGTTAATAATCTCAATAGTATATTTTCAAGCCTAAATTTATCTAACATCTTAACAGCATTAGACTTTATTGATATTTTCTCCTAGAATTTTTTTTACAAGTTCTCCGTTATTTTTCTACTATAATCTCCAGATAGTTTCACATGCATCTATGATTTCAATGAGAAACTTTAAAGATTTTTTAACAGTGTGATCTCTAGGCCAGGCTGCTTCTAAGCTCCAGGTTTATATCTCTCTCTGCCTTCTTGAGAGATATAATCATATATCAATATCTCCTAATTGGAGATAACATTCTTGCTGCCCAGAGTCACCCCAAATTGACCTGACTACTAGAGCTCCCTATTTCAGTGTTATATCTGCTCTGTCACAAAAGCTGAACACTTAGAATTTAACATTAGCATTTGTTCTTTCTTTATGTTCCACATTAATATATTTCTATGATTTTTCAGTTAATGTAGGTCAATCTCTATTGCACTGATCACTGGAATGTCCCTCAGATCAATCTAAATTTCTTTTTTCATTTTCCTAATCTTTGTTCATATCACGTCATTACCTTCACTGTGCTCTGACATACTTGTCTGTAGCTTCTCATCACTCATTACAGAACCTGATCAAGTGCTTTGTGGAGCAGGGAATGGGGTGAGGGGGTGGGGGGCTGATATAGTATTTATTTCTAGTCATACATAAAGCAGTAAATTTTCACTGAAAACAATTAATATACATATTTTTAACAAAATAGAGTTTTATGTATTAACAGGTATGTTTTATGTTTTAACACAATACACTTTTTTAAAGCTGGAAAAACATTTTCTTTGTAATTAAACATATATCCTGTGAGAGTAATATATCAGTGGTCCAAATTACACTTACATTTCTACTGGGTTATTTATATTCTTCATTTCCCCTATATTGAACATGTTTACTAGTAACAATGGATATACTCACTTTTATTTTCCATTCACCTTGTTTAAAAACACAGTATATTCTATACCATTATTACTCTAAATTTAGAATTCTTAGAAAGCACCATTAATAAGGCTACTTTGTGACCAAAGAATGATGCAGAGCACAATCATGCCAAAAATACATAAATCCTCAATTGCCATGAAATTGAAAGTTACTCAGTTGTGTCTGACTCTGAAATTCTCATAGTCTCTAGCCTGCCAGGCTCCTCTGTCCATTGACTTCTCCTGGCCAGAATACTGGAGTGGGTAGCTGTCCCCTTCTCCAGGTGATCTTCTCAACCCAGGGTTCTAATCCAGGTCTCCCACATTGCAGGCAAATTCTTTACCATCTGAGCCACCAGGGAAGCCCAAAGTGAAAGTCTAAGTCACTCAGTCCTTTCCAACTCTTTGCATCCCCATGGACTGTAGCCTACCAGGCTCCTCTGTCCATTGAATTCTCCAGGTCAGAATACTGGAGTGGGTAGCCATTCCCTTCTCCAGGGGACCTTCCCAACCCAGGAATTGAACCAGTGTCTCCTGCATTGCAGGCAGATTTTTTACCAGCTGAGCTACTAGGGAAGCCCCTTAATTACCATGGTTGTTATTTTATTTTCATCACTTGCACTTCCTAACTGCTCTTATCTATTAATTATTGTTTCCAAAAAAAGTCAAGTAACCTTTGAAATGTAGTCATCTTGATCTATCACGACACTTGACATTCTTTGAGAATTAGTAGTGACTGATGGCAATGGCACCCCACTCCAGTACTCTTGCCTGGAAAATCCCATGGACGGAGGAGCCTGGTAGGCTGCAGTCCATGGGGTCGCTGAGGGTCAAACACGACTGAGCGACTTCACTTTCACTTTTCACTTTCATGCATTGGAGAAGGAAATGGCAACCCACTCCAGTGTTCTTGCCTGGAGAATCCCAGGGACAGGGGAACCTGGTGGGCTGCCGTCTATGAGGTCGCACAGAGTCGGACACGACTGAAGCGACTTAGCAGCAGTAGCAGCAGCAGTTTCTTCAACAGAGTGAACAAAAGATGAAGTATGCATATCTGTGATCCTTCTTGGAAACCAGACCAAAATTTTCCACTATAAATACAAAGTTGTATAAAAGCATGTGTGCAAGCATGTGCACACACACAAAGGTACGCCTTAAAGTAATGCATTAGAAAGCATTTTTGGATAGTCAGGTATTGGAAGTTTGCAGAGGGTAAATATTTATTCACAGTACTTATACAAAGACAGTGTCAACATTCTTAATGATTTAGATGGCCTTCAAAACTCCTTCCCATCTTTCTCATACATAAGACCCGTATCCTTACCTACACATGGACTGATCTTGCTTGCTTTCCTCCAGTGGTATCATATCTTGGATAAGCCTTTGAAAGACAGCTCCCCAAATTAACAATTCATTTTTCTAAGTACTATATTAGGAACTAAGAGTTTTCTGATCTTTAGGAAAACCCAGCATGATAAATTTCACCTCTCTAGTTCAGAATATACAAATAGAACTTCAAAAATTCAAGCATATTTTTTAAGTTGATCGTTTCCTATAATAAGGCAAGAAACTGCCTGGTCATGTTGACAGTATCCTAAGGGCCAAGACTGAGCATAGATTGTGGAATGTCTAAGGAACATGTTTAGGTAACATGGCTAGAGGTTTGGAGAAAAAGGAGGATGCATTTCTGTTGGTGTTATTGTTCTGTTGCTAAGTCATGTCCGACTCTTAGTGACCCCATCAATTGCAGCACACCAGGCTTCCCTGTCCTTCACTATCTCCCAGAGTTTGCTCAAACTCATGTCCATTGAGTCAGTGATGCCATCCTACCATGTTATACTCCGTCGCCCCCTTCTCCCCCTGCCCTTAATCTTTCCCAACATCAGGGTCTTTTCCGATGACTTGGCTCTTCCCCTCAGGTGGCCAAAGTATTAGAGCTTCAGCTTCAGCATCAGTTCTTCCAGTGAATATTCAGGGTTGATTGAGTTCCTGTAAGATTGGTTTGACTTCCTCACTGTCCAAGGGACTCTCAAGAGTCTTCTTCAGCACCACACTTTGAAAGCATAAATTCTTTGGCATTCAGCCTTCTTTATCATCCAACTCTTTAACATCCATACATGACTACTAAAAAAACCATAGTTTTGACTATATAGACCTTTGTTGGCAAAGTGATGTCTCTGCTTTTTAATACACTGTCTAGGTTTGTCACAGCTATTCTTCCAAGGAACAAGTGTCTTTTAATTTTGTGGCTGCAATCACCATCCGCAGTGATTTTGGATTCCTGTAACAATATGCTATTGCATCCTGAAAAACATTTGAAACTATTAGAAAGCAAGCAAATCAGAGTCATATTGCTACATTCTTTTAGATTCATTATAACCAAAGAATTGAGGCTTTCAAACTGTGGTGCTGGAGAAGACTATTTAGAGTCTCTTGGACAGTAAGGGGAAAAGGCAATGGCACCCCACTCCAGTACTCTTGCCTGGAAAATCCCATGGATGGAGGAGCCTGGTGGGCTGCAGTCCATGGGGTCGCGAAGAGTCGGACATGACTGAGCGACTTTACTTTCACTTTTCACTTTCCTGCATTGGAGAAGGAAATGGCAACCCACTCCAGTGTTCTTGCCTGGAGAATCCCAGGGACAGCGGAGCCTGGTAGGCTGCTGTCTATGGGGTTGCACAGAGTCGGACATGACTGAAGCGACTTAGCAGCAGCAGCAGCAGGACAGTAAGGAAATCAAAACTGTCAACTCTAAAGGAGATCACTCTGAATATTCATTGAAAGGACTGATTCTCGAGTTGAAGCTCCAATACTCTGGCCACCAAATGGGAAGAGCCAACTCACCGGAAAAGACCCTGATGCTGGGAACAATTATATACTACACACAACATATTTTATATAAATACATAAATGCACATACAAATACATAAACATATATCCTCCTTTCTAGAATAAAATAAAAGGATTTGGAAAACATGTTCATCAACTGTACTGGTTCTCAAAATATCTTGAAACAAAAAAAGAAAAGTTATCAAAAAATAAGAAATTTCAACACAAGCGAGTCTTTTCTATGAGATAAATTATTTCTTTGTATATCTTCCAGATGCCTAATATATTTTCATGATCCTACATAACATATATAGTGGATATAAAGATACAGATGGGTAAAGCGTAATTCAACATAGATGAATGAATTAATATGAAATATGGAAGAAAAGTGTTTCATTTTCTTTGTCATATTAGAGTAGAAACTGACATGCTATGATATTTATAGAACTGAAATAAAATTTTGAAATGTTGCTTTTTTCTTCCATTGTATATTTTTTGGAAAGCATAAGTAAAGTCTCGATGAGCACAACATTAAAGTGTCATAAAACATGGAATCTAACCGAAGAAGTAGTTTTGTCTGTAAGCTTTTAAGTCCACATTGTTTATTGATTTTATCCTCTTTTCAAACCATATGTTAAGTTACAAATACTGAAATTGCTTCATTAAATCACATTTTTTCTTCTTTTATGTGTCAGTTACCTATTAAGAACATATGTTATCTCGACACACTAATGTTACTCCCAAGTCATTTATTATAAGCTTAATGCTCTGAAAAAAATAAGAAATAAAAATGTCACCATGTTCTAGATGAAAATAAAATTTCATCAAAATGACACTATGAACATTTACACTTTAAAGCAAAGCCTATAATGATGTAATAACACCTTCATAGAGTTCTTGGACATAAAGGGATATGTTAAAGAGCACTGGCAATGTACTTCCCTCCATGTGAAGTCATTGCTTAAACTTTACTTGATCTACACAGCTAAGAAAACTTCAACCAAAGATTTGTGTTCATGGGAACTGACGCTAGTTCCTTAAGTGGTATGATGGCTCAGAACTCATTCCCTTAATAAACAAACCATTTTTCATTTCTTTTTTTAATACAAGAGAAATATAGCATTTAAAAATAGATTTTATTATTAACTATACGAAGGTATGTATCTGTACCATTATCCTACTCATTCAGTTTCCACTTCCTTCCTATTCATATTTCTTTCCCTACATCTCCCATTAAGACTCCAGCATTTTGAATAGAGTTTCTCTTAAGAGATTTTTCTAATACAATATATGCATTTCCAACAGCAATGAGTGTTGAATCATATGAACAATAGGTTTTATCTTGCCAAACACAGAGACAAAGCAGTGCTGTTGGAATTTTTCTGCCTTTGAGGGAGGAACTACTCTTCAATTATATCACTTTTTAAAAGAATGCTTCTCTAAAAAAAGAATTTGGTGCTAGTCCTTTTAGATATGATTCTTTACATATGTCATATTTTCTGAGTTCATGTGCTGTGTATGCACCACCACGAGAAACAAATAGTTATATAGTTAGTATTTGGTAAGAAAATGCATAAGGTATAAATAATTTATAATCACTAAACTCAAGTCATTCCTCCAAAAATGATGTGAAAATATGGCATTATTCTTCAGATCATAGGAAATTTTAGTGTTCCAACCAAATCACGAAATCAATTTATCTACTATCATAACTTCATGAGAATGAAATATAGCATCTGCGCACCAGACCTTCATGACCAACTGAGGATAACAGATCATTTCCAGTTAAGATTCTCAGGGAAATTAAGTATACAGAGTGGAATTCCCTAAATCAAAATGTGCACATTATGAAGGCAGAAACAATTGTTTTGACCAGAAACAAAGGCTCCAGTGTTTCACAAGTTCAGTATAACAAAAACAAAGCTGCTTTTGAAGTCCTTGGCTCTGCTCAATTTCTTAGTTTTTTTTTTTTTTTTTTAATTTATTTATTTTTAATTTTTACTTTACAATTCTGTATTGGTTTTGGCATAGATCGACATGAATCCACCACAGGTGTACATGCGTTCCCAAACATGAATTAATAAAAATTTCATTCCTTCAATAAACTAAAATTTAACCTATATTCAAGTATAGATATATACCACACTTATATAAGTTGATTCTATAATAATTGGATAATCTGAATCTACATAAATGCTTTCTAAAATGTGTGAATTTACTAAGTCAACAAATAACTTTTAAATAATTTCTCATTATAATTTATTTTCTGGTATGTTTTATTTGATCAAGGGTATGATCATATTGTTTCTACTTGAAAAATTTGTCTGTTGAATCCAGATAATCAAACCTAAGGAGGTTTTTGAAGAAAGCTGAAAAATATATGAGCTCAAGTTAAAGACTCTTATGGCAAAAAACCAGAAATAAAGGACAAATTGGTAAGCTCTTGAGAATGTAATTTCTTAATGTGTATTCCCGGATCAATAAAATGTGAATGAAAAACCTGTTTTATCTCAAGTGACATGGCTCTTCATAATGGTATAAATGGAAATATTCTAGAATGAAATGAAATAGTTAAGAAAAAGTCTCCAAAAATGGTTTTAACAAGAAATGCAACGCCATACAAATTTTTTTTTTTTACATTTCTGATTCATGCATTGTTTTACAGACCTTATTTAATTACTGTGCACATTAAATGATGTATCTATGAATATTAAAATATTATATATTTCTTTTTAAATTAATCCTTTAAAAGTACATAGGATTTGGATCTTACTGATGTTATAGTGTATGTAATGTAATAAGTTTAATTTGTCCTTTTAAAAGGATAATTTAGAGGTAAGATAGCCATTTATTTATCATCAGTTCAGTTTAGTTCAGTTCAGTCACTCGGTCGTGTCCGACTCTCTGCAACCCCATGAATTGCAGCACGCCAGGCCTCCCTGTCCATCACCAACTCCCGGGGTTCACTCAGACTCACGTCCATTGAGTCAGTGATGCCATCCAGCCATCTCATCCTCTTTCGTCCCCTTCTCCTCCTGCCCCCAATCCCTCCCAGCATCAGAGTCTTTTCCAATGCGTCAACTCTCTGCATGAGGTGGCCAAAGTACTGGAGTTTCAGCTTTAGCATCATTCCTTCCAAAGAAATCCCAGGGCTATACCTCAATGCTAATTAACTTTACTTCTAATATATTCTTATGATAAAATTCAAAATCAGATCTTATTCACTTGAATTTACTCTAATTCCAAAAGTATAAACAGCACTCTATTCTCAACCTATACCATATTATAAGAAAATAGCCTGGACCTTATAGGTTAATCTGAAATATATCTTTAAACATAACAGTTTCAGAAATGTGTTTTTTAATTATAACCAGTGATTTACTAGGGGCCTATTAAATGAATGTAAATTGAATTGTATAAAGTAAAACTAAATCACTATGAAATCAGAACCTTTACAACATGCATTTTAATGAGAAAAATATGCAGTTTGGAAAGTCTGCATTTTTTTTTTCATATAAAGTAATTTTTGCACCTGTAAGAAAGTCTAAGTATAAAAAGAATTCATTTGGGTCATTTCATCTAACTTCTGTATATGTTTTAGTTTTTGAAATGTCCTCAATTTAAATAAATACAAATAGAATTATTTTATTATGAAACACAATTTTAATACAATTAAAAATTTAGTTGTGATAATTCTGCACATTGATATTTAAGTTTTTATTGATGTTGGAAAATGATAGATTCTAAAATTCCAGGTATGGATGCTGTGCTCCAGGTTAAGAAAAAAGTTACTGTGAAAACTTTAATGATCACAAAGAAGCTTAGTTTTGATTAAGTCTATCTGAAAACCACATAAGAACATTATGATAACTTTTTCTCTATTTTAAGTTGACAAATTAATTCCTAAACAGAATAACGACTTCAGAATCCTTGCACTGATATATTTGGAGGTGTTATATTGAAATACACTGTAACTGAAAAGGTATTAGCATATATTTCACTTGCCTAAATTTACTATAGCAGATCAGAATGGAATCCAGAACCTATTGTTTACTAGTATGGTTTTGCTAATGTGCATAGAATTCAAAGAGGAATAGAGTAATCAGACTTTTGAATCGGCAACTCTTATCTACAGCCCTTAAAAAAAAATACAAGTTTAAATAACTCTTTAAAAATTCTGCTACCAAGAACTAAAACCTAACTTGAATTTTAAGAATGTACAGCTGTAATATCATTACTTTATTATCAGGAATTTAAAGTTTACCATTTGTTTTTCTATATTTTGTCTCACTTGATTTCTTGAAAATGTCTTATAACTTCATATGCTTATTACAAATTTTATTGTGAGAGATGTTTTCAGCAGGCTTTATTAACCTGTATAAGTATACTTAACTTTTGCTATAAAACTATGACAAGTCAGAAGGAAAACAATATAGGAATGAAGCAAAACAGGGTATTCTAGATTGCTTGTCATCTAGTCAGTAGTAATGGAATGAAATTAAATTGTTCAAAACAAAATTAGAACTGGGTTGTCTTCATTCTTTCCCACATCACATATAATTGACAATAAATTTTGAGACATGAGGACACATGGTAAACAAATGTGCAGTCTACCAAAGGAAGAAAGAAAAGAAGGATGAAAAGGAAGGAAATCAACAGAAGAGTTGTAACTACACATAACAATGTCAAGAAGGGTAAAAAAGATTTTTGTGATACTATTTCAGTGAATATGCTATTAGCCACATACAAAGGCAATAGGAAAGACATGTAACTTTAGGAAACAGGAAACTTTTTCATAAGCAGTATAAGAAATTAACCAGGAAGTTAATTAGGAAGAAATGTATTTAATCATCTCAGAGAGCATGGGTAGTTTTAAAGGGAGAAAATTAAATGTAATTTCCTTTCTTGGCAGGGTGGCCAAGCCACAAAGGCAGAAAGAAAATACAAGATCTCAAATCTCCTACAGAAAACTTAGATTTGGTAGGAACCAAGATTATTTTTTTTCCATAGAAAGTGGGTTTAATTGATTTTGTATAATTATTAAAGATCTTGTGCTCTGATTTTGGGGTGGTTTACTACTAATTGACTTTCAAAGGCTGGTATTAATTACTGTTAATTGGTTCCTGGTGGATCTCAGAAACTAATTAAAAACAACCAAAAAAAATAAAATAAAAAATAAACAGGAGTTCTTGGAAAATGGAATAACTAGATCTTGGGGGTGGGGGGGAAGTAAACCATTTTTGTGAATATTTAAAGTAATCATCAAGGAGAACCATCAGTCAGTCAGTCAGTCAGTCAGTCAGTTCAGTCGCTCAGTCGTGTCCGACTCTTTGCGACCCCATGAATTGCAGCACGCCAGGCATCCCTGTCCATCACTAACTCCTGGAGTTCACTCAAACTCACGTCCATCAAGTCGGTATGCCATCCGGCAAGTCTCATCCTCTGTCGTCCCCTTTTTCTCCTGCCCCCAATCCCTTCCAGCATCAGAGTCTTTTCCAATGAGTCAACCCTTCTCATAGGTGGCCAAAGTGCTGGAGTTTCAGCTTTAGCATCCTAGTGGCTCGTAGTTCTATGGGAGATTATGATCCAATAGCGAGATAACTAAATTAGGAGCAAATTCTTGTGAAGTGCTGTGAGAGTTTGGTTTGAGCATGTATAGCTAGGTGGACTTGAGAAACTTTTATGATTTGAAAGAAAGAAAATTTATAATGAATCACATAAATTATACATAATTAAAATTAGTGATTATAATATTCCTAAATGGTAGACAGGAACAGATGAAAATAACAAAATAGGAAAATAAAAATTGAGAGCTATCACACAATAGAGGAGATTGTACCACTAGAGCAATGGATTTATGCATGTATTCAAATAAATACACTTATTTTTACTAAGCATGGGAGTTAGCTCTTTTATATGTGAAGAAACTGTCAGTATTCAAAGACAGTAAGTGGACATCATTGGGAGGAAGGACTAAGGTAAAGTAGAAGAGTTGAAGAAAAACTTCTGACTACTTATGATGCCCTGATAATGACGAATCTCATGACATGCACTGAACAGCATGGAAAATTCCCAGGAAAGGTCCTATTGCTAAATCACGTGGATACAAATGACATTGTCTTGGGGGCCAGAGAAGAATCTTTAGGGTTAGGCCTGGGAGGTTTACTGAAGACTTGGGAGAACATACTGCATTTTCATTCCTTCATTCCTACAAGTGAATTTGAAGATGGATGTGATTCTAGGCCATCCCTTCCTCCACCCTTATGACAGTTTTGTAAGTTCTTCAAAATAGTTTGTCTGTTGTTTTTTAATGATGCTCATGTAGTTTTGGATGGTTTATTCACTTGTTAAGAATTGGAGGCCTGAAGACATCTTTGAGATAAATATGTTTCCTTCATCACTAAATACCTGGATGACACTGAATAAGTTACTTAATTTCCCCAAACTCAGTTACCATATTTATAATACGCCAATAAAAATAGTAGGCTTTCCTGGTGGCTCAAACAGTAAAGAATCTGCCTGCAATGCAGGAGGCCCAGGTTTGATTCCTGTGTTGGGAAGCTCCCCTGGAAAAGGGAATAGCTACCCACTCCAGTATTCTTGCCTGATAAACACCATGGACAGAGGAGCCTGGTGGGTTACAGTTCATGGGGTGGCAAGATTTGGACATGATTGAATGACTAACACTTTCAGATTTTTTTCTTTTCACAATGATGATGAGAGAATTATAGCAGAGAATTCTCATTTCCCACCACACAATAAATGCTTTAAAAGATTAATTTTATTAATTATGATATTCCAGGTTTTTATAGGTCCATCTATAATGTTATAAGTCATATTTGAGCAACTGTTCTGAAAATATCAGAATCCAGGAACTATTTGACAGAACTGTTTAACAATGAATATGATGGTGGCCAAGGGCAAATATATCACTGAGAGCTCATCCTTATCATACTTTCTAATCTCATCTTTCAGTCACAGCTTTTTATGAAAATTTACAGCCTTTAAGTTTCACTTAGACAAACACATATGGAATCTCCTTCTACACTACATTTTTAATAGAACTATGTTAACTATTAGTATTTACATTGGAGAAGGCAATGGCACCCCACTCCAGTAACTTTTGCCTGGAAAATCCCTTGGACGGAGGAGTCTGGTAGGCTGCAGTCCATGGGGTTGCTAGAGTCAGACACAACTGAGCGACTTCCCTTTCACTTTTCACTTTCATGCACTGGAGAAGGAAATGGCAACCCACTCCAGTGTTCTTGCCTGGAGAATCCCAGGGACGGGGGAGCCTGGTGGGCTGCCATCTATGGGGTCACACAGAGTCGGACACGACTGAAGAGACTTAGCAGCAGCGGCAGTATTTACATATCTACATAGAACTGTAAAATTTTCCCTGGTAATTTTACATTTCCATCAACCAGCTTTGATATATTTATCTATTTTTTATATTAATGATGCACACCACAATGTGACACAATAATGATGAAAACATAATTCAAACAACAAACATAAAGTAATTGCTCATGTACATGAAAATGGGTTAATGAAATAAACTATACCATAAATGAATGTTAGCTGAGACAAAGCAACCAATTCAATATGTTCAATATCTGAACATATTTTAAGAATGTAACAACTAAGACTGTTATGAGAGTTCTGTGAAAAATTAAGTTTCTACATTGTTTTTGTATATTATATATTCACATATTTGCTTCACATGCATTTTCTCAGAAGCAATCAATCCGTCTACAGACTCTGCAATGGTAACCAAGTGTTGGAGGAGCACTCTTTGAAAACTTTGAGCTATTCCAGGGAATGAGCAGAGAGACACACACACACTGTGCCTGCATAAAAGAGACATCCATTTATTAATCTAGGTAGGGAAACATGCGGCAGATCAAATGGATGAGGAAAAGATGGGAAAATTACAAATTAAACAGCAGTGTGGGAGGGTACCATGGAGCAACAGCCGGAGGAAGGAAATGGATGACGTGTCCTGACAGATCACCAAGCTGCCTCACAGGCCACAGTAGCAACGGGAGAGTCAGTCTCTTTCAGCAAAGTTACATCATCTGACAAGTTCCTGACACACCTTATTGAAAATTCCATCCATCAAAGATAAAGGAAATGAATTATTTGGAAAATGACTACTTTGGGTCTAATTCTAACCAATCAAAGAACTGATTCATTAGGTGAGAGAAACAGAAATCCTAAAAGAAAACAGTACAGCGACCTAAAATTCCATGATAGCCACGGAGATGGAGACTGGATTCTCACTCTTTTCACCATTGGACATTGGGAAATACACATCTATGTCTCAAAGGCATCACTGACAGAGTATTTGCTTCTGTTTTTTTCCCCACTCCATTGAAAAAAGTTTTTTTTTAAAAAATAGCTTTATTTAGATCTAACTTCCAGTCATTTTAAAAATGGGAATATCTATAGATACTTTAATTGGCCACCTTAAACATTTAATTTCACATCCTTTTGCATTCAACTTTATAATATAAATGTTTCCATTTAATCAGTACGACTAACCTAGTTTGAATGGTTACATAATAATAAGCCATGCAGTTTAGAGAACTTGGTGACTTACTTTCACACCTCTTATAGACCTGCTTAATTATGTTAACAATTAACAATGCTGTTTTTGTGACACTGTTATTCATCCCTCCTTGTATGGATCTGATTGATTTAGGACAATGGCTCTCAGAATGCGAGCTAGAGAATCCCAAGTTTCCTCAATAAGTTTTCAGGGGCCTTGTAAATTCATAATTACTTTCAAAATAATTTGAAGATTTAATCTGCCTCTTTTGCTATCATTTTCTGGTAAGCGTACAGTGCAGTTTTCCAGAGGTTATAGATAGGGCTGTCACCACAAATTGAATACAGATGCTGATATGAGAACCAACCTATTAAGTCAGATATTAAGGAAATGTGTAAGAATGTAAAACAATGCTACATTCTCACTAGTTGATTTTGGAGATTTGTTTTCATTCAAATAGGTATTTGTGTTAACAAGTGATGAGTTTCTTACAATTTTAAATAAAGTAATAAATATGCATTTCTAAATGTCTCTATTTTAATTTCTATTATAGCACATATTTATAAATAAAACCTCATAGGAGCTTCAAAAATTAAATACGACTTCATGCGAAGACTTGACTCATTGGAAAAGACTTTGATGCTAGGAGGGATTGGGGGCAGGAGGAGAAGGGGACGACAGAGGATGAGATGGTTGGATGGCATCACTGACTCCATGGATGTGAGCCTGGGTGAACTCCGGGAGTTGGTGATGGACAGGGAGGTCTGGTGTGCTGCGATTCATGGGGTCGCAAAAAGTCAGACACGACTGAGCGACTGAACTGACCTGAACTGATAATATATATAAAAAGAGGTTCTGAAACCAGTACTTTTATATGGTAACATAATTCTTTGTCATAGTCCTTAAAAACTCTTTGTCTTAATTTTTAGTTTGCACATGAATATTGGTTAAATAAATATTGAAGATTGGAAAATATTGGAAGTTGAAATATGAATATTGGAAAAATATAGACACATAAATACAATTTCTTTCAAATGAAAGTTTAATTTTATGTTATCAAATGTTTATTTATTTCCTTACAATTTATTTTTGTCATTTAGGATTAGAAATCCATGATCTTTTTGGATTTAAGCTATGTTCATTTATTTTTCTAACATTCTAATTGAGTTTTTTGTATTTATTTTAGCCACAAAAGAAGAATATTGTTTTATGTAATAAGAAACAAAGTATTTTATAACCCAAGATATATTTCATTGTGTGATACAAGAATCTAAATATTCACAGTTTCTAAACAGCAAAAACCAATTTTCCATTAACATTACTGTGCTGTTGGGTTTTGTTTTTGTTGTTGTTTTTAATTAATAATTACAGAGGAGAGGTAAAATTCTTTCTCTAAGAAGGAGAAAAGAAAGAACCAAGAGTAATTTCTGTGAGCAAAAAAGTTAGTAAATTCTAAATAGACCTTTCTGGTCAGGCAGGCCCTGAGGACAGAGACCTTGAAAAGGGAGAGGTTAAAAAAAAAAAAAGGACAAGATGGGGAAAAAAGAGGTGGAACTGTAGAATTGTTTGCATTCTTTTCACCACAAGAATGAGTGCAGTTACAAACACAGAAGCCTTCAACCAAAGAGAGTTACAATCCTTGATCAAAGCTGAGCTGTGCACTAAGTCAGCAGTAGGATGCTACTTCACCATTACTTTCTGATTATGACACTACAAAGAGAATAAAAATATGTGACAATTATATTATAATAATAATTTAGGATTAGAAATGGAGGTGAAAGTCAGTTCAACCCTGCAGAGAGAACTGAGGGATGCTTGGTGGAGTTTGTGCCACAGGAAAATAAATGATATGACAAGGAGGAATTATACTCATATTCCCTTTAGCCTTTATGCTGGAGAGAACACTGTCTTACTCAGGCTACTGAAATAATCGTGATTGGAAGGGAACCCCCACACATTTAGAGTCTGGAACTAAAGAACGATTACTCTTTTGGTGTCTTTATGGTTAGAATAGTCTAGTATAAGAGCACTTATTTTGTGTTCTTTGCACTCATTATAGTATGCCCATTTTATACTTGAAAAAGAGACAAGATTAACTTGCTCCAAGGCACACAGCTCTTTTGGGATGAATCTATGCTTCAAGCTCTTATCTCTTAGTCTCCAAAAATTATTTCCCAAATTAGTACTTCACTTTTGGAAGACTCTTTCTTCCCAAACTAAGTTCAGTTGTATCTAATACTCTATTATTGTCATTTTTTCTATTGATATGCTCATTTATTTTGGTAACCGTATTTTTATTCTGGTGACTTCTAGTTACCCCTTATAACTCACCAAATTCACATTTTGTTTTGTCCTTATCTTTGGAAACAACTTCAGAATAACTATAAGATATTCCTAAATGAATTATACATTTAACATATTTACTTCTATAAGCAGAACCAGAACTACTATATGATACTAAGATCCATACAGGCATTATAAGATAATATTTCTTTAAGAGTTTAATAAGTAATTCTAAGAGGTTGTGAATAGATAATATACCTGGTGATCAGAAATATGAATTTTAGCTCATATTTGAAATCTTTCATCTTGAAAGAGATAAAATACAATATTAGAATTATATTTGAGTAATTATGATTAGAAAATTTAAACTAACAGAATTGGATCCATTACTGTTCATCTAAATCATCTGAATATTATATTTATGAGGAAAAATGAAGGCTCTCCACTGCTTTTGCAAGCTCACATTGAAGCTACCGCAGACAAATTTGTTCAAAAAAACAAAAAAATAATTATTTCTTTTCATGATGTGGTTGAGAAAACAGAAGAGATATATTCTGGTCTTGGTTTATAATATCCCTCATGCCCCCATGCCCAGATGGAGAAGGAAGCCAAAGACTTTCTTTTTCCTTAATTATTGATTTTACTGTAGCTGATTATCTAATTTGATCAATTAGCCAGAGGAATACATTATAGAGCCACAGGAATGAAATTTGCATCATCATGTATTTATTAAGAAACAATAGTAGGTGCCACAAACCCATATGTAGGCCCATATTCAGTTTTGAGTAAAGCAAAATTCCTCTATCCTCTTATGAATTTGACAGTCTAGTGGAGAAAGGAGAAGGCAGTGCTCTTGCCTGGAAACTCCCATGGATGGAGGAGCCTGGTGGGCTGCCATCTATGGGGTCGCACAGAGTCGGACACGACTGAAGCGACTTAGCAGCAGCAGCAGTGGAGAAATAGAGGTATTAAACAATTACTAGTGAAAGAAAGTATACAAAAATGTGTTACTAACACATCAACTATGATGACATGCTCAACATTCATTTTGTAATATAGTAAAATACTCATTTTTAAATATAATCAGTTATATTTCTGAGCAAACCACCATAGTAGAAAATGTATCTTTGCTGTCCAATTCTTACTCAGGCTTGTATGACTTTGTAGGTCACAAATGTACTTCATGCCCAATCAAGCAAGAACATGGAACACACATTTTTTTCTGCTTTAATAGATGAGTATTCCAAGGCAGAATGACTTCAGGCTCCCTCAAGAGATTTACTTGATTTTTCATAAACAACAACTGAAAAGGCTTTTATGTTCAATCAAAATCCTCATGTCATTTTCTAGGTTTTGGAAGACGACAGGCATACTAGCAGGTATTTTTCCCAAACTAACCATATTACAAAGGTGATTAAAATTTATTTTCTTGGTTATATAGGATTCCTTATTGTGGTCTCATTTAATGATGGGAGAAACTCACTAAAGGTTTGTTAAGCAGGTCAATGTTCTAAATAATTTACATAGAGCTCATTCAATTTACAAAAGACAACACAAAAGAAAAATTACAAGGGAGGCTCATCTCGTTCCAAGTTTAGTTTTCATACAAAATGAAGTCCTGATAATTTAAGTAATTTTTTACTTGATAATGCTGTTTGTTGCTCCTCAGTCGCTAGCTTGTATCCAACTCTTTGTGACTTCATGGACTGCAACATGCCAGGCTTTCCTGCTGCTGCTGCTGCTGCTAAGTCGCTTCAGTCGTGTCCGACTCTGTGCGACCCCATAGACGGCAGCCCACCAGGCTCCGCCATCCCTGGGATTCTCCAGGCAAGAACACTGGAGTGGGTTGTCACTTCTTTTCTCCCAGGCTTTCCTATCCTTCATTATCTCCTGGAGTTTTGAAATACATCTGTGAACCTACTAATCCTACTGTCCTCTCTCCTAGACACAAAAAGTGGAGTGCCTTTTCATATAGGTGAGAAGGGAAGGGATACATTTGGAATAATGAGTAGACCTATATACATACAGGTAGAGAGAAACCAGGCTGGAAAAGCAGGCTGAAATCCAAGTATGAAATACAAAGGTTAGTTTAACGAGATTGGTCTTGATTCTTTGAGAGACATATGATTTTCCTTAGCCAAATCTATGCTCTTGTTTTTAAAAAATGGTCTATAAGAAGTCTTAGGTTTATAAAATATTAGATCTTCTTAGTAACATGACCACAAATGCATAGCGATTTTACACATACTCTATAGAAAGTACTACAGATAAAAACGTGACTAAGGCAGAGTAAATGCTCCCAAGGATATTATGGTTTTATTGAGCAAACATGGAATCATGATGTAATGCTATAAGTGCTGTGAAAAATGTAACACACAGAGTATTTAAGCTTATAAATAATATACTATTTAAAAAATATAATAAGAACTTCAAAAAGTCTGTTTTTTTGTTACAAGAATAGAATGAAAATTAATTTAAAGTACTTATAGTGAATCTTGCTCACCAAATAGATTGGAGTTTCTGACTAGGAGCCAGTAATTTCTCATTGTATATAATCTTTTTTTTTTCTTTTGCAATCAAAAGACGTGACTTGTACGTCAAACTCACTTCTCGAGTTAAACCATTGTTTTCTCTATATGAATTGTAATTAAAAGCAAGTTATATTATCTTTGTGATAAGGGTTAAAAGGATAAAGATCATTTTAAAACCAATGCAGTTATTTTGTACATCATTTACATATTATATTGCTGTGCCAGAATTTAGATTTATTAGTTTCATCTTTTGCTGATTTGGTAAAAATCACATCATACTTTCACAATTTTGTTACAAAATGAAAATCCAGATATTTTATATTTGAAGGTTTTATTCCACAAAACACTGAATCCAATCTTATCTCAGAGATGCGTCAGTTCAATTCAGTTCAGTTCAGTCGCTCAGTCATGTCCGACTCTTTGCGACCCCATGAATCGCAGCACGCCAGGCCTCCCTGTCCATTACCATCTCCTGGAGTTCACTCAGACTCACGTCTATTGAGTCCGTGATGCCATCCAGCCATCTCATCCTCGGTCGTCCCCTTCTCCTCCTGCCCCCAATCCCTCCCAGCATCAGAGTCTTTTCCAATGAGTCAACTCTTTGCATGAGGTGGCCAAAGTACTGGAGTTTCAGCTTTAGCATCATTCCTTCCAAGGAAATCCCAGGGCTGATCTCCTTCAGAATGGACAAGTTGGATCTCCTTGCAGTCCAAGGGACTCTCAAGAGTCTTCTCCAACACCACAGTTCAAAAGGATCAATTCTTTGGCGCTCAGCCTTCTTCACAGTCCAACTCTCACATCCATACATGACCACAGGAAAAACCATAGCCTTGACTAGACGGACCTTAGTTGGCAAAATAATGTCTCTGCTTTTGAATATGCTATCTAGGTTGGTCATAACTTTTCTTCCAAGGAGTAAGCGTCTTTTAATTTCATGGCTGTAGTCACCATCTGCAGTGATTTTGGAGCCCAAAAAAATAAAGTCTGACACTGTTTCCACTGTTTCCCCATCTATTTCTCATGAAGTGATGGGACCAGATGCCATGATCTTCCTTTTCTGAATGTTGAGCTTTAGGCCAACTTTTTCACTCTCCACTTTCACTTTCATCAAGAGGCTTTTGAGTTCCTCTTCACTTTCTGCCGTAAGGATAGTGTCATTGGCATATCTGAGGTTATTGATAATTCTCCCAACAATCTTGATTCCAGCTTGTGTTTCTTCCAGCCCAGCGTTTCTCATGATGTACTCTGCATATAACAGGTATGACCTAAATCAAATCCCTTATGATTATACAGTCGAAGTGACAAATAGATTCAAGGGATTAGATCTGATAGACAGAGTGCCTGAAGAAGTATGGACAAAAGTTCATGGCATTGCACAGGAGGCAGTGATTAAAACCATTCCCAAGAAAAAGAAATGCAAAAAGGCAAAATGCTTGTCTGAGGAGGCCTTACAAATAGCTGAGAAAAGAAGAGAAGTGAAAGGCAAAAAAGAAAGATATATCCATCTGAATGCAAAGTTCCAAAGAATAGCAAGGAGAGATAAAAAAAAACCTTCCTAAGTGAACAGTGTGAAAATATTGAGGAAAACAAACAATAGAATGGAAAAGACTACAGATATGTGCAAAAAATTAGAGATGCCAAGGGAAAATTTCATACAAAGATGGACTCGATAAAGGACAGAAATGGTATGGACCTAATGTAAGTAGAAGACATTAAGAAGAGGTGGCAAGAATACACAGAACTGTATAAGAAAGATCTTAATGACCCGGATAATCATGATTTTGTGATCATTCATCTAGAGCCAGACATCCTGGAGTGCAAAGTCAAGTGGGCCTTAGGAAGCATCACTCCAAAAAAGCCAGTGGAGGTGATGGAATTCCAGCTGAGCTATTTCAGATCCTAAAAGATGATGCTGTGAAAGTGCTGCACTCAATATGCCAGCAAATTTGGAACTCAGCATTGGCCACAGGATGGGAAAAGGTCAGTATTCATTCCAATCCCAAAGAAGGTCAATGATGAAAAATATTCAAATTACCACACAATTGCACTCATTTCACATGATAGCAAAGTAATTCTCATAATTTTGCAAGCTAGATTTCAACAGTATGTGAACCAAGAACTTCCAGACGTTCAAGCTGGACTTAGAAAATGCAGAGGAACCAGAGATCAAATTGCCAGCATCTGCTGGATCATAGAAAAAGAAAATGCAGAGGAACCAGAGATCAAATTGCCAGCATCTGCTGGATCATAGAAAAGGCAAGAGAGTTCCAGAAAAAAATCTACTACTGCTTTATTGATTATGGTAAAGCCTTTGACTGTGTAAATCAAAACAAACTATGGAAAATTCTTCAAGAGATAGGTATATCAATTTCTGTCCAGCAAAACCTGTATGAAGGTCAAGAAGCAATACTTAGAAACAGACATGGAATAACAGACTCATTCAAAAATTGGAAAGGAGTACATCCAATATACATGTGTATATTGTCACACCGCTTATTTAACTTACATGAAGAGTACATCATGAGAAATGTCAAGCTAGATGAAGTACAATCTGGAATCAAGATCGCCAGGAGAAATACCAGTAACCTCAGATATGCAGATGACACCACTGTCATGGCAAAAAGTGAATAAGAACTAAAGAGCCTCTCGATGAAAGTGAAAGAGGAGAGTGAAAAGGCTGGCTTACAATTCAACATTCAAAAACTAAAATCATGGCATCTGGTCCCATCACTTCATGGCAAATAGATGGTGAAATAAAAGAAACAGTGACAGACTTTATTTTGGGGGGCTCATGGCAAATAGATGGTGAAATAATAGAAACAGTGACAGACTTTATTTTTAGGGGCTCATGGCAAATAGATGGTGAAATAATAGAAAGAGTGACAGACTTTATTTTTGGGGGCTCCAAAATCACTGCAATGGTGATGACAGCCATGAAACTAAAAGATGCATGCTCCTTGGAAGAAAAGCTATGATAAACCTAGACAGTTTAAAAGGTCCATCTAGTCAAAACTACGGTTTTACCAGTAGTCATGTATAGATGTGAGAGTTGTACCCTAAAGAAAGCTGAACACCAAAGAATTGATGCTTTTGAACTGCAGTGTTGGAGAAGACTCTTGAGAGTCCCTTGGACTGCGAAGAGATCAAATAAGTCAATCCTAAAGGAAATCAATCCTGAATATTCATTGGAAGGATTGATGCTGAAGCTGAAGCTCTAATACTTTGGCCACTTCATGAGAAGAGCTGACTCATTAGAAAATACCCTGATGCTGGGAAAGAGTGAAGGGATGAGGGGAAAGGGATGACAGAAAATGAGATAGTTGGATGGCATCACTGACCTAAAGGACATGATTTTGAGCAAGCTCCAGGAGATGGTAAAGGACAGGGAAGTGTGGCATGCTGCAGTCCATGGGTTGCAAAAGATCAGATATGTCTGAGCAAATGAACAACAACATATTGCTTTTATCTTATTATATCATATGTATATGATATTTTATATATATATATATTATCTCTTCATTTCTCTTGGTATTTGTCTACAAAGTGACTAGATTTTATCTTGATGATGTATCTTTAGTGAAGATATTCTTTCAAATGTACATCCTGCCTTGAAACTGAAGTTATCACTAGAGTACAATATTAATCCATCTCATTTAGAATTGCATTATTGTTGTTCTGCCTGAAAACAATAAGCCCACTTTGCCAAAATTGCATTCTAATAGAAATCAATAATTATAGAGATGAACATCTAAAACACACAAACATATCTGGATTCCAAGTAAATCCTCAAACCAGCTTGGAGCCAGACATTTTACATTTTAATATGTCTGGGAAGTTCTTTTTAAAAAATGTATTTTAATATCCTGTATCTGTATGGACTTGGTTCTAGGGGATTTTTACCAAATGTGCATTATCATCTTTTTTGGGAATCAAATAGAATTATATTCAGTCATGTGCAGGAATTAATAATAATGTTCTGTTGAAAATGTCTTTTGGTTTTTAAAATACTTTTTTCATCAATTTCATGATACCAAGAAGAAAAGTAATATTCATCATTGTTTCATGAAGAGAAACTGAGTGTTTATGTTACTTACAATAAGCTGCAGACCTGGGAAAAAAGAAAAGCTTCATCTTTGGATACTTAGACCAGGAAATCTTTTTAAGAAATATCACATTAGATGATATTTTATTATGATTAAAAAATTCTATTAAACACTAATTTTGCAAACTAGAAAGGACAAGTGACAAACAAAAGAAAGACTCTACACGCAAAGATATTTCTTTTTTTTTTTTAATGTGGTGAGAGACAACATACAAATGACTGAGTAATATAAAATATGTCAGGTAGTAATAAGTGTCATAATTACAAATAAAACAGTGTGACTGGATACTCAATGATAGGGATATATATTTTGAGACTGGATGGGGAAGCCTTCTCTAATGTGTGATGAAAGCTGAGGGATGAGCAGTGCTCATATCTGTGATGGAGCACTGCTTTGTCATGGTCAAGGGGCAGCAAGGAGGCCAGCCTTGTTCAAGTGGAAAGAAAAGCAGGAGATATGGTGAGGGGAAGTCTGAGTCAAAGCATGAAAGTCATTAAGTATAAGCCTGGATTGTACTTTCAACTGCAAAAGGGCTTCATTGGCATGTTTGGACAATGGCATTTTCATATTGACATTTAAAATACTAATTCTAGCTGCTGTGGGGAGACTTGCAGGGTAGAGGCAAAAGCGAAAGCAATGAGTCCGCTTGAGGTGAGAGACGACGGCTTCTGCACAGAAGACTGAGAGAAGTATTGAGAAATGGAACATTTAGTTTGTATAGAAAAGCTATACAGTTAAAAGTCATTTTCGACTATTAGTATTTCAAAGGCAAATAGCTATTTCCTGAGTTTCTGCTGTTCAGAGGATATGATACAGCACTTGTGGTTATAAGAAATGATAATACTTCCTTCTCTCAAGTAATAAATAGTATTTTACTAGTCGTCTGACACTGGTTTTCATTTTCCATAAGTTGGGAAGATATATGTGTGTGGAAAAAGAATAACAATATAACTCAGAAAACACATTATTACTTTATAAAAATTTGCAATGTATAGACCTAGCAATCCCTTTTATAACACTCATTATATTAGTCAGTGAACTCTATCTTTATTAGCAGAAAATACATCATATTTTATTACTAATTAAATTCTTAATTTTCTACTAATGAAAATTAGTACTATAGATATTACTTTTTCAGATGACAGTGTGATAGTCATTGGCCAGGACAATGCAGAAATGCCACAAGGTAGAGGTTAGACTTATCAGTCAATAGATGTATGATGAACAGTCTTTGGTCAAGACATGTAGCATCCAGATGAGAATGAAAGCTATGAAAATAAAGAGAATGCTGTCTGTCTGTGGGTGACATGAACAGGCTTATCTGACTAAAGCAGAGAATCTTATTGACAGAAGTAGAGGATAACACCTCAGAAAGATAGGTGGTAGCCAGATTCCTAGTGGAATGGAAATTTAAGGAACAAGTTAGTAACTTACTTTGCAGGTAACGGACGGCATTGCAGGTTTTGAATATAAGCATAAAATGATGAAAGGTGTGTTTAAAACCATTAGAAGATTTAGTGTGATAACATACACAAACTACAGCTCATATTCTTCATTTCTACGCTGTGGTATTCATGCTACATAGCTCCAGAGCCTCATTAGGAAATAAGGAATGTGCACACAAGCTAACACTTTATATTATCAATGTATAGGTTCTCTCCATAACTATATATTATAGTTTAACAGATACCTTCTTAAATAAAATATGGAATATATGGAAATTATAGGTAAGTTATAATTTCTAGCAAAACAGAATATCATAGATTTTTAAAAAAAACATTATCTTATTGACATAAAGGTTTAAATTCTCATGTGACTTTGGATAAGTTATTTAGGTCTTCACTGTTGAGATCATAGTGTCAAACTAGGTAAGAAAATATAAAAACAAGTTACTTAAATATGTTTATTTACTTATATCAAGACAGGCCCTGTCACTCTCAGAAACTGAAAACTGATACTCTGTAAATTTTGAATTTGGAAAAATGAGAAGACACTTAACTGGATTTTTCACTTTGCTTTTAGATCAACTGGAGACTTTGGCTGTAAGAATATAAAGACACTGATAATTTCCTGAAGGCTGTTTTTGGGTCCACCTATAGTCAAACACGAAGAGTCCTAGAGCTCTTGAAAGTGCCTGCTAACATGCCTCTTCTTGATAACTTCTTTCCTTTGTTACCTCAAAGATTGTTCCATTGATGTATTTTAAAATATTATGAAAACCCAAGCAGGCAAACAAGCAAAGCCTTTCATATTTGAACTCCTACTAAAACTTGAACTTTCTTAGTGAGCTGAGTTTAAAAAAAAAAGAGAAGACAAAACAGAATACTTCTTTCCTACTGCCAGTGAACCACTGTATACCTTGGAATCATTGCTGATCTCTCTCAGACATCACTAACCTCTTTGTTCTCTCATCAGTAGCCACTCAAAGCACTGTTATCTTCCTTACTTCTTCCCAAACTGGATGCTGTAAGATTATTTCCACTGTTTGTGTGTGTAAATTTGGCTCGTGACTTTTCACTCTTTCTTCAGCTGCCTTATCTTTTTAGACAAAATGTGTTTACCCCTTCAGCTACTTTAGACATTTCCGGCTCTCTATCTTCAGTGATACTCCTGGGTTATGATTCCCTCCTCCAATTTCCTCTTAACTCACTGGGAGTGAGTAATAGTCACCTTAGGATCAGGTTCCCCAGCAATCAAGCTATTTTTCTTACAGACAACTACCCTCAAATGCTCCTTTCAAACTTTCAGGCTTTATTTTTTGGCACCAGTTGAATTCCAGATTCTACAGTTTTCATGCTATGTGACACAGCAGCCGCAGATTTGGGGGCTGTAGCATGAGGTTGAGGGGGTGGATATAGTGGTGACTAGTTTAATGAGTCATGCACTGAGAGGTTTTAGCGCTGAAAACTGAACCCGGAGAGACACGCAAGAGGTTCTTAAAGAACATGAGCAGTATCATTTCGTAAAAAGAAAACACCTGACCAAAACCCAAGGCGTCTTCACCATCTCCTCTTTCCCTCAGGAAACCAGAAAGCTTCATTGTATCCCATGATCAAGTGGTGAAGAATATAAGTTAAAAATTAATTTAGTTGGAAACTACAACACGTTTTTAAATAATATGCAATTGTTTTGGTGGTAGGTTGCATTAGTGTCCCCAGTCTTCCCTCCCTCCTTATCATCATGCTCTTTTCCACATGACTTTGCAGTATTTTCCTCCACAAAGTAGGCTGATTGTATTTCTATCCCTTGGCTATGAGTTTGGTTATGAGACGCTTCGGCCAGTAGAACAGAGTGAAGGCAATAGTCTGCCAGTTCTAAGCCTAGGAAACGTCACGTGCTTCCACCTACTCTCTTGTCTTGTCACTGGTATAAGAAGGGTGTACCTGGGCTAACTCATTGGTTCCAGAGGGGTAATAAGAAACATGTCTGATAGGCTGCCCCAGCAGAGCCCAGACTAGATCAATGACCTGAGCCAACCTGAAGAAACTAGTAGGAACTTACATTAGATAAACTCCAGCTGTCTGAACAGATGGTTGTTTAAGGCACTGAATTTACAGTGCTTGTTACACCATAACAGTTATTCAGTACAAACTGAATAGTCTGACAGATAAGTACAGAATTACTTACAAGCCCGCCTAAATTCCTAAGTTCATCATAATTATATGAATTTATTTTAACTAGGTATCTCTTAGAAAATATATGCAATTATAATAAGAACATATATCAGCAATAACCTTTTATAATAAAATCCAATGCCAGATATGTGCACATTTTCTTAAATAATATCAGCCTAGATTTATCCTCATCTAAATTTACATTTTTCATCACATACCAATTTATAAGTCAAATTAGCTTCTAGAATCTTGCCTTTGAAGATCTTGCAAAACCCTAATTTGTTTCTGCATCACCAAATACTGGCAATATATCATGGTAGTTAAGAATAGAATTGGTCATAAAGTCAAATACTGGAATGCTGGTTTCCAGGGATGGAGGGGAGAGGGAAGCATGGACTTATTAATCAACAGGCATAAGGTTTCTGTTAAGGTAAGATGAATAAGCTCTACAGATTTGCTTTATAACACTGAACCTATGGTTAACAATAATGTATTGTACATTTCAATTTCAGCTGTGCTAAGAGGATAGATCTCATGTTAAGTTCTCTTTTATTGTTTAGTTGTTGTTTAGTTGTCAAGTTGTGTTCGATTCTTTTGTGAGCCCATAGACTGGAGCCTGCCAGGCTCCTCTGTCCATGGGATTTCTCAGGCAAGAATACTGGAGTGGGTTGCCATTTCTTTCTCCAGGGAACCCAGGGATAGAACCCACATCTCCTCCACTGCAGGTGGCTTCTTTACCACTGAGCCACCAGGGAAGCTCAATTAAAAAAGAGAGAGAGAGAAGAATTGAAATCATACAATTATGGATATAAGAATATGTATGCTGCCACTGCTGCTGTTAAGTCACTTCAGTCGTGTCCGACTCTGTGTGACCCCATAGATGGCAGCCCACCAGGCTCCCCCGTCCCTGGGATTCTCCAGGCAAGAACACTGGAGTGGGTTGCCATTTCCTTCTCCAATGCATGAAAGTGAAAAGTGAAAGGGAAGTCGCTCAGTTGTGTCCGACCCTCAGCAACCCCATAGACTGCAGCCCACCAGGCTCCTCCATCCATGGGATTTTCCAGGCAGGAGTACTGGAGTGAGGTGCCATTGCCTTCTCCGAGTATGTATGCTACTCATGGGTTATTTGTACCTGGAAAGTAATAAAGATTTTCCAAACTTCAGGTTTTTTGCAAAGGAAAACATTAATAATAATACTTAATGATTTATATAATGCATATATAGCATTTGGCTTACTATTGGCAAATTAGAATGAGCATTATTATTTTCAAAAAAAGTTTAAATTGTATTCATTAATATTGTGCATGCATACCCAGTCATGTCAAAGTCTTTGTGACTCTTTGGACTGTAGCTCACCAGGCTCCTCTGTCCATGGGATTTTTCAGGCAAGAATACTAGAGTGGGTTGACATTTCCTCCTCCAGGGGATCTTCCTGACCCAGGGATCGAACCCAAGTCTCCTCTGTCACCTGCATTGCGGGCAGACTATTTACCTGCTGAGTCATCGGGGAAGCCCAAATATTTATCCTTATTTTCTCTTATATATTTTAAAAAGTAGTTGTCGAAAATATGCCTGAGGTGAGATTGGCTTAAGAGGTGAAGAAGGTCAGCAGGAGAGTCCTCAGTGTTGAAGAAAGGACCCAGCTAAAAGAGATACTGGAAAAGCATCACTGAGGAAGACAGTAATGGATCTCAGACAGCACCTCATGGGCAGTAGCCTGAGGAAGAAAAACAGTGGGGGCAGAGAATGAAATCCATACAAACTTTAAGATACTACCTTGGCAATGGTGACAAAAAATCAGTAACAGATTTGCCAAAGGCAATGTGCACCAAAAATATTCATGTGTATAACTGTTGCCCAACAATTTCATCATAAAGAATTCATCCAAAGAATAGCAATAAATAGGTATACAAAGACATTTACATAAGGGTGTGTACTGTGGCGCTGCTAATAATAGTGGAAATAGAAAACACACACCTTTATCAAAAAAGTAATATTTAAGTAAGTTGCAGAATATGAACACTACACATCTATAAGGATGCATACATATTAACAACATATATAATTAATGAATGTATGTGCATATATGTGTATTATTGGTATACATATGCACACATTATATATGTGAGTATTACACATGTATTCAATAACAACATGTACATTTCACATAATATGTTGTTAAAGAAAAATTAAAAAACAGTATATGATTTTTATGTTTTATGTAATATGGCCTCAGCTGTGGAACATGGTAGGTACAGAGTGTGTGTATGTGTGTATATACATCTGAACAACGTTTAAATTTTAAAAGGACAATTAATCTGTTTAAAAATATCTCTGGCTTATAAGTATTCAGCTTATTTTATCATTTTTATATTTATCTCTATTTACAGTTAGGCCAAAATAATCTTCCAGAATTATTATTACCAGAAAAAATCACAATTAAACAATTAAAAATGTATTTTAGAGGATTAGAATTATACATAAATGTTGAAAAACAAAGCATCCAATAATAATTGGCCTAATGGATTGGTAACAGGTATTTATCTAGACATGCAATACTTGATATATTTGAATCTGAGAGCCTTACTTGTGTTGATGAGACGGATCCACTGGACCAACCATTCCATCATATCATCTACATATGACAGAATTGTGTGTGCAATGGCTTTGTTTACAATCTCAAGGAGAGATGTGGATGCTTGAAACTTGGCCTAGCACTTTAAAAGAGGCAGTTTCAAGGGAAAAGTAATACTTTTGAGTACATCAAGTGTGACAAGTACCAAGTTCTATTGTGTACTCAAGATAAATTGCTCATCCTTCTGATAACCTATATGATGACAGCTTCCATGCAGGAGGAGACTTGGAGACTTGGGTTTCATCCCTGGGTGGGGAAGAGCCTCTGGAGGAGGGCATGGCAATCCATTCCAGTATTCTTGCCCAGAGAATCCCATGGACGGAGGAGCCTGGTGAGCCACAGTCCATGGGATCGCGAAGAGTTGGACATGACTGAAGCGATTTGCATGCGTGCATGTCTTTCACGTCCTTCCACTGATTGAAAATTTCTTCTTTATCAGAGCTGTATAGAGTGTTGTGGGGTGTTACTTCACATGATCCACATTCCAACCCAGTGTGGTAGACATTCTTATCCCAGGTCTCCACTACCCAAACTCAGAACTTTCTGACATGCAAAGACATCTCAGGGCAATAGGAAGAGGTTCCCATCCAAAATAGGGCTCTAATTAAACTCCAGCTGTGATTCGCCAAGTGACCTCCTCTAGGATGGCAGAGACTCATATTCTTAATGGTGAATCTCTTCCAACTATCAATGATCAAAAGGCATTTACCTGAACATAGCCATGTTTCCAGTTATAGGTGGTAATTTCTTAGGGAATAGAATTTATACAAATCCCCTCAGGTTCATCTGACCACACACCCCAAAGCTCTTTCCCATGATCCAGAAGGTTCTGAACATTCCTTGAATGGCAATTTCATTATCACACAATGGCAAGAGTAGATGATACAACACTTCATCATAGGCAAAAATAAAATCTCATTTTCCAGTATTTTCTGGGCAAATGAAGTTGTCCATAATATCAATTTTCCTTGGTCTGTTTTTTCAACATTCATAGCAATCTGAAGTTTCTTCTTTTCACAAAGAAACTAAACAGTGCATACTAAGTCAATTTAAACACAAAATACTTTTATATAATTTACAGTGAAAAGTGAAAGTGTTAGTCAGTCAGTTGTGTCCAACTCTTTGTGATCCCATGGACTGTAGCCCACCATGGAATTCAGTCCATGGAATTCTCCAGGCAAGAATACTAGAGTCGGTAGTCATTCCCTTCTCCAGGGAATCTTCCTGATCCAGGGATCAAACCCAGGTCTCCTGCATGCAGGCAGATTCTTTACCATCTGAACCACCAGGGAATTTACAGTGTACTTATTTAAAAACTAGAAATTGGAAATATTATAAATGGATGAATATTTTTTATTTGTTCTTATGAATGTGAAAATTAAAACCAATTACCATATTTTCATGTATTTGTACCGTTTTAATAAATTGGAAGAAACATTAAAGTTTGTAGTAATTAAGAATTCATTTATTAGTTCATGCAGGTAATTTATAATTCTATGGTTAACATCCACAGAGTTTGTATAAAATAAGTATATACATAGAAGATGAAGTATGTGTTCATGGAAAAAAATATTGTTTTCATTAAAAATTATTTTTCAGATTGAATTGCCTCTTCTGATCACATTCAAGAGTGAAATTCCAAAGAACTGAGGAAACTACTCATGAGAAATTCTGTTCAACAACTCATACTATTGAATTCATCTACAAACATATGAACATAATTGTATCTATTTATAAAACAAAGCTTCTATTTGAGGAAATAGTTTGGTCTTGAAAAATTTCCTGCAAATTCCACAACACCAGCTTATTCCATAACTAAATTGAGCTGACAACTCTGAAGCAAGATAAAACAATAAACTAAGCTCCATGCTCATCAAAACTATTATGGGAAGACTCATCCCATTTTTGTAACTAATAAACTTCAAAGTACTGATGGCTTTTCTTTTCATATTTTACTGCTCAGTACTTTCCAATTAGGGGCAATTTGTAACAAGACACAAACACTGGCAGCATGACTCATATACAATTGCTAAAACCATAAATTAGATTTGCTTGGCAACTAATTTGTCAAATCTTAAAAAATGTAAATGCAAACTATGATTTCAGAATAAGGCTGAGTTTGGTATACTAGACTTTGGAAAAAATGTTTCAATGAATTATTAAGCAATATGAGAAATTCCATGGCAAGTTTTGCATGAATTCAGAATAGTGAGTGTAGCATATATTATCAAAGAAATGAGATTGATCTTATGAAATTTATTTCAAATATTTACTTTATCACACAATACCATAAAAAATAGGACAGTAGATGAAAATAAAATGATATATCCCTGGATTAAAAAAAGATTAAATGATTAATTTCATTACTATTAATGATTTTGAGCAATAAAAATGCATTGTTCCAGGTGCACTGGAAGACACAAAACAAAAAGTTAAATTATATCTGTGATAAGTTTATAGTCTAGTCAGCAGTAAAAGCAACATGGACAAAATCTTCAGATGGCAGTTCAGGGTTCTATTGGATGATACGGGCTACAGGTACCACTGCTTAAGAGTGGAAATTAGAGTGAGTGGAGTAACAGTGGCCACACTTTGAACATTCTGCACTTTGGATTGGCAATGAAAGCATGAGGCTGCTTTGACAGAGGTCATAAACAAATTCAGAAAAATGACATGGATTTGGCATGAGCTTAGTTTTCTGTTGGTGGAGAGGTCTGATGGAATGTGGTCCACTGGAGAAAGGAATGGCAAACCACTTCAGTATTCTTGCCTTGAGAACCCCATGAACAGTAGGAAAAGGCAAAATGATAGGATACTGAAAGAGGAAGTCCCCAGGGCAGCAGGTGCCCAATATGCTCCTGGAGATCAGTGGAGAAATAACTCCAGAAAGAATGAAGGGGTGGAGCCAAAGCAAAAACAATACCCAGCTGTAGATGCGACTGGTGATAGAAGCAAGGTCCGATACTGTAAAGAGCAATACTGCATAGGAACCTGGAATGTCAGGTCCATGAATCAAGGCAAATTGGAAGTGGTCAAACAAGAGATGGCAAGGGTGAACGTCGACATTCTAGGAATCAGAAACTAAAATGGACTGGAATGGGTGAATTTAACTCAGATGACCATTACATCTACTACTGCTGGCAGGAATCCCTCTGAAGAAATGGAGTAGCCATCATGGTCAACAAACGAGTCCAAAATGCAGTACTTAGATGCAATCTCAAAAATGACAGAATGATCTCTGTTCGTTTCCAAGGCAAACCATTCAGTATCACAGTTATCCAAGTCTATGCCCGAACCAGTAATGCTGAAGAAGCTGGAGTTGAACGGTTCTATGAAGACCTACAAGACCTTTTAGAATTAACACCCCCAAAAGATGTCCTTTTCATTATAGGGGACTAGAATGCAAAAGTAGGAAGTCAAGAAACACCTGGAGTAACAGGAAAATTTGGCTTTGGAATGCGGAATGAAGCAGGGCAAAGACTAATAGAGTTTTGCCAAGAAAATGCACTGGACATAGCAAACACCCTCTTCCAACAACACAAGAGAAGACTCTACACATGGATATCACCAGATGGTCAACACCGAAATCAGATTGATTATATTCTTTGCAGCCAAAGATGGAGAAGCTCTATACAGTCAACAAAAACAAGACCAGGAGCTGACTGTGGCTCAGATCATGAACTCCTTATTGCCAAATTCAGACTTAAATTGAAGAAAGTAGGGAAAACCGCTAGACCATTCAGGTATGACCTAAATCAAATCCCTAATGATTATACAGTGGAAGTGAGAAATAGATTTAAGGGCCTACATCTGATAGATAAGAGTGCCTGATGAACTATGGAATGAGGTTTGTGACACTGTACAGGAGACAGGGATCAAGACCATCCCCATGGAAAAGAAATGCAAAAAAACAAAATGGCTGTCTGGGGAGGCCTTACAAATAGCTGTGAAAAGAAAACAGGCGAAAAGCAAAGGAGAAAAGGAAAGATATAAGCATCTGAATGCAAAGTTCCAAAGAATAGCAAGAAGAGAAAAGAAAGCCTTCTCCAGCAATCAATGCAAAGAAAGAGAGGAAAAGAACAGAATGGGAAAGACTAGAGATCTCTTCAAGAAAATTAGAGATACCAAAGGAACATTTCATGCAAAGATGGGCTCGATAAAGGACAGAAATGGTATGGACCTAACAGAAGCAGAAGATATTAAGAAGAAGTGGCAAGAATACACAGAACTGTACAGAAAAGATCTTCATGACTCAGATAATCATGATGGTGTGATCACTCATCTAGAGCCAGACATCCTGGAATGTGAAGTCAAGTGGGCCTTAGAAAGCATCACTACGAACAAAGCTAGTGGAGGTGATGGCATTCCAGTTGAGCTATTTCAAATCCTGAAAGATGATGCTGTGAAAGTGCTGCACTCCAGCAAATGTGGAAAACTCAGCAGTGGCCACAGGACTGGGAAAGGTCAGTTTTCATTCCAATGCCAAAGAAAGGCAATGCCAAAAAATGCTCAAACTACCACACAATTGCACTCATCTCACATGCTAGTAAAGTAATGCTCAAAGTTCTCCAAGCCAGGCTTCAGCAATACGTGAACCGTGAACTTCCTGATGTTCAAGCTGGTTTTAGAAAAGGCAGAGGAACCAGAGATCAAATTGGCAACATCCGCTGGATCATAGACAAAGCAAGAGAGTTCCAGAAAAACATCTATTTCTGCTTTATTGACTATGCCAAAGCCTTTGACTGTGGGGATCACAATAAACTGTGGAAAATTCTGAAAGAGATGGGAATACCAGACCACCTGACCTGTCTCTTGAGAAAGGTCAGGAAGCAACAGTTAGAACTGGACATGGAACAACAGACTGGTTCCAAACAGGAAAAGGAGTATGTCAAGGCTGTATATTGTCACCCTGCTTATTTAACTTATATGCAGAGTACATCATGAGAAATGCTGGGCTAGAGGAAACACAAGCTAGAATCAAGATTGCCGGGAGAAATATCAATAACCTCAGATATGCAGATGACACCACCCTTACGGCAGAAAGTGAAGAGGAACTAAGAAGCCTCTTGATGAAAATGAAAGAGGAGAGTGAAAAAGTTGGCTTAAAGCTCAACTTTCAGAAAATGAAGGTCATGACATACGGTCCCATCACTTCATGGGAAATAGATGGGGAAACAGTGGAAACAATGTCAGACTTTATTTTTGGGGGGGCTCCAAAATCACTGCAGATGGTGACTGCAGCCATGAAATTAAAAGATGCTTACTCCTTGGAAGAAAAGTTATGACCAACCTAGATAGCATATTCAAAAGCAGAGACATTACTTTGCCAACTAAGGTCTGTCTAGTCAAGGCTATTGTGGTCATGTATGGATGTGAGAGTTGGACTGTGAAGAAGGCTGAGCGCCAAAGAATTGGTGCTTTTGAACTGTGGTGTTGGAGAAGACTCTTGAGAGTCCCTTGGACTGCAAGGAGATCCAACCAGTCCATTCTAAAGGAGATCAGCCCTGGGATTTCTTCAGAAGGAATGATGCTGAAGCTGACACTCCAGTACTTTGGCCACCTCATGCGAAGAGTTGACTCATTGGAAAAGACTCTGATGCTGGGAGGGATTGGGGGCAGGAGGAGAAGGGGACAAGCGAGGATGAGATGGCTGGATGGCATCACTGACTCAATGGACGTGAGTCTGAGTGAACTCCGGGAGTTGGTGATGGACAGGGAGGCCTGGTGTGCTGTGATTCATGGGTTTGCAAATGGTCAGACACGACTGAGTGACTGTGCTGAACTGAACTAGTTTTCTATTGCTGCTGAGGAAAATTAATTTAAAAAGTTGTAGCTGAAAACAACACACATTTATCTTCTATAGTTTTATAGGTGAGACGTTTGGTAACATGCATTAAAATCTAAGTGTATGCCTGGCTAAACTCCTTACTGGATGCCCCAGAGAAGAATTCTTTCTCTTAGTTTTTCCAGCTTCTAAAAGTCTCTCTCTGGTTCTTGCTTAAAGACCACTACATTTAAGAATGAGCAAAAGGAACTGAATCCTTCTCATATGGCCATCTCTCTCTGACCATAGATAGGAAAGGTCTCTGCTTTAAGAACACAGATGATTAGATTAGATTAGACTCAGGATAATCTCCATATTACAAAGTCCATGCAGTCAGTGTCTGACACTTTGCTACCTCGTGGACTGTAGCCCACCATGCAACTCTGTCCATGAAATTCTCCAGGCAATGATACTGGAGTGGGTAGTCATTCTTTTTGCCAGGGTATCTTCCTGACCCAGGGATTGAACCCAGGTCTCCTGCATTGCAGGCAGATTCTTTACCATCTGAGCCACCAGAGAAGCCCTTAATTTTACTCAAATCAGCAAAGTCTTCTTGACAAGTAAGGTAATATACTCAGTGGAACTGAAGATTAGGTTGTGGACATCTTTGAGAATCATTATTTTCCTAGCACATCATAGGCATGAGGTGGGATAATCTACCTTTTTCTTAAAGTTTTCTAACTTTTAGTGTGTTGTTTATTGAACTTTATATTAGACTAAGCTTCACTCAATAAACATAGGCTGATTCTAGTTTGAGTATGGAGGTTGAGGACATAGCCAAGGTGCAGAGGGGGAAAAAAAAGGACCTCAATTTTAATCATTTTTGTAATATCCTTCATGTTATTCATGATGTGCACCTAGAGAACTTAAGCCCATTATCATAAAAACATTCCATCTAGGAGCCTCCATTTCATCCACGTAATAGTACAGTATACAATGACCTTGGTGATAGTTGTTTACAGATAGAACAAGAGGTGTACTGCTCTTGTGTTGTCTCGGTTATCAAGATTCCCTCAAGAACAGGCATGGATATCTTTTGCTAAAAAGTCAAATTCAGATAGCTCCCTCTGGCACTCATTTAGATCTCAAACACACAGAGACTTAAATGCTCAATAAATTGCTAAAAGCATTAGATTTCTGCCTACCACTCTCTCCTATTCTCATGGCCCCACCTGTCTCACAAAATTCCCCAATTTGATCTTTCATTTGCTAATCTACATTTGGGTATTTGGCTTCATACTCCTAAATGCTGTGATCTATAAATCTGCCCTGCTCAGAATGGCCCCTCTTTTCTTGTCCAAGCTAGAATTTTCACAGAAGAAAGAAAGATGATATCCCTCACAATAAAAGTTAAACTTGACTCTTAATAGGAAATACAATTGATTATTGAAGTTATTTGATGAAGGGTCATATATGTTGGAGAGAGAATTTTGTCTTGATGAGATAGTCCAACATGAATAAGGAAGTTTCAGTGATTAAAAGATATTTTAGGAAGATTGTATATATATATCTGCTGAAAGCAAAGCAAAAACAAGAAGTGGGGAGATGCAGATTAGAGACCAGTTGTGTGATTTATTAGTTGAGGAAATCAAAATTGTATAAATTGAAAGAAACATTGGCTTGATTCAGAAATTTACAAAAAAATTCAAGGTAGCATTTCCCTTTTCAAAATTCATATATAGCTTTTAATTAAACTATAGACTAGATTCTGGTTTTGAGGTATGAGTATGTGTGTAATAGAAATAGTCTTAAACTCAGAGAGATGAATGAGTAATAATTTTACCATTTTAGATATCATTTGTTATTACAATTAGTCACAGTTTAATTGTGCACAAATACCCTATATCATAAAATTTAACTCTTTTAAGAAAATGCATTCTTGATTACAGTGAAATCATTTTCCTTATAATTGAGGAAATGCATGTAAAGTGAACCAAAATAATTTCCTACAACATCTATATCAAACACTTCTGTCATTATAGACTTTTAAAAAAGAATTCTCTCTAAATTTTTAGTGTAAGAATATATGAACAGCAATAGTTTAAAAATCCTTGTTCTACACAGAAAGCTGTTAATTTGAATAATAAACTGGAAAAATTCAAGTTTATAATACATATTTAACAAAAATTAAAAATAGAAGTACATTAGGCCAATTTATTTTTCTGTTAGAGAATATTAAATAAATGCTATAAGATACAATTGAATATTCCCACTACACAATAATTTTTATACTTTACTAGATGGAAAATTCAAAACAGAGTACAGGTTATACAGATAAAATATAAGAACCCTTAACTCATTTTTAACCAGAAAAAAACTTTCATAAGTTTAGTTAATTTGCAACAACTGGTTCACTTGCAATCATACACTGCTATATTAACATTTTCTTACAATCACCCTTAACAGTTAACTTCACATTTAACATCTATAGCCGCCTTACACGAGGGAAAGGGAGAACTGAGCTATTGATGCATGCAATTCCAGGCCTTAGGTCCTACTGTTTAATACGAGTAGGGGTCGAATTATAATTTATTCAAATGAGCCATATGCTATGATCAAACATATCAAATTGCCATTCAAACTTCTGTGATATAGATGGAATTCTAACTTGTTCAAAGAACAAAAGGGCAGAAAAATTCTACTAAATTATTATGTGCAATTCAATGCATTCGTGGAAAGTTTGTTACTAATATGAGTGAAGTTAAAAGATTTGTATATTTAAACCTGCTTTACCTGTGATCAATTTAGAGAAAAACTTTGATAAATGTACCTCCTTACTGACCTAGTTTATGGAGCTCTTTAAAGTTTAGGAAAAATAATTACATGTTTGAATGTTTAATATGAGGCACTATCATGAATTATTTGAGATAAGTCTTCCCTCTTACCTGGATCTCACAGAGATTTGGCTAAAGAACGAGATAACTCCCTTCTATGTCAGTCAATTTACAATGTTTGAAAACCTCATTAATCATTTCTTGGAGGGTACTTCTAGGACACAACGGTCTCAGTTACAAATAGGGTCATGTGAAAGTTAATGAGTCCTTTAAATAACTCATTGGTTCCTTGTTCCATTTATTTTCACTAAGACGTTAGGGCAGAGATCACTTTGCTATGACATTGAGAGACTGAAAATAATTATCATTGTAGGTTTCATGCTATTTTTGATTTGTTATTATGTGTTAAGTTTTACTTTAAGCCTATGTATTACAGAACTCTAAAAATACAAAATAATTCCAACATTTTGACTTCAGAAGACAAATTGATTTAATAATTATTATGATATGTGAGTGAAAATGAACAAACATTAATCTGTTAAGAATGTTACTCAAACATTATTTCCTTTTGAAACCAGAAAGCAGTATGTCTCTCCAAAATTTACATTAAATGTTGTAGTAGCAGTATTTAGATTACAAAGGTGAGGTTACATAGAAGTTCAAAATACCTCAGAGACCTGACACAGCAAAAGTTTATTTCTCTTTCCCACAAATGCACTATGGGAATGCATAGCATCCCAAGACCATATTCTCTCTATAGCAAGCAACTCAGTGATCCCGGCTGCTTCAACCACATGACCATTATCTCAACACAAGTATTTACTGTTGCCTAGCAAGGGAGAGAGACTGGAAAATGAAATATGAGCCAAACTCTCTTGGACTGAATTTTTGTGTGTCAATTCTATTCACCTTTCATTGACCATATCAGCTTTCATAATTCTTGGCTCCACCTAACCTCTGGAGTAAGGGGATATAGAAAACTAATGGAATATGTGGGGATTATTATTTGAGGACTGTTTCCATCACCCAATATCCTTTTTTCCCCCATTAATGTGCAAAGAAACATTACTCTCCAAGTGAGATAACTCAAAGGTCCAATCCAATTTCTGCTAGTGGAACACTCTGGCTGATATGCAAGTCTCTATATGAGGTTCAGATGTCAGTACTTTCTAGTGATACATATAAACTAAAAAGACAAGTTAAGGGAGCCTCCCCATACATATACATGAACATTCAATACTAAGTGATAATAAAAACCACTACTAGTAATGGTGGAACAGAAACAGAACAGATACTATTTAGGAAGGAGAAGACTCAAGCCATCCCCCTTACTCCTCTCTCCTGTGTCTACAAGTTTATTCTCTCTGTCTTTCCCTCTATCCCTGCCCTGAAAATAGAGCAGGAATAGGTTCATTAATACCATTTTTCTAGATTCCATATACATGTGTTAATACACAATATTTGTTTTTCTCTTCTGACTTACTTCAATCTGTATGACAGGCTCTAGGTAAATACTACTGTGCGTAAAATAGACAGCTAGAAGGAAGTTGCTGTATAGCACAGGAAGCTCAGCTTGGTGCTCTGTGATGATCTAGAGTGGTGGAATGGGAGGGTAGAAGGGAGGCTCAGGAGGGAGTGGATATATGTAATATACACAATTGGCTCATAATGCTGTATAGCAGAAACTAACACAGCATTGTAAAGCAATTATATTCCCCCCCCCCAAAAAAAAGAAAGGAAAAGACAGACATGCACTAGTCACTGATACATAGATATTTCACTCCCCATGAGCAAACATTTGTACCTGTTCACACAGTCATTTCCTATGGAATGACTTTTCCATAGGAAAAGTGACTATGGACTATGTGACTAAATGATGACTCAGTGACGAAATGGCTACACTTTATGACCCTATGAACTATATAGCCTACCAGGCTTCTCTGTCCATGGGATTTTGTAGGCAAGAATACTGGAGTGGGTTGCCATTCTTCCTCCAGGGGATCTTCCAGACTCAAGGATCAAACTTGTGTCTCCTTCATTGGCAGGTGATTTCTTTACCACTGTGCCACCTGGGAAGCAGGCATTGGTGAGAGGTCCCAAACTGAGGTTGGAGAATGTTCCTCCAAGGTCTAGACTCTTTTGGGAACCTCTACAAAGTCCATTGTTCTCTGTACCTCATGACTGCATCTTTAAGGATGCTTTTTCTTTCCCATTAGCCTTGTTCTGGTTCGATGTGGGTTTGGGGGAATATACCCTAATTGCAATCTGAGGAGTTTGCTCAGCCAGTTTTCTTCTCACAGAAAGTTTGGTAATTTAGAATTATTTAAAGGCTGTAAAGTTGTGTGTTGGTTTTTTTTTTTTTGGGGGGGGGGTCCAAACTCAGTTTCTTTACCAGAAGAACTTAAAGAAATCCAGTAAGCTTTCATTCCAATTTTATCCATGCACACAGAAAATGCCCTGCTCTTTTCTATTTTGTACCTATCTACTCTTTCATTCCATTATTCATTCTCTCTATATAACAGGGTTACACAGAAGCTGTTTGAATTTCCGGGCAAAGCCACACTGTTAATCTGATCTTTGCCCTGAATCATTTTACCAAATTATTGAGTGCCACATTCTTAACCTGTTCTTTGCTTTGAGGCAATTTAATCAGTTGGAAATATATTGCCAGACATTTATCTGTAAAGGCTTTTGTACCCTTATCATTTATCAGGGTTATGAAGTGATTGTTTTACCAACACTGAAAGACTTTGTATTGACTTTCTCTACTCATTTCACCTTTGCTTACAAAGTAGCCAATTCTATTCTGAGCTCATTTATTACTTAATATACCTTGCTGAATAGAGTTAATACCAAATCACACACATTATTAACATCCTGCTTCACACCAGGATCCCAAGTTTGTTAGGCACATGATCTGCTGCTCACATTATGCTAATGATTTGCTACTGTATAAAATGAATCTCCATCTTTCGAAAGCTTCTAATAACAGTTCTCTTTCTGCTCATTCACTACTAGATCACTAGGTCAATGCCAAATAGATTAGGTTTTTAAAGACATCCTCTCACTTCTATTGCCAACTTCTACAATAACCAGGATAGGCTAGCTAAGACAGACAACTAGGTAGGATAGATTAGATAGAAAGAAACAATGCCACATCACAACGCTCAATACAACAAAGGCTTACTTCAGGTTCATTCTGAATTCAATGCATATTTGAGCAATTCTTCGAACACTGTTCACCTTGCAGTAACTCAGTGATCCATTCTGTTTTTATGTTTTGGGTTCACAACACAAGGCCCTAGGTACATAGTAGAGCAAAAGAGAAAATGAAGAATAGTGCCTGAAATAGCCACTGTCTTAGCCTAGAAATGTCACGTGATGCTTTTTCTCACTCTATTCTCCGAAAATATTCTTGTGGTTCAAAATAATTGTAATAGAGCATAGGAATATAAGGAAGACAATATATTTGGTGATTCTTACTGTCAGCCACAAGAGAGAAAATCTGCTTATTTTGTAGAGATAAAATTGTCATAAGTAAGTAAAGTCGCTCAGTCGTGTCCGACTCTTTGTGATCCCATGGACTGTAGCCTACCAGGCTCCTCCTTCCATGGGATTCTCCAGGCAAGAGTACTGGAGTGGGTTGCCATTGCCTTCTCCAGGGGATTCCCGACCCAGGGATCGAACCCGGGTCTCCTGCATTCCAGGCAGACGCTTTACCGTCTGAGCCACCAGGGAAGCCCAAAATTTTTGTTGACCTATTTTAAAAAAGCTTCTGTAACTAACACTATCTCAAGTGAAAACTTAAACAAGTAGTATATTTTAATGGCTAAGAGTGTAGTTTCTCTTTTTATTTTTTGTTTTTTAGATAATCCTGGTTTATTAGCTCTGTAATTTTGAATCCAGTGAGGTTAAATGATATAATTTATATAAAACACCAGACATCTATGAAGTATATTATGGTTATTAACTTTAACTGGAGACTTCATTCTAAGAATATATTTTCTCATGCTAATAACATAGATATTTAATTCAAAATTTCTTGCTAAATTTGAAAATATCATATTAGTGAACATGCCAGAGAAATCTAATTATGTTGTTATTGGAAAAAATAAAGCCAAGTCATCACTTGAGAACATAACATTTTACTGACTTTCCTAGAATTAAATAGTCTGAAAGTTAGAACACATAGTGTGACACTATTCTAAGTAGATTAATAAATTAGGGGAAGAGGGATGATGGCAGAGAGGTGAAAGGATTAGGAAAAGGACAGATTAGACTTAATAATTAAAAATATTTAATTTTGTGTTGGGCAAAACCTAACACTAATTAAGGTTAATTAATAGGCCCACATGCCTCTACCATCTTAATGTAATACCTGCTATATTATTCTGTTTGATCTCTTTTCTTTGAAAACTGTTGGCTAAATGATACAGATACAGAGAATTCTGCCCTAATCAGAGAAAATAAGTTTCAACTTTGAATCTGATCTGTAGTCTGGCTCTTTTATAGCTGTCCTGACTTCTAAAGAAACAGATCTCTATAAAAACAGAACCTGTTAGAATGTAGACATGTTTGACATATTAAAACTCTACTTTGTTTGATCTTACCAAACAATTTGAATGTATTTCAACAGAAAGAATGCTCACATATGCCACAACAGGCATGTTTACAATCATTTTAATGATACCATTAGATGTTGCTCTTTGGAGCTTGCTATTCTAGGCTGTTGTATAAAAACCACATGAGGTAAATTTACTACCTATGTGCAATGGAAATGACCTATTTAAAGGAAACATGAAAAATACAGATAGAAGATAGAACTCAATTTATTTCTTATGTTGAAATATGACTCTGAAAAGAAAGGATATTTTGTGGTAGAGGGCGTCTTTACTATAAACCGGATAAACAAACCAAAAAAGGAACAGACTTTTTCTAATCTCAAAACATTTGAGTTTCAGTGTCTCTGGAAAAGTCTGTTAGTTGACAGGTAGGTTCTTAGGTCATATAAGAAACCTGAGTTTAAAAAGCTTTTCTAAAAAAAAATAAAATAAAATAAAAAGCTTTTCTAAAACATTTACTTGAAGCCATCTTGGATATAAATGCTTTTTGGGAAGTTGGTAGTTAAATAACTATAACTTCATTGCTTCTATACTTATCTCCACAAGGGGTGAAAATTATGTGCTTTTTGAAGACTGAAAGAGTTACAGGATATTTCCTCTTGAATTCATACTCTTTTAAAGCACTTTTTTTTTTTTCATTTGGGGTGGAGGAACAGTAATTCAGAGTACTGTTAAACCATTATAGACTGGATCCCAGAATTTTTTTGTTTAATTTTCAATGTCAATTTTATCCACCTCTTTATATTCCCAGATGACTGGACTATAACTATCACCAGGATTGTTAGTAATTCTTCGTACAACTTTATATAACAATGTGAAATACAAAGGGAAACTTAATACTCTTTATTAAAGAATTTCTGTTGGTCTAAAACTATACTAAGACGTAGAATGAAAGCACAAATTATAGAAAAATAAATATGCTGTATAGTAGCTAGTAAGTTATCAGAGTGATACTGTATGTGAGCAGCTTTTAGTTTCTGATAACAGTCTCAGAAGTGCTTTCCCTGAAGTTCTGCTGTATGATCGAAGGAAAATTTCCTGATTGTGTAGCTTTCCCCAAAGGCTGTATAGTAACAAATTTCATTAATATGAAAATAGAAAAAATAGAAAAAGTAGAAGTATGAAAGTTAGTTGGAGTATTTACTTACTGTTATGATAATAGGTAGCAATCTAGGGTGTCAAAATTGCTTTTTGTAATTACGAAGGAACAAATTACAAGGAACAATTTATGAAAAGGAAATATTATGAGGGGGAAGGAAAAAGACCAAGGACACTTTTCTATGTCTCACATCATGAGGATAAGAAATGTTGGTAGTAATCTGCAGAGAAAACTTCTTTCTGTCAGGTACCAATCAAGTAAAGAAACAATGAATAGTAGATATTTTCTTGATTAGATAAAATAGAATCAGAGTTTGTTTTGGCTTTGACATCTAGGTGTACTGGAATTGCTCCTCTTAGGTAGAAAATTGCTAGAGTGAATCTGATCTCCCTATCTCTCCCCACTTGTCAACAGGATGCACTCTCTGACTTCCCTATCCACTATGTGTAGGAGGAAGGCATATTTTCTGAGTCTGAAGTATGTAATGATGCACCCTGAGTGTGCATTTGGCTTTCCTGTCTACTCGGCTTTTATGGTTTCATTTCCCCCTTTTGATTTTCGAGTATGTAATTGTGTAACTCAATGGTACACACCTGGCTTCAGAGAACTCTAGCCGAGGCTGGTAAGAAAACAATTCACAAATTTCTAAAGTCCTGGCAACATTAATATGTCAAATTTAATAAAACTGTACAGCGATACTAAACATAACCTGCTGAATACTGATCAGAGATATCTTTCCTATACATAAAATAAGATCCATTGTTTAGCTAAGGAATTCTATTTAGAAAGAAAGTAGTCATCATGGTAAAGAACAAAATTGCACACTTGAATGAAAAATGTATTGCAGCTATTTTTTTGCTACCGTATGCTGGCAGTTACTTTATAAAACTTATGAGTAAACTTACACAGAATGAGGATAAATGAATGTTTACACATGAAACAGAACATATAAAATGGCAGACATGTAAAACAAAACAGAGAAAAGAGAAAGAAAAATTATAGACTGTAAAATATGTAGAATACATTCAAGGGCACTAAAAAACTTATATAACTTAACATTGTCTATGCAAGTTGAGATGAAAAGAATATAGATAATTTCCTAATCCTTTTGTCCATCTCATTCTATAGGTTGACATATTAAACTCAGTTTGGCATGATTATTTTGTACCAAAGTAAAAGCCACAGGTATCCTGTGCCTAAAATAAAAAATAAACAAATATAACAATAAAATAGATGATTGCATTTCTGAGACACTTTTGTGTTTAAAAAGCAAGTGAAGCCACTGGCTGTTTTTAAGCTCTCTTGAGACTTATAAAGTTCCTTCCAATCCTATTGCCAGTGGGGTAGGAAATCACCTGCATATCTGCTAGTACAAGATTATTTTTATTTCTACTTCTAATTTTGTTGTTGTTCAGTTGCTCAGCTGTGTCTGACTCTTTGGGATCCCATGGACTGCAGCACACCAGGCTTCCCTGTCCTTCACCATCTCCCGGAGCTTGCTCAAACTCATGTCCATTGAGTTGGTGATGCCCTCCAACCATCTTGTTCTCTGCTGTCCCTTCTCCTCCTGCCTTCAATCTTTCCCAGCATCATGGTCTTTTCCAATGAGTCAGTTATTCCCATCAGGTGGCCAAAGTACTGGAGCTTCAGCTTTAGCATCAGTCCCTCCAATGAATATTCAGAATTGATTTCCTTTAGGATTGACTGGTTTGATATCCATGAAGTCCAAGGGACCCTCAACACCACAGTTCAAAAGCATCAATTATTCAGTGCTCAACCTTTATGGTCCAGCTCTCACATCATTACACGACATAGATATGACTATACAAACTTTGTTGGTAAAGCAATGTCTCTGTTTTTTAATATGCTGTCTAGGTTTGTCATAACTTTTCTCCCAAGGAGCAAGCATCTTTTAATATCATGGCTGCAGTTACCATCTGCAGTGATTTCGGAGCCCAGGAAAATAAAGCCTGTCACTGTTTTCATTGTTTCCCCATGTATTTGCCAAGAAGTGATGGAACTGGATGCCATGGTCTTTGATTTTTGAATGTTGAGTTTTAAGTCAGCTTTTTCACTCTCTTCTTTCACCTTCATCAAGAGGCTCTTTACATCCTCTTCAGTTTCAGCCATAAGGGTGGTGTCATCTGCATATTTGAGGTTATTGATATTTCTCTGGGTGATCTTGATTACAGCTTGTGCTTCATCCATCCCAGCATTTTGCATGATGTACTCTGCAAATAAATTAAATAAGCACGGTGACAATATACAGCCCTGATGTACCCCTTTCCCAATTTTAAACCAGTCCATTGTTCCATGTCTGGTTCTGTTGCTTCTTGACCAGCACACAGATTTCTCAGGAGGCAGGTAACGTGGTCTGGTATTCCCATCTCTTGAAGAGTTTTCCACAGATTGTTGTGATACACACAGTCAAAGGCTTTCGTGTAGTCAATGAAGCAGAAGAAGATGCTTTTCTGGAATTCTCTTGCTTTTTCTATGATCCATTGAATGTTGGCAATTTGAGCTCTGCTATCCCTGCCTTTTTTGAATCCAGCTTGAACATCTGGAAGTTGTTGCTTCATGTACTGTTGAAGCCTAGCTTGGAGAATTTTGAGAGTTACTTTTTTAGCATGTGAAATGAGTGCAATTGTGCAGTAGATTGATCATTCTTTGGCTTTGCCCTTCTTTGGGATTGGAATGAAAACTGACCTTTTCTAGTCCTGTGGCCATGATGAGTTTTCCAAATTTGCTGGCATATTGAGTGCAGCACTTTCACAGCATCATCTTTTAGGATTTGAAATAGCTCAGCTGGAATTCCATCAGCTCCACTAGCTTTGTTTGTAGTGAATATATTGAGCTAACTAAAGTTGGAGATATCCAAGAATTATTATCATTTTAACAGCTGGGATTCAACTGCTAGGCCAATTTTAATGATATTGAGAGTATTAACTCTTCTAATACTAGTAATAAGAAATCATCCTTTTGGTCACAAATACAGTCTGTGAGAACACAATCCAGTTTTCCTGCTGTTTTTGGTATCATTTCTCCCTGAAGTGCTACTTTGTTCAGCACACTTAGCAATTAGAGTTACACTTAACTATAAACATTCTAATGCAGATGCATCAAATCATCAGTAAGATTCCCAGGTCTTCAGTGAGTGCCAGTACATATCCTCAACAGAGTAGGAGAACTGGGTTGACAGTTTAGACTGTTTAGAACTGCCTCTAAATATGCTATTGCATGATAATAGGATGAAGAAGAGCTAGAAATCACCAATTTCTGCTTTTTAGGAACATTTGTTAAGATGTGATAAAACATTTCCTTAAACTGTTACATAACTTCTTTGGGATCTAGACAACACAGTAACAGAAGTTGAACTGCAGATGAATGAAGAGCTGAAACTCAGAATGGCAACCTGTGTTTATTCTCTGAGGCCAGACATTCTCTGCCTATGGTTTGTAATCTAGGCTGACTGAGAGTTCATCTCATGATTCAGCACTTTGAACAATAAGAAAAAGCAACTTCTGTTTGCCAGCTTGAAGCTAGTATAAGTGCCAGCATTGAAACATCAGTCTCATTAGGAGGTTTAATAAGGAGGTGCCTCTGATTCTCCCCAACACCTTTCTTCAAGGGGTCACACCCTCTTGACCCAATTGCAAGTTATGGTCTACCTAGTTTAGATTCAATACTTTGTTTAAGCCATTTTGACCATAGACATAGGAGCATGGAATTGATTAAAAGTAAATAAATTTGAACATACTAAAATTTGAGGGAAATATACTAGCAATAAAATAGGAAATCTGGCTAGGAAACATCTGTGAAAATCCCTGGGCCTCTGAGGTGGCATCAAAGAGAGATGCTAAAAGCAGTGGATCCTCTGGAAGGAGCAGCCATTTCAGATATGAATGGGAAGGAAGACAAAAAGGAAAATTGTTCTCTCCTGGTGAAAGAACTAAAGATTTTAGAACAGAATTGGAGGCAGAATGAAGTGGAAATCAGGAAAATTACTTCATTGCCAGGATAGGATTTCCTGCCATTACTGAATAGCAGGGTAAGATATATGCTCTCTATAACAATTATTGCACTTCAAATTGTTCACAGTTAAAATGAAAAACTAAGTTATAGTGAAGAACTAAAGAGCTTCTTGATGAAAGGGAAAGAGGAGAGTGAAAAAGTTGGCTTAGAGCTCAACACACAGAAAATTAAGATCATGGCATCTGGTCTCATCACTTCATGGCAAATAGATGGGGAAATAGTGGCTGACTTTATTTTTTGGGGCTCCAAAATCACTGCAGATGGTGATTGCAGCCATGAAATTAAAAGACACTTACTCCTTGGAAGGAAAGTTATGACCAATCTAGATAGCATATTGAAAAGCAGAGACATTACTTTGCCCATAAAGGTCCACCTAGTCAGGTCAGTTCAGTTCAGTTGCTCAATCATAATCATGTCTGACTCTTTGTGACCCCATGAATTGCAGCACACCAGGCCTCCCTGTCCATCACCAACTCCCGGAGTTCACTCAAACTCATGTCCATTGAGTTGGTGATGCCATCCAGCCATCTCATCCTCGGTTGTCCCCTTCTCCTCCTGCCCCCAATCCCTCCCAGCATCACAGTCTTTTCCAACGAGTCAACTCTTCACATGAGTTGGCCAAAATACTGGAGTTTCAGCTTTAGCATCAGTCCTTCCAAAGAACACCCAGGACTGATCTCCTTTAGGATGGACTGGTTGGATCTCCTTGCAGTCCAAGAGACTCTCAAGAGTCTTCTCCAACACCACAGTTCAAAAGCATCAATTCTTTGGCACTCAGCTTTCTTCACAGTCCAACTCTCACACCCATACATGACTACTGAAAAAAACATAGCCTTGACTAGACAGACCTTCGTTGGCAAAGTAATGTCTCTGCTTTTGAATATGCTATCTAGGTTGGTCATAACTTTCCTTCCAAGGAGTAAGTGTCTTTTAATTTCATGGCTGCAATCACCATCTGCAGTGATTCTGGAGCCCCCAAAAATAAAGTCAGCCACTGCTTCCACTGTTTCCCCATTTATTTCCCATGAAGTGATTGGACCAGATACCATGATCTTAGTTTTCTGAAAGTGGAGCTTTAAGTCAACTTTTTCACTCTCCTCTTTCACTTTCATCAAGAGGCTTTTTAGTTCCTCTTCACTTTCTGCTATAAGGGTGGCGTCATCTGCACATCTGAGGTTATTGATGGTTTTTCCAGTAGTCATGTATGGATATGAGAGTTGAACTATCAAGAAAGCTGAGCACCAAAGAATTGATGGTTTGAAATGTAGTATTGGAGAAGATTCTTGAGAGTCCCTTGGACTGCAAAGAGATCCAACCAGTCCATCCTAAGGGAAATCAGTCCTGAATATTCATTGGAAGGACTGATGTTGAAGCTGCAACTCCAATACTTTGGCCACCTGATGTGAAGAACTGACTCATTGGAAAATGTCCTGACGATGGGAAAGACTGAAGGTGGGAGAAGAAGGGGACAACAGAGGATGAGATGGTTGGATGCTTCACTGACTCAATGGACATGAGTTTGAGTAAACTCTGGAAGTTAATGAGGGACAGGGAGTCCTGGCGTACTACAGTCCATGGGGTCACAAAGAGTAGGACACGACTGAGCAACTGAACTAAACTGAAGTTGTAGCATTTCTTCTTCTTGTATATTGTGCATGTTAAAGGTAATTATGTTCTATTTTAACTCAGTTTCTGGATCATAAGTAGTAGCATCTAAGCTGTCAGGGATTAGGCATATCACCAACATATTTTAGGAAAGGAGCCATATGCAATAAATAGTAATTGGATCAATCTTTGGGGTGGTTTCCCTTATGGAAGAGGAGGATCTTTCATGAAAAATGAGTATGGATGCTGAATAGCAGGGGTGGAATTATATCAGATTCCATTAGTTTGCCTCCAGCAATCCATTCCCAGCGTCCTTCCCCTTATGGATTTGCCAAAGATCTTCATTTCTCTAGTCTTTCTTGAAGCAAGAACTAATCATGAGGCTCAGTTATAATCACAGTAACCTAAGAAGAATTTTACTGGAGTCATGTTCAAAAGATAATTTGATGCAAAGAAATAAAATAGCCTGCTGGTATCCCTCCATCCTCTTTGTTTCTGCCTTGCTAATGTGATTCTTAGAGCTATGGAAACCATCTCTGTAACCAAGATGCAAGAATGATTAAGACAAATAATCAGCATGCTAAGAAAGAAAGAAAATAGGTCAGGGGTTACTGTTCTTTAATCACTGAATCGTTTATGAAATAATCTACCTCTAGATAGTTTCTAAACAAATAATAAATGATATTATATTGTGAGGCCATGTTGGTCAGGTATTTTGTTACTCACTGTTTGACTGATAAATACTGACAGATCATTAAATCAACTTCATCCCAGTGTGTACCATGTGATTTTAAAAAATTAAGAATTTATAAGCTGTCATTTTAAGAAAGATTTTCTTATAAAATCAATAGGTAAGGCATTCTGTATACTGTTTGCTAATCTTTGAAGAATAGTTAAGGTAAAACTGGGATGTTATTTCTGAGGTATAATTCATAGGATTCTCATTCTCTAAAGGCTGATTTCATACGTATGTTATATCAACATTCATTTGTCTTTTGTATCACTTCTAACAGAGAACCCAGTGTTAGTAAGATTCATAGTTAGTAAGATTCATAGATTCATAGTAAGATTCATAGTTGACAGCTGATTGAAACAACAAACAAAAATTCTAAAAACTTAAATATACAACTTTAACATATAATAACAATAAGAGGCATATATAATTCAAGTTTGAAAATAGGATTTTCAGTGAAACATGTAGACAAAACTTAACGGACATCCCAATAAGAATATGTAAGAGAATATGTTTCTTTTTATTTGATTTTACATTTTACAAATAAAATGCAGCAGGCATATTTTAGATGCCTTCCTGTAATGATAATAAATTTAAAAATCCATAGAGGCTAAAAACAGTGAGAATAAAAGCCTAGGAATTAGGTGTGCTTAAAAGCTAGTTTTTACTTTACATTGATGAACCAAACCCATGGGACTTTAATTTTCTATTTTGATGGCTGTTCTGAGTGCAAGACAAGAGATAAAGGCCCAGGTATGATTAAAGTAGAGAAAATGATAGGAGATTGCTCTATAAAGCTGAATTCCCAAAGGATTACACCTGCAGTAAACCCACAGAAGGGACAATAAATAAACTTCCTTATGTCACTTGTATTGTGTGAGGGAAAAATAATATCCTTTTAGAATTTATAACCATAAGTTGGTCTTCATGCAGATTATTTTCTCAACTTTATACAACTTAGTTGGTGGGGGGGGGGGGCACCCCCAAGCAACCAAAACAAGAAAATGCAGAATCTACACTAGTAAATCTTACCTTCAATTTCAAACTCTCATACAGACAAAACCCAAGAAATACATGGTGGAAAATGTATCATTAGTGAAAACCAGCAGAAGTAAATGTGCAGAAATGTCATGTGTTAGATGCATAAGACAATAATTTAAATATTCATGTTTCACCTATTTCAAAAATTAGAAGCAAGCATGAAAATCTGAGTGAACATCAAGGGACTCTAAAGTTTCTGTAGAGACTTAAAAAGGAATCTTAAAGTTTTAGAAATGGAGAAAGTAAAGTAAAAACTTCAATGCATTAAGGTGGAAGCAAGAGCTGGAAGATAAACTAAAGAAAATGTTCATGAGGCAATGAGGCAATCCACAAAGAGAAGTTAAAATATCAAATAGCAGTATGAGACACAGAAAATAAATTGAGGTAGGCTAATATAAGTTTCTCCTTCATGAAATCCAGCCTCATCACTTCAGAGCAAATAGAAGGGGAAAAGGTGGAAGCAGTGACAGATTTCCTCTTCTCAGGCTCTAAAATCACTGCTGATGATGACTGTGTCCAGGAAATCAGAAGATGATTGCTTCATAGCAGGAAATATGACAAACTTAGACAGTGTGTTGAAAATCAAAGACATCTCTTTGCCAGCAAAGGTCTGTATAGTCACGGCTATGGCCTTTCCAGTAGTCACCTATGGTTGTGAGTGCTGGACCATTAAGAAGGTAGAGCACTGAAGAATTGATGCCTTTGAACTGTGGTGCTGAAGACGACTCTTCAAGAGTTCCTTGACAACAAGGAGATCAAACCAGTCACTCTTAAAGGAAATCAACCCTGAATATTCACTGGAAGGACTGATGCTGACGCTGAAGCTCCAATATTTTGCTCACCTGATGCGAACACCAGACTCATTGGAAAAGACTCTGATGATGGAAAAGACTGAGGGTAGAAGGACAAGAGGGCATCAGAGGATGAGATGGCTGGATCGCATTACCAATGCACTGGACATAAGCTTGGGCAAACTGTGGGAGATGCTGAGAGATAGGAAGGCTGGTGTAATGCTGTCCATGGGGTTGTAAGAGCTGGACATGACTGAGCGACTTCACTTTCTTTCTTAGCATTTACTAGAGATTCACAGCTGAAGATTGCTCACTTTCTTGAAATTCATTTACTTATTCATGAATAGAAAAAAACTTACTTTCACATTATTCTTGAGTTAAAAGACAAAATCGAACTTGTGATTGATTTAATTGTTCCCAAATTAAAAAGAGAAAGCTAATGTGTTTTCTGAATCACTGACATTTTTGGACCAAGTAAGTTAGGTGAGAAAAACTATGCTATGATAGCATATGATTTGTGAAAACAGGTATCTTTTAAAATAAATTAGTTTAGATAGAACCTCTAAAAACTGTGTCCTAATTTCATTTCTCGGGAATTGTGCAATGATTTCCAAGTTTCTTCTTTTATGAGGTATAAAATCCAAGAGCGTTAATACATTAAAGAAATATAAATATTGATACTTATCCATTTCTCAAAAGTTTTCAATTTTTCTGCTTGGTAAGAATGATTAATATAGATCACATTATGAAGCAGCAGTTGTTATATGATAACTGATCTTCAAGACAATTTTTCTACTGAGGAAGACAAAGTAAATGACTACCAAAAGATGGTAAGTATTTCTGTAGTCCTGTACAAGAATAAACAAAAGTAAATAAATGTTATCTTCTTGTATTATATGATCAATTATTCGCTATTTATGGGAAAACATAAATTCACATGAATCATTGTGTTTTTATATACCAGTATACACAGATATAATTCATATGTGTGTGTGTGTGTGTATAAACCATACACAACATATTTTTTCTTTTACAAGTAGTGATTGTGGTTGTTCATCAGACATCTTTTTTCCTATAATAGGCATTCTTTTAATGTCAACCCATGCCTAAATGGTTATGTATTATACTATTAAGCAAACAACCTGGATTTAATTCCCAGCCCAGATCATACGCTCCCCAGGCTACTTTGTTCAACACCTGTAAAGAAGAAAATTACTAATGCTACATGAAAGCATTAATTTTGGTTTCAAGGAAAGGTGCTAGCTTCCAATAAAGAAAAAAGTGTTATTTTGCTTTGTTTTCTGTTGGAAATATAGCAGTTGTGGCCTTTCAGCAGGAGATATAAAACCACCCCACAAAGGGTTTCTGTCCCAGTGTCTCCATTGCTCTGTGTACCACCACATGTTTTTCTCATAAAGAAAAGAAAAATGCAGGTATTAGAGATTCTAATTATATGTTTCTACAAACTGAATTAACACGGAAATAGCACATTGCTTGGGGGAGCATTTAACCCTGTGCCTTTGAAGCATTCAAAATATTTATATTTCTCCACACTTGGACTCTTAAAAGCCATTTGACTATTTTCCCAGGATATCAGCATCTACAAGACTAGCTCTACATTGACACAGTGGCACCTATTAGCTACAACTTCTCCCAGATTTTCTTGAGGGGATGTGACTTTTTATTGTCCCCAAAAGTTAATTAAGGTTTAAGAAGAATATATATTGCAGTAAGTCAGTGTATTCAAAATGTTTGAATGCATGTGCATTTGTGTGCTTGTGTGTGGGTGTGTGTTTAGGAGAAAAAGCTAACTGTATTTCAGAACCATCAACAAAGATGGAGAGACAGGCTTCTTCCCTAAGCTATACTTGATTTCTAGAAGAGAAGAAAAATAGTAGCAGATTACTTGGAGTCTGTTTTATAATGTTGTAAGAAATTGTGACTATGAATTTCTATTTTAACAACTAAATATATTTAAGAGACAATGTAAAAAACATAGTCACTGGAGGAGAAGCTTGAGTGGGACATATTAAGACATTTTATTTTCAGGAATAACTGATCTTGGAGAGACACTAGAATGCTATCCTTGCTTGCTTGCTAATTATGATGAATGTACTGTGACTTCCATTATGGTGTTTCCGAAATACCCATCAAATCAATCTTTTATATTAAACCCACTTGAAATAATAGACTACTAACATATGTACATCCATGTCTTAAAATTTTGATATTCAGTATGATGTTATAAAGTGGGATGGGCTCAAATTCATCAAAGTTTTAAAAAATTAAGAATATGTAAAAATCCCATTGAAAATCATAATTTTCCCCTAAAATGTTGATCATTTTCCTCATTTTTTTTTCTGTCCTGTCAACATGAAACAGCTGGATTAAGAAAGACAGTATTGTAGATCAGGCTTATTTTTTTTCTCCTTTCCTTAACCAAGAGGTCATGGACCACCTGTAAACTTGATGGATTAAATAAAACTTATGAAATTGAATCCTGGTAACAGATTGGCTTCTATAAAGTAGGCACCATATATCCCTCTCCCCATTATTCCATTCTTTTGTAATTCCTTCCTAATTCCAATGTGCATTTATTTAATATACATGATTTCTACAACATTTTTCACTTTCTTTCCTAAGAAACCCCTTGTGACTTTTCTTACTGTGCTGAGCAAACTTTGAAGCACTAGATGCTGTTTATGACAGCTCAAAATGAATGCCTTGATAAGGCTACAAAGCAAAGTAATGGCTAGAAAAGCCTACTGATGAAAAGGCTGTTAGGGAGGCAGTACTAACCACATACATGGATCATGCAAGAGGCTACAGGAGGTCACAGGTTTTTAAGGAGTGAGGATCAAGCAGGGTCAAAATTGGTAACACTCAATTGCATGGCTGTATTCTTCTCCAGTCAACCCCAGCTGAATCTCTAATTATGACCTACACAATCAGTGCCAAACCATTAAAGAGTGTAACTGTATTGTTCCATGGTGAGTGCTTAGCAAAAAAGCTGGAATTTGATACTTAGTCACAGTTTGCAAACAATGTGGTTGAACCACCTGAGGGGTCACATTTTTACATTCTGAGGCAATTTATTAGTAATGGTACCTGTCAGTCAGAAATCCCCCCAAAGCTCTTTCATTACTAGACATGACTTTGATATAGAAATGGTTCAAAGTAAGAGGCAAATAAAATAAGAGCTAGATCATTTACAAAGAAACATCACTAGATTCCTTTTATCCTTTCCTGATGAGCAATCTTTGTAGTTGTGCTCTAAGTGGTGTAAAGATTAGGCTGAATGGGTTATTTCAAAAGCAAGCCCATTTACTTGTCTATGAGGAATTTTGAAAGTTTCTAAACTAGCACCATGACTTCTTCTACTTTAACTAAAAATATACAAAAGCAAACACTATAGTTGACACTTTCCTAGTCAATCATACTCCAAATAGGAATGATTCACAGTTTAGAAAGCCTGTCTAAATTAAAAAAGAAAAAAACTGTCGTGCATAAGGATAACACACAGCTTTCACCCAACACACACACATATGCACTCAAATACACACATGTAAGTGTACCTGCATTTCTAATGCAGAAAGCAAACTTCCATTTCTGATTATCAAATGTTACTTTTCTATCTTTGGAAAGAAATACCACTTTTTACAAATAGATTAAATATTTTAATGATTATATTCCTTTCTTTCTACAGCAGACTTCCATTTAGGAACTTACTGTTTATAAATAAAACATTTATGACATCACAGAATGTATTACCACATGTGTACAATAATGTTATTATTGCCACCTCCTATCTAAATGTCTTTAAGAATGAATGTCACATTTTTCAAAGATTTTATGTGGGCCATTTCAAAACAATGATCAAAGGATTTAAGGTAAGAAACAGAGCCTACAGTAGAAAGCAAATCCATCAAATGAAACTGCATATGTAGAGAGAAAAAACCTGAAGCAGCCTAGATTTCATTCCCTCTATTTGTTTGTATCCTACAGTAATTTTTAAAAATGAAAAATTCTGAGTCACATGATGGGTAGGACAATGTAATACAGAAGAAATAACTAAGATTTAAACGCCATTATCACATTCTAGAATATATGATCTGTGCTTTACATCTAGTATCACAATTAATCCTCAGTATAACCCTATGAAGTAGATATTATTATTCCAAACTTAGCAGATAAGCAAAGTAGGTTCATACTGCTTCAGTAGGAATTCCTGATCCCTGACTGCTCTTTATTGAGTCTTAAAATAGTATTTATGGCTTAACCCCTGCATTGTTAACCTGAGTAACTTCTTTGACACCATTTTATAAAGTAAAATGGATACTTGTTTATTTGTTTTATATTTTAAAAAATATTTTATACTCAAGTGTTTACCACTTTTGAAATCTGGAAGCTATGCACCTGTGTATGTATATCTATGATTCCAGTCTTGAGCTCCTTTAACCATTCTAGCACTCATAAATATTGACATTTTACTGCTTCCTTGGTGGCTCAGTGATAAAGAATCCACCTGCCAATGCAAGAGACACGGGTTTGATCCCTGATTCACATGCTGAAGAGCAACTAAGCCCATGGGCCACAATCATTGAGCCTGAGTTCTAGATCCTGGGAGCCACAACTACTGTGCCTGTGTGCCACACTGTTGAGGTCCATGCACCCTAGAGCCTGTATTCCGCAGCAAGAGAAGCCACTGCAACAAGAAGCCGGAGCACCACAACTAGAGAGTAACCCCCGCTCCCCACAGCTAGAGAAAAGCTCTCAAGGCAATGAAGACCCAGCACAGCCAAAAATAAATACATGTTTAAAAATGCTGACATTTTAAAAGTAAAGAATTAGTTTGGTGAATATCAGTGTAATATTGGCCTAAGCAACAATCATCCCAATAGGCTAAGTCACTGGTTAAATGTTTTTGGAGAATTTGATCTTTACAGTCTCAGAGTAATACCTCAGATAGCTTGATAAATATGTACAATAAAATGGAATGCTATAATTCAGAAATCTCAACAGAAATCACCTTACCCACCATGTGAACAAACTTAGCACCTTGAAAAAAGAGACAAACTATCATTAAGCAAATCTGACATTATAGTAAGCACACAATATTACTGGTAGTATTCTTGTCAAAGTAGGTTAGACTTAAGTTTTTTAATTTCATTTTTACTTTATTTTACTTTACAATACTGTATTGGTTTTGCCATACATTGACATGAATCCACCACGGGTGTACACAAGCTCCCAATCCTGAATCCCCTAGACTTAATTTTATAATGGCTAAACAGACAAATCCAGATGATGGAATGTCCTATAAAATAGGCAGAATTCTTTAAAAGAAAAAGTCAATATAATGAGAAACAAAACCAGCCGGATGAAATGGAAGGACTATTCTTCCGTATTAAAGGAAATTAGGACATGAAACTAGCCATGTATGGATGTGAGAGCTGTAATATAAAGAAAGCTGAGCACCAAAGAATTGATGCTTTTGTATTGTGGTGTTGGAGAAGACTCTTGAGAGTCCTTTGGACTGCAGGAAGATCCAACCAGTCCATCCTGAAGGAATTGAGTCCTGAATATACATTAGAAGGACTGATGCTGAAGTCGAAACTCCAATCCTTTGGCCACCTGATGCAAAGAGCTGACTCATTTGAAAAGACCCTGATGCTGGGAAAGATTGAAGTCATGAGGAAAAGGGGACAACAGAGGATGAGATGGTTGGATGGCATCACCGACTCAATGGACATGAGTTTGAGTAAACTCGGGGAGTTGGTGATGAACAGGGAGGTGTGGTGTCCTGCAGTCCATGGGGTCGCAAAGAGTCAGACATGATTGAGCAACTGAACTGAACTGAACTGAACTAAATTGCTATACTCAATATACCAGCAAATTTAGAAAACTCAGCAGTGGCCACAGGATTGGAAAAAGTCTGTGTTTTTTAATTTCAAGGCTGGAGTCACTGTCTCCAGTGATTTTTGGATCCCAAAGAGGGGCAATGAAAAAGAATGTTTATACTGAACAATAGGCTCATTTCACATGCTAGCAAGATTATGCTCAAAATCCTTCACACTTGGCTTTAGCAGTATATGAGTCCAGAACTTCCAGTTGTACAACCTGGGTTTAGAAAAGGCAGAGGAACAAAAGATCAAATTGCCAACATCTGTTGGATCATGGAGAGAACAAGAGAATTCTGGAAAAACATCTACTTCTGCTTCATTAATTATGCTAAAATCTTTGACTGTGTAGATCACAACAAACTGTGGAAAATGCTTAAGAAATGGGAGTACCAGACCACCTTACCTGTCTCCTATGAAACCTGTATGCAGGTCAGGAAGCAGCAGTTAGAATTTTACATGGAAAAACTGACTGGTTCAAAATTGGGAAAGGAGTATGTCAAACTTCCTTGTTACCCTGCTTATTTAACTAATAAGCAGAATATATCATGTGAAATGCCAAGATGAAACAAAAACTGGAATCAAGATTGCTGGGAGAAATATCAGCAACCTCAGATATGCATATGATACCACTCTAATGGTAAAAACTGAAGAGGAACTAAAGAGCCTCTTGATGAGGACGTAATCAGTTCACTTCAGTTCAGTCACTCAGTTGTGTCCAACTCTTTATGATTCCATGGACTGTAGCACGGTAGGCTTCCCTGTCCATCACCAAATCCCACACCTTACTCAAACTCATGACCATTTAGTCAGTGATGCCATCCAACCATCTCATCTTCTGTCATCCCCTTCTCCTCCTGCCTTCAATCTTTCCCAGCATCAGGGTCTTTTCAAATGAGTCATTTCTTTATATCAGGTGGCCAAAGTATTGCAGTTTCAACTTCAGCATCAGTCCTTCCAATGAATATTCAGAGACTGATTTTCTTTAGGATGGATTGGCTGTACCTCCTTGCAGTCCAAGGGACTCTCAAGAGTCTTCTCCAACTACCACAATACAAAAGCATCAATTTTTCAGCAATCACCTTTCTTCACAGTCCAACTCTCACATCCATACATGACTACTGGAAAATCCATAGCCTTGACTAGATGGACATTTGTTGGCAAAATAATGTCTTTTCTTTTTAATATGCTGTCTAGGTTGGTCATAACTTTTCTTATAAGAACAAGCATCTTTTAATTTCATGGCTGCAGTCACAATTAGCAGTGATTTTGGAGCTCAGAAAAATAGAGTCTGTCACTGTTTCCATTATTTCCCCATCTATTTGTGATGAAGTGATGGGACCAGATGCCTAGATCTTAGTTTTCTGAATGTTGAGATTTAAGCCAACTTTTCCATTCTCCTCTTTCACTTTCATCAAGAGGTTCTTTAGTTCTTCTTTGCTTTCTGCTGTAAAGGTGGTGTCATCTGCATATCTGAGGTTACTGATATTTCTCCTGGAAATCTTGATTCCAGCTTGTGCTTCATCCAGTCTAGCATTTCTCATGATGTACCTAGATATAAATTAAATAAGCAAGGTGACAATATACAGCCTTGATGTACTCCTTTCCTAATTTGGAACAGTCTGTTCCATGTCCAGTTCTAACTGTTGCTTCTTGACCTGCATATAGATTTCTCAGGTCAGGTGGTCTGGTATTCTCATCTCTTTCAGAATTTTCCAAAGTTTGTTGTGTTTCACACAGTCAAAGGCTTTGGCACAGTAAATAAAGTAGAAGTAGATGATTTTTGTGGAACTCTCTTGCTTGTTCGATGATCCAACAGATGTTGGCAATTTGATCTTGGTTCCTCTGCATTTCCAAATCCAGTTGAACATCTGGAATTTCATGGTTCACATACTGTTGAAGGCTTGGCTTGAAGAATTTTGAGCATTACTTTGCTAGCATTGAGATGAGTACAACCGTGTGGTAATTTGAACATTGTTTGGCATTGCCTTTCTTTGGGATTGGAATGAAAACTGACCTTTTCCAGTCCTGTGGCCACTACTGAGGTTTCCAAATTTGCTAGCATATTGAGTGCAGCACTTTCACAACATCATCTTTTAGGATTTGTAATAGCTCAACTGGAATTCCATCACCTCCACTAGCTTTGTTCATAGTGATGCTTCCTAAGACCCACTTGACTTTGCATTCTAGGATGTCTCTTCTAGGTGACATATCATCGTGGTTATCTGGGCCAAGAAGATCTTTTTTGTATAGTTCGTCTGTGTATTCTTGCCACCTCTTCTTAATATCTTCTGCTTCTGTTAGACCCATACCATTTCTGTCCTTTATTGTGCCCATCTTTGCATAACATGTTCCCTTGGTATCTCTAATTTTCTTGAAGAGATCTCTAGTCTTTCCTCTTCTATTGTTTCCTCTATTTCTCTGCATTGCTCACTGAGGAAGGCTTTCTTATCTCTCCTTGCTTTCTTTGGAACTCTGCATGCATATGGGTATATCTTTCATTTTCTCCTTTCCTTTTTTTGTATTTTCTTTTCTCAGGTATTTATAAGGCCTCCTTGGACGATCATTTTTCCTTTTTGCATTTATTTTTCTTTGGGATGATCTTGATCCCTGCCTCCTTGCAATGTCATGAGCATCTGTCCATAGTTCTTCAGGCACTTTGTCTATTAGATCTAATCCCTTGAATCTATTTGTCATTTCCACTGTATAATCGTTAAGGGATTTTATTTAGGTCACACCTGAACATTCTAGTGGTTTTTCATACTTTCTTCAATTCAAGCCTGAATTTGGCAATAAGGAGTTCATGATCTGGCTACAGATATTTCATGGTCATGTTTTTGCTGACTGTATAGTTTCTCCACCTTTCCAATGTGATTTTGGTATTGACTATCTGGTGATGTCCATATGTATGATGTCTTCTCTTGTGTTGTTGGCAGAGGGTGTTTGCTATGATGAGTGTGTTCTCTTGGTAAAACTCTGTTAGCCTCTGACCTGCTTTAATTTGTACTGCAATGACAAATTTGCCTGTTACACTGGATCATCAAAAAAGCAAGAGAGTTGCAGAAAAACATCTATTTCTGCTTTATTGACTATGCCAAAGCCTTTGACTGTGTGGATCACAATAAACTGTTGAAAATTCTGAAAGAGATGGGAATACCAGACCACCTGACCTGCCTCTTGAGAAACCTATATGCAGGTCAGGAAGCAACAGTTAGAACTGGACATGGAACAACAGACTGGTTCCAAATAGGAATAGGATGTGTTAAGGCTGTATATTGTCACCCTGCTTATTTAACTTATATGCAGGGTACATCATGAGAAATGCTGAGCTGGAGGAAGCACAAGCTGGAAACAAGATTGCAGGGATAAATATCAATAACCTCAGATATGCAGATGACACCACCCTTATGGCAGAAAGTGAAGAAGAACTAAAGAGCCTCTTGATGAAAGTGAAAGAGGAGAGTGAAAAAGTTGGCTTAAAGTTCAACATTCAGAAAACGAAGATCATGGCATCTGGTCCCATCACTTCATGGGAAATAGATGGGGAAACAGTGGAAACAGTGTCAGACTTTATTTTGGGGGGCTCCAAAATCACTGCAGATGGTGACTGCAGCCATGAAATTAAAAGACGCTTACTCCTTGGAAGAAAAGTTATGACCAACCTAGATAGCATATTCAAAAGCAGAGACATTACTTTGCCGACTAAGGCCCGTCTAGTCAAGGCTATGGTTTTTCCTGTGGTCATGTATGGATGTGAGAGTTGGACTGTGAAGAAGGCTGAGCGCCGAAGAATTGATGCTTTTGAACTGTGGTGTTGGAGAAGACTCTTGAGAGTCCCTTGGACTGCAAGGAGATCCAACCAGTCCATTCTGAAGGAGATCAGTCCTGGCTGTTCATTGGAAGGACTAATGTTGAAGTTGAAACTCCAATACTTTAGCCACCTTATGCCAACAGTCTACTCATTGGAAAATACCCTGATGCTATCAAAGACCAAATGCATAAGGAGATGAGGGTGACAGAGGATGAGATGGCTTGGTGGCGTCATCAACTCAATGCACATGACTTTGGGCAAACTTTGGGCGGTAGTGGAGGGCAGCAGAGCCTGTTGTGCTGTAGTCCATTGGAGTAGAAAGAGTCAGACATGACTTAGCAACTGAACAGCAACAAAATTATACATATATACTTTCCAAACAATATAGGTAATTATAATACTTTCCAAGCAGTGAGACATTTTGCAGAGGTACCATGACATTCCTATAATGGTAAAGAACAGATAGTAACTTTTTCTATGTAAAAATTGTTGTTAAAGAATAAGAATAGGTAAATCATTTATATAATGGACAACGATTAAAATTATTACAATTCCAATTATTATCAGAAGTATATAAAAATGATTATGCATGTCCTTTTCAAATTAAGTGGATTATTATTTAATCAGATCAGTGTGGAAATTTGTAATTCTAATTTTTTGTATATAAAATAGCAATCAGATTTCTTATTTGGTGATTTACTAAATAAAAAGGGTTTATAGGATGTATACTTGGGAAATAGATTGATGAGGAGGGCTTGGTATTGGTGGATCACTCTGGTTGAAGGTACAGATCATTTGTCTCAAAACTTTTTATATTTTTCATACATGCACACAGACTCGTGTGTGTGTGTGTGTGTGTGTGTGTGTATTTTACTGTGTGTTTAAATCAACATTTCATTTTGGCACACTATAATATTTTTAAGATACTTATGGAGGGGAAAATTCTAAAGGCCTACATATTTAGCTTGGCACTTCAGTATCAGTTTCCAAAGAGTCAGATGATATGATGGAATTTAGCATTCATAGCTACTTTGATGCAGCTATTTAGAGAATTAATTTCTCCTAAAAATCTGGCTGTCATATATCTTACAATGGGCAGCCAGCCCTAATTAGATGATATCGGGAAAATTTTTTTTTGAAATTGTATTTAAATTTTGTGTGTAGAAGAAAACTAAGTGCACTTAAGCTTGCCTTTTCTGCCCATGAGCACCTGAGAGGAAATTTAGTTTCCATAATTATAATTCCCAGACAGCTAATTCATCAGATAATGTTTTATGTGCTATTTAATGTTCACTAAGTCTTAAGAGTCTATTCACCTTTTAAAGTTTTTCTTTTCTGAACCAATAGCATATTTTGCCAGCTTAGAATCTAACTAGTTTTCAGAAAGCTTACACTCATCTGACAATCAGAATTCACTGAATTTGAGTTGAATTCAATGAAAGTATTTTGTTATCATTTACTTAGTCTAGTACATAGAAAATATGGAACGTATTCCAACAAATTTACAAAAAGCTAAAAATCCATTTGAATAGCAATGCTACCTGTATTTGGTAAGATTGGGTTTATAATTTTTCTACAAATTTAATCTAAGCAGTACAGAGTAATACATGAGGTCAACTTCAGGAATTATTAGCAGAAGGGAAGGTGGTAAATTCTATTAATTTAAGGAGCATTCATTGATATTTACATTATAAAGATTCATGTGTATCCTGCCTTCAAAGCACTTGCAGTTGAGTAGCAGAGCAATATACATAAGCAAATACTTAGGCTTTCCAAGTGGCACTAGTGGAAATGAACTTGCCTGCAAATACAGGAGGCATGAGACCCCGATAGGATCCCTGGGTTGGGAAGATCCCCTGGAGACGGGCATGGCAATCCACTCCAGTATTCTTGCCTGAAGAATCTTATGGACAGAGGAGCATGGCAGGCTACAGTCCATGGGGTCACAGAGATTAGAACACGACTAAAACAACTTAGCATGCATATATGCAAAATACATTTTAAGTAAACTGACTGAACTACATGCAGAGAGCAACACAGGAGAAAGTGACTGCCTCTTTTAGAGTCAGCAGATTATACAAGACAATGTGCAGTTGTAATTGTATATTAAACAGTGAATAGAAGTTTCCAAGTAGGAAAAGGAAGACTATGGATTAATTACACCAAAAAAAAAAAAAAAAAAGCCATCAGCAGGTGCTGTCAGTGATGAAGGAGAGTGCTAATAATAGATAAGAAAAACATACTCTATATATTAGTGGTGGATTTTAGTAGAGAGGAAACAGAAGCCAGATCCCTAGATGTCATGTAAGTAAGTCTGGATATAGCTTAATAATAATGGAAGCCAATGAATGTCTTAACACAGAGCCACACGACAAAATACTCGTTTTAGTTAATCAGAAGGTAGATTATTTCTGAATGCTTCTCTTATGCAAATTGGGAAAATATTAATACATTTACAATTTATTGTGACTAAATTTAAGCCACAGTTTCCTTCATCTACTTATTTCATTTCTCTGAGGTGCTAAATATGAAATTGTATGTTGAAACAAAGAATAAATTACTTTTTCTGAAACTGATATTGTTTGTCCAAAAGTGATTCAGCTTACCCAAATCATTTTAAATTGCATTTATGTTAAGTTTCAATAATTAAATTCCAGGACAGGAACATAGACAAAGCGGAATCCCAGGGACTGTCATATAAAACTACTTCTCAGCTTGATATACTTTTATTAATTATTCTTCAGAATGAAAGGTCACAAGGAGTTTTACAAGAGACTCTCTGGAAGGTTAAGATGATTCCCAAAGGGGTCAAATGAAGAATATTATATGGTAAGCCAAATACAAGCAAGATTCAGTGGCTAATTTTCCCTGGAAGACCAGCTCCAACAAAAATAAGATGAACTGAAATAGAAATGGAAGGTGAGATTTTGTGATATTTGTGCTAATAGTTAGCTTTTATCTCTAGTATTCAAAGTAACTCCATACTTTGGCCATTCTTTTTGGCATCTTTCTTTCCAATTAAAAGTCTAGCTTAAATATAGCCTGCTTAAATTGGTATTGCTATTAAGATAGTTTTATGCAATATGTTTGTAGGATTGGATACAATTTTCACTTTTCTTTTAGTAGAGCATATTCAATTATTTTAATTTATAAATTTAATTTCAAATTAACTGATGCTCTTATAGCATTAATTTTCTATATCTAGCTCAGTTTTCTTTTAATAAATGAGGAGAGTTGCTTAAAAAAGTTGAAAATAATTTTTTAAACTGGATATTGTATTATGATACATGAAAACAGAGTATGTCAGATAGTCAAAATTTTTAAACAGAAAATGCCAACAAGAAAGTATCTTAAAATAAGCAGTAGTCAGATTGACAGAATAAAAGCAAATAGAACATTAAAAGAGTATAATGTGTGAATCAACTGAAATATTTGGCATAATCAGTAAATCTCAAGATGTTACTTTTCAAATTAATTTCTCTAATTATATACCAGTCCAGTATTGGTATTTCCACAGGCCAATGTGACATTAACAGCTTCCCTACTAAACTCAGATGATTAAATATATATATATATAATATATATATAATGAAAGTTGACTTTTAACAGATGAATAATGGAAGAAAATCATCTTCTTTGGGAACCAAGCAATCTATGTAAATACTTCAAATTTTCAGGGACTTCTAGAAACCACAGAATATGGAGGCTCCTTTGTTAATCAAAAGGAGGTTAAGTGCTACTCTTACAGAAGTCAACAAATACGTATTGGCCGTCTCTCTATTGTGGACATAAAACAGGATGACCAAAATGAAGTGGATACAAATACTGCACTCAAAAAGCTTATAGTATGTTAGAGATGACTCTGGGATAATATATGTGTGGTATGAAACGAGATAAAAATAGTCAGAATAATATGCATTGTATGTTAGGCTGACCAAGTCAATTAGTTTTTCCAACAACTTTAAGGCATCAGACTAATGTGTTCCTGACACAACGGAATCTATAGAAGATGAAGCCTATAATTATACTAGGTCAGCCATGGTAAATATGGCTACCATATAGTTAAAATTTCTTTGGTCCATGGAACAGTAATGGGTCAAATAAATTTTCCCTAGACAGAATTTTGGGGCCAGCTTGAAATATGGGCTATTTCATTATGTGTATCATTAAGATTGCCAGCATACCATGGGAAAGCATGCGTTTCACACTAAAAACTGAGTGACAAGTACATTTTACCAAGTCTGAGTAAGGACAAAGAACATATTCCTGAGTATTGCTTCTGTACAGCAAGTAATAAGATGGTTGTTGTTGTTCATTCATTAAGTCATGTCGAACTCTTTGTGACCCCATAGACCACAGCATGCCACGCTTCCCTGTCCTTCACTATCTCCTGAGGTTTGCAAAACTCAAGTCCACTGAGTTAGTGATGCTATCCAACCATCACATCCTGGCATCTGGGCCTTCAAGGAAACTCTTTATTGTCTCTGTTTAATAAGATGGCACCCATCAGAGACAGTCAAAAGTCTGAGAAACCAAAGACTGTCATCAAGGTAATGACCTATACCTTGGGGTTTCATGGTCCTTGAAGGCCTGTAATCTTTATATTGTTAAATTTGGTTAAAATTTAACTTTGGTAAAAGTTTATTTTAAAATAATTTTATTTATTTTATTTTTGGCTGTGCTAGGTCTTCATTGCTTCGCAGACTCTTCTCTAGTTGTGGTGACTGGGGCCTTGTCATTGTGGTGGCTTTTCCTGTTGTGGAGCACAGGCTGTAGTGTACGTGGGTGTCAGTAGTTGTGGCACATGGGCTCCACAGTCATGCCCCTCTAGGGCACAAGGCTCAATAGTTTTGGTCTGTGGGCTTAGTTGCTCCTTGGCATGTGTGATATTTCTGGATCAGATATCAAATCTGTGTCTCCTGCATTGGCAGGGTTATTCTTTACCACTGAGCCACCAGGGAAACCCCTAAAGTTTATTTATTTATTTTTAATTCAGATTGTAACATAGTCATTGACGTTTCTCCCTTACTATCATTTATGCTTTTTAAATATGCAATAAAGCAACACTTTGTAAGTATCAGTATATCTCAATTGTGCAAATTGAGGAAACTAAACTAAGGGAAACTAAAGAAAAGGGGGTTTTCTCCAGAGACTGTTGTATCAGAAGGACACAAACAGGATGGTGCTCTGGTAACCAAGTTGAAAGACTTCAATGATAACGTGAAAACTAGGAAGATAGGATGGGAACACACTTGTTCAGGTCCCTCTTGTCATTGGTAATTTTCCTTCTATAGGTCCCTACCAAAAAGCTTCAGAAAGACAATGATAAGAAAAATGCTTATTTTTAATAAGGGTGAGGAAACTAAATACTTAGCATCAAAAACTTAAACAACTTCTACATTTAATAACTTACTGCTGACTCTAGGATGGACTTAGAATAATGAACATTAACTACCTGTATCTTAGTTGTGATTGAAAGACTTCAAGGGAAATTACAAATGGCTTTTCTTCTTCCTGTTTGTCCTTAGATGGTCAGAAATTAGAGATGGTATAATACATACATAAACTCTCCTTTTCCATTCCCCTCTTTCCTTCTAAAACCAAGACTACTACATATCGGTGAAGGGGATACAGGAAGTGCATGCACGCACACACACACACATACATACAAAACAGGAAAGGATTTGGACAAGGGAAAATTCATGTGGAAACTTGGATGAAATTTGTCTTATTTTCATGCCTCTCTTAACTTAAGATTGTATTTCAAGAAGCAAAACTCTTTTGTTAATTTAGATTTCTGACTGCTGTGCTGGTTTTATTTAGTGTTTCCCTTGAGCATACATAAGACAGTCATCTTAATTACCTTATTTTGACAACAAATATTACAAAGATGAAAATTTTTGGATTATGTCTGTATTAAAACAGAGCCATGAAAATAGATATTTCTGATGAAACTTTTCAAACAGTGATTGCCAAAGGTTAGCCATCTACAAAGAAGATTTAGATTAAGACTCTATAAAGCTTGCTTGTGGAATTACCAACTGTTACAAAGTGTAAAAGAAATTAAATCTGTCAATACAAAGAGGGTTGAGATGGCAATGCATGTGAATATTTAAAAGTTGAAAATTAAAAATAGAAAACACAAATTAGGAAATCTGTAATATATGACACAAAATTAAAAAAATGTATTTATATATACAAATATTTAGGAGCACCAAAATTAAGATGCTTACTCCTTGGAAGAAAAGTTATGACCAACCTAGATAGCATATTCAAAAGCAGAGACATTACTTTGCCGACTAAGGTCCGTCTAGTCAAGGCCATGGTTTTTCCTGTGGTCATGTATGGATGTGAGAGTTGGACTGTGAAGAAGGCTGAGTACCGAAGAATTGATGCTTTTGAACTGTGGTGTTGGAGAAGACTCTTGAGAGTCCCTTGGACTGCAAGGAGATCCAACTAGTCCATTCTGAAGGAGATCAGCCCTGGGATTTCTTTGGAAGGAATCATGCTAAAACTGAAACTCCAGTACTTTGGCCACCTTCATGCAAAGAGTTGACTCATTGGAAAAAGACTCTGATGCTGGGAGGGATTAGGGGCAGGAGGAGAAGGGGACAACAGAGGATGAGATGGCTGGATGGCATCACTGACTCAATGGGCATGAATCTGAGTAAACTCTGGGAGTTGGTGATGGACAGGGAGGCCTGGTGTGCTGTGATTCATGGGGTCACAAAGAGTCAGACATGACGGAGTGACTGAACTGAACTGAACCATGTACTTAGTAAGGGTACTACTTCACACCAGTCAGAATGTCTGCGATCCAAAAATCTGCAAGCAATAAATGCTGGAGAGGGTGTGGAAAGAAGGGAACCCTCCTACACTGTTGGTGGGAATGCAAACTAGTACAGCCACTATGGAGAACAGTGTGGAGATTCCTTAAAAAATTGCAAATAGAACTGCCTTATGACCCAGCAATCCCACTGCTGGGCATACACACTGAGGAAACCAGAATTGAAAGAGACACATGTACCCCAATGTTCATCACAGCACTGTTTATAATAGCCAGGACATGGAAACAACCTAGATGTCCATCAGCAGATGAATGGATAAGAAAGCGGTGGTACATATACACAATGGAGTATTACTCAGCCATTACAAAGAATACATTTGAATCAGTTCTGATGAGATGGATGAAACTGGAGCCGATTATACAGAGTGAAGTAAGCCAGAAAGAAAAACACCAATACAGTATACTAACACATATATATGGAATTTAGAAAGATGGCAATGATGACCCTGTATGCAGGACAGCAAAAAAGACACAGATGTGTATAGTGGACTTTTGGACTCAGAGGGAGAGAGAGAGGGTGAGATGATTTGGGAGAATGGCATTGAAACATGTATAATATCATGTAAGAATTGAATTGCCAGTCTATGTCCGATGCAGGATACGGCACGCTTGGGGCTGGTATGCAGGGATGACCCAGAGAGATGTTGTGGGGAGGGGGGTGGGAGGGGGGTTCATGTTTGGGAACACATGTACACCTGTGGTGGATTCATGTCAATGTATGGCAAAACCAATACAGAATTGTAAAGTAAAATAAAAAATAAAAAAATAATAATAATAAAATTCAAAAAAAAAATGAAGCTAACATTGGAACAGACGTGAAAATACTGATGTAACAGGTTGTATTTTCCAAACCCTGCTACAATATCTCACCTGGCATTCTCTTCCTAAAATATGACTTTTTTCCTTTCAGAAATATGACTGTTTCTGTCATCAAAAGGTGAAGTCTAGTCTCCCATTTGTTGAATTTCAGGAGGCTTGTAACTACAGCTGAAGTAACACTATGTGATATCCAAGGTGAGGTTATTAAGGCTAAGTGGTATGGCTTCCACCTGGTGTTCTTAGGACACTTGCCTTTGGTGTTCTGAGCCATTACATAAACAGAATGCATCTCTTAAAGTCATCATACTATGAGCTATTCTAAACTATGGTGGGGAAACCACATGAAGAGACTCTAAGACTGCAGAGAGAGAGAAGAGGGAGAGGGTCAGCTTTAGCATTTCACTATCCTAGCTTCTGCTACCTTCTAACTGCATAAAAGATCTCATCCAGAAGTGTCCAGCCAAGCATTCCCCAAATTCCTCAATCAGGGAATCAAGACAATATACCAAGATGTGTGAAATAGAGCTCAAGCAGGACTTTGAATGAACTTTATAGATAAGAAGAAAGGTATGAAATCACTTTCTTAGGTGAAATCAACTTACCTAAGCTGTCATCATAGAAGGCTATAGAAAGAAGAGTAAATTACATCCAAAGTAAGTAGAAGAAAGAAGAGGAAAAAGTTCAGTAAAGCAACATCTGACAAATCAAGAAGTCTAAAGTTAATACAATTAATAAATTAATGAATAGTTACTAAAGTTGTTAAACTTCTAAGCTAGACTGATCAGAAAAAGTCACAAATTCATAAACAACAGGACTGGAAGAAGAGACATTGCTATGGATCACACATTTAAAAAGGGGGGATTGTAAGAAGATTTAGTGAAGAGGGTTATACTAACACATTTGCAACTTAGATGAAATAGATGAATTTGTGTAAAGCATAATTTACCAAAACTGACAAAAGAAGAAAGCTGAATAGCCCAATTCAACTAAAGTAATTGACTTCATTATAAAAGCCTTCACACAAAGAAAACTCCAGGCCCAGATGGATACACCAGTGAGTATATTCAAACCAAGGAAGAAATGATATCTATCTATAGAAACTCTTTCATAAAATAGGAAAAGACCACAATCAAATTTATTTTATGAGGTCAACATACCAGCTATTAAAACCTGACAGGGACATAAAGAAAAATATTGCTTATAGACTGATATCATGAATATAGAAAACACCCAAGAAAGGCATTAACAAATCTAAGGTAAAAACATGTAAAATGGTATATGCAATCCAATAAATTCTATTATGCAAAACTGTACAACATTCAAAAATCAATTAATGCAATTCACCAATTAGTATAATAATAGAAGAAAATTTTATGATCATATCTATACAGACTTAAAAAGCTTTTGATAAAATGCAATATTCTCATTGATCAACTCTCTCAAATTATGGTGAGAAGCAATGTTTATTAATATTATAGAGACCACTTGTGAAAATCCTATAATCAGCATCAAAATACCAGTGAAGTATTGAATATTTATCCTCTGTGACTAGGAACAATAAAAAGATGTCCACTCTTTCCAAATACATTCATCGTGATCATGATCATTATCATCATCAACCATTCACCAACAACATTACATTGAAATTTTAAGCCAAATAAAAAATAGTATTAATAACAGTAAAAAATGAAAAAAAAAAACAAGTAATACCATTTTTATTTGCAGGAAATGGGACTGTGTAGTTAGAAAGCTTTATAAAAGCTTTAAAAGAGGACAACTAGACCATCACATAAACTTAGCATAAGTGGCAGGATTCAAATTCAATATATAAAAATCAACTAAACTCTACATACTAGCAAAAACCAATTTAAAAATAAATTTTTAAAATTACCACAACATTAATCATAATAAGATTTAGCAGTTAAAGCTGTCAAGTCCACTTCCCTGAAAACTACCAAGGATTGCTGGGGAAAAAAAAATTAAAGGAGATCTAAATGAACTGAAATTCAGTACTGTTAAAATATCCAATCTCATCAAACTGACCTACAGATTAACTGTTGCGGATGTTCAGTCACTCAGTCATACCCAACTCTTTATGACTCCATGGACTGCAACATGTCAGGCTTCTCCGTTCTCCAAATCAAAATCTTAGCAAGCTTTTTTGAAGAAATAGGCATTTACAGAAAAATAAAAAAGAAACAAAATGAGACTCTAAGAGAGAAGAACACTTTGAAGTACCTAAACTATCTGATTAAAAGGCTTATGTAAAGTTGTGCTCATCAGTGCAGTGTGGTGAGGGTGGAAGGTTATACACACACACATGCATATTTGTGAGAGAAAAGAGTTCTCGCTAAGGAACTGTGTACAAATGTCCACTAAGGCATCAGCAGAGTTCAGTGTTAAAATCAAAAGTCTACTTAATATTCTGTGTTAAAACAGGTAAGTTTACATTGAAAAAATGAACCATGACCTTTACCTCAGAATATACAAAATAAATAATATGCGATATAAGATACAAGTAAATGTAAAAGCTAAAAAATAGAGGAAGATATTTGCAAATCTGAGACACAAATATTTTTAGATAAAATAAAAAATAAATGAATCATAAAAAATTAATTACCTGCACTTGATCAAAATTAGAAATTTCTGTTCATCCAAAATACACCACTTAAAACTAAGGACTAAGCAAGCTACACACTGGAAGGAAAATATTTACAAACATCAGACAAAACAGTCTTATCCAATATACATATGTATATTTACATATACATATGTATATTTACATATACATATGTATATTTACATATACATATAAAGATGGGGAAACAGAGGAAACAGTGTCAGACTTTATTTTTTTGGGCTCCAAAATCACTGCAGGTGGTGATTGCAGCCATGAAATTAAAAGACACTTACTCCTTGGAAGAAAAGTTATGACCAACCTAGATAGCATATTCAAAAGCAGAGAAATTACTTTGCCGACTAAGGTCTGTCTAGTCAAGGCTATGGTTTTTCCTGTGGTCATGTATGGATGTGAGAGTTGGACTGTGAAGAAGGCTGAGCACTGAAGAATTGATGCTTTTGAACTGTGGTGTTGGAGAAGACTCTTGAGAGTCCCTTGGACTGCAAGGAGATCCAACCAATCCATTCTGAAGGAGATCAGCCCTGGGATTTCCGTGGAAGGAATGATGCTAAAGCTGAAACTCCAGTACTTTGGCCACCTCATGCGAAGAGTTGACTCATTGGAAAAGACTCTGATACTGGGAGGGACTGGGGGCAGGAGGAGAAGGGGACGACAGAGGATGAAATAGCTGGATGTCATTACCGACTCGAATGGACATGAGTTTTGGTGAACTCTGGGAGTTGGTGGTGGACAGAGAGGCCTGGCATGCTGCAGTTCATGGGTTCGCAAAGAGTCAGACATGACTGAGCGACTGAACTGAAAGGCAAAAGACCTGTACTCAGAAAACTAGAAGATACTGATGAAAGAAATAAAAAATGGCACAAACAGGTGGAGAGGTATATCATATTCTTGAATTGGAAGAATCAATATTGTCAAAATGACTATACTACCTGAAGCAATCCATAGATTCAATGAATCTCTATCAAATTACCAATGGCACTTTTCATAGAATTAAAACGAAAAAATTTGCTTTTCCATACAAATTGTAAAAAGACCCCATAGGGGCAAAGCAATCTTGAGAAAGAAGAAAAGCTGGAAGGCTCAGGTTACCTGACTTCAGACTATACCACAAAGCTACAGTAATCAAAACAGTATGGTACTGACACAAAAAAAGAAATATAAATCAATGGAATAGGATAGAAAGCCTAGAGAGAGACTCATATGACTATAGTTACCCAATTTATGACAAAGCAGGCAAGAATATACAATGGAGGAAAGACAGCCTCTTCAATAAGCAGCACTGGGAAAACCAGACAGATACATGTAAAAGAATGAAATTAGAAAATTCCCTAATATCATATACAAAAATAAACTCAAAACAGATTAAAGACCTAAATATAAGGCCAGACACTATAAAACACAGAGGAAAACATACGTAGAATACTGTTTGTCATAAATAGTAGCAAGATGTTTCTTGATACACCTCTTAGAGTAATGGAAATAAAAACAAAAATAAACAAATGAGATCTAATTAAGCTTAAAGCTTGGGCACAGAAAGGAAACCATAAACAAAGTGAAAAGAAAACCCAAAGAATGGAAAAAAAAATATTTGCAAATGAAGCCATTGAAAAGGGATTAATCTCCAAAATATATAAACATCTCATGCAACTCTATGTCCCCCAAAAAAGACCTAGTCAAAATGGACAGAAGATCTAAATAAGCATCTCTTCAAAGAAGACATACAGATGGCCTAAAAGCACAGGAAAAAATGTTCAACGTGACTAATATGGAAGGAATCTCAATGTCCATCAATGGAGGAATAAAGATGTGGTTACATGTATATAGTGGAATAATATTCAACCACAAGAAAGAACAAAATAATGCCGTTTGCAGCAACATGGATGGACCTAGAGGTTGTCATACTGAGTGAAGTCAAACACTGAAGGAGAAATATCACATGATGTCACTTAGATGTGGAACCTAAGGAAAAGAGTTCAAATGAACTTATTTACAAAACGGAAGTAGAATGGAGATGTTACTTATGTTACTAGGGGATAAGGGAGAGAGGGATTAATTGGGAGATCGGAACTGATATATACACACTACAATATATAAAATAGATGATTGACAAGAATCTACCGTAAAGCACAGCACAGGGTACTATAACTACACTCTATAATGAACTATATAGGGAAAAGATTTTTAAAAAATGAAATGAGTGGGTATATGTATATGTAAAACAGATTCAGTTTGCTGTACACCTGAAACTAAAGCAACACTGCAAATCAACTATATTTCAATAAAAAGTTTAAAAAAAGTTAAACAGAGACCAGTCAGCATGAATGCAGCCTTCTCTACTTCTGTTAAGCTGAGTGGGTTCAGGGATGGAGTAGATGGAAAATCTGTTTTAAACACAAGTGTTGTTCAGTTGCAAAGTCATGTCTCACTCTTTTGTGATCCCATGGACTGTAGCCTGCTGGGCTCTTTTATTCATGAGATTTTCCAGGCAGGAGTACTGGAGTGAGTTGCCATTTCCTTCTCCAGAGGATCTTCCTGACCCAGGGATCGAACCTGCATTCCATTTCCTGCATTGGCAGGTAGATTCTTTACCATTGAGCCATCAGGGAAGCCCCTTAAACATGAATACCCTGGGGCATATATTTTTGCTAATTGATTAGAGTATACACTTAAAGTATCAGAAACAAAATTACTGGGTTAAAAATATGTACAAAACAAATAACATTTCTCCTAGACCAATGCAGAAACTATTTTGCTTTCCTCTCAAAGCCAAATATATCCTTTGGGTGATATTTAAAATCAGGTCCATGGATAATCAAAGTCATGAAGAAAAGCCCCTGTCATCAATTCTGAATCATTCTGGAACAAAGATGCCCAGCTATCATAAATAACTCTTAAATTGACTACAGATGTTTAGAGCCATAAATTATTGTTGAATAGATGAAACTAAATCATTAAACTGAGATTCAGACTACTTTTCAATGGTAGTAGTGATTTTTATAGAGTATATACATTCATAAAATAGATAAAATGTGCTTTATATATAATTATTTAATGCAGAAGTAGCTAAGATCTTCTGTTTAAGTCTCCATAGTCCCTGAAATTCAGTACTGCTTTAAAAATGACATGGTTTGAAAATTTAAAGCAAATTCATCTGAGCACATTTGCCTTGGCAAAATTCATGTTTGAAAATCATTGATGATCCAGTTGTATGCTGAGTTCATATTTCAATAAATAGCTCATTGGAAATAGAAACAAGTATACAGTTTTAATGTGCGCTGTCCCTCTAACCTCTTCCAAGTTAGGCAATATTAAGAAGTTGGAAATCGTGGGGTTTTTCTCCTCCTTTTTGGTTTACATAACTATATTCAGTGGGCTTCCCTGGTGATCCAGTGGTAATGAATCTTCCTGCAATGCAAGAGACATGGGTTCAGTCCCTGGGTTGGGAAGATCCTTGGAGATGGAAACGGCAACCTACTCCAGTATTCTTGTCTAGGCAATCTCATAGACAGAGGAGCCCAGTAGACTACGACCACACTTATGTTCCTTCCCTTTGTAAAGCTTACAAGTTCAATGTTTGGCAAAACAGAACAAGGATTTACTAAGTCAACATAAGATTGTTATTTTAAGGCCAGATTTTAAGAAATAGACAGTAACTGAAAAAATTGTCTAACACAAATTCACTAGGTTGTATGTTACTCTGTGTTAGTGATCTGTCATAATACTTATTTTGTAAAACAATGAAAGAGAAATTCATGAGAATCGTTACAGAGAAATGAATTCTATTATTTGAGAGTTGATGATGTCTACAATCCAAATAAGTGTCATACACCTTGTGAATATGTTGTGGCCATCTGAAAGTATTTGTGTGTTATTCCCAGAAGCATTCATAAAGGTAGTTTGTGGTGGCATACTTAATAATATTAATGTGGTGTTCTCCTGGCCCAGGTAAATTTCATGATAATCTCTATCCCGTTACTTTTCTCTAAACTTAGTGCTTCCTTTTTGTTAGGTTGGCCAAAAAGTTTGTTCAGGTTTTTCCATATGACATTGTATGGAAAAAACACAAAGAACCCTTTGGTCAATGCAATAATTGACCCTCAGCATGAAACATAAATAATGCTAGGTAGCTATTCATCAAGAATTAGTTTAAAAAGTCTTTAAAAGCCAAAGTTCATAGTAGGACACTCACAGGGCAACTATGCATTTTGCCCCTGGCACTGCTTGACGGAGTGCTGCAGATAAAAGACTTGTAGACAACAGCAGTTCACCTACCTGCTTTCCCTACAGCAGCATGATGGATGCGAAGTTCATCTGTCACTGACACAGCTGTCATTTTTCTTTTTCATTTGCAACCTGCCTGAACTAGGTATACTAGGTCACATGTCACTCTCTGTGACCATTTGTACAAGTAAACAGGGGTCTTTTTTTCAGAAGTAAATCTATATAAACTGTTGAAATCACTTCAATCTCTTAACAATCTCTTGTTAATTTTGGAAGTTTACATGGTAACGTCCTTATAGATTTGTAGCAGATCATTTTATGAGTGATAGCTTAAAATCTTTATGTTAACCTTCTCCAAAACTCCCCAGTTTTTGCCTTATCTTTATAAAAGACAAACAAATCTGGGGAGAAAATAAAAAATGTCCCTTTATACAGACTGAATACCTGCTTTTATACAAATTAAACAGTGAGAAGCCTGGAAGAAAGAGAGCCTCTAGATCTGGTTTCAGAGGATATTAGGGTTGGTGAGACTGTTTCAGTTTGAATGACTGGTGGACCCTCATTCTAACCCACACAGTGCAACCCTACAATCTTCTGTGCAAGATCAGGAAATGGCATACAATGGAGCCACCTGAAAGAAACATTCATCTTTCCCTAAAGGCCACACTCTCTGTATTAAATAGTCTTCCATTGTTAAGATTATCACAGTAAGGAGTAATCTAGAATTTATCAAGAATAACTGTTTGCCTTTCTTTGCAAAGAAAAAAAAAAAGTGTAATAGTGGATTTGCTAATATGCCAAAGAAAGGAATGAATTAAACTTGACCTGATTAGAGGACTCAATTCCAGTCACAATTTTTCTTTTAGAAGAGGGGAGGGCTGCCCTGGTGACTCAGTGGTAAAGAATCCACCTGCCACTGCAGGAAACACAGGTTCGATACCTGATCCAGGGAGATCCCACATGCTGCAGAGCAACTCAGCCCATGGGGCACAACTACTGAGCCTGTGGTCTAGAGCCTAGGAGCCACAACTACTGAGCCTGTGTGCTGCAGCTACTGAAGCCTGCACGCCCTAGAGCCTGTGCTCTGCACCAAGAGAAGCCACTGCAATGAGAGGCCTGGGCATCACAACTAGAGAGTAGCTCCTGCTCTCCACAGCCAGAGAAAGCCCGTGCAGGAGCAAAGACCCAGTACAGTCAAAAATAAACAATTAAACAAAATTATATTAAAAAAAAGAATATGAGGGAGAAAACAATTCTTGTCCTTGATATTATAGTGACACTGTAAGGCAAGATAAAGAAAACCACCATAACAAAAGTGAAGCAGATGTATTGAAGCAATTGTTATGATCATTAGAGCAATGAAAAATGTATCCACAACACATGTGCACCAGTTATTTGACTTAATTCTTTCTAAAGTTTACCTCAATTCTGTCCACATATATTTAAGGTGAAGATGATCTTGAACCTTTTCTGAAAAAATAAAAGCAAAAAAAGCATACTTGTAAAAAGCATAAAGGGAACTGTGAAGACTTACTGCAGTTTGGGGAAAACATTCTCTTTCTGCCTTTCTTCTGTGTTATAATTAAGTTAGGTTTTATTTACAGAAGATGTCAAGTGCCATTACACTAAAACTTGAAAGTGTTTACTCTGTGAAATAGTCAGACATATATCAGCCATAGATAAGTTTCTGTTTGGCCTTGACTTGAAAGATACTTTCAGGTGAGAGTTTAGCTTTCTTTATCTTCATCTGTTTGTTGAGTATTCATTAATTATAAGTTTCATTGTCATATCATTCTTTAAAGTAAAGATGTATGCATAGTAACTAACAGCCAGTTGTTTTACTTTGGGGATTCTAGGGCCTGACAGCTTCAGCTATTATAGCAAACTGAATGTTTCTAAAATAATAATATTAATTATAATTTTTAAACTCATCATATTAATGATGGCATGATTATACTAAAAAATATTTATAGCATGATTGCATTGAAAAAACAGAAAACTTTTTACTGGTAATTATCAGGTATCATATTTATTCACATTGAACTTAAGATGTCTTAGGTTTTGTACAAAATATCAATAATAGAAAACACCCACAATGAAAAAAAAATCATTTACTCACACTGTAAAAGAATTATTTGACTCTGATTTTTCCTGCCATCTGGTGGCAAGATCAAAACTCAGACAATATATATTCACCATATAAACAATGAACTCTTACTTTAAATCTTTTACCATTGTCAGAGTACACTCAAATTAATTTTATATGATCCCAGTAATGGATTCAATACTGAGTAATTATATGTATAAACCAAATAAAAAGTGATTTTAATTATATTAACAAATAGTACATGATCTTTGAAACTATTACAATACACTTAATAAGACTTTCTCAAAAATTAACAATTTAGCTGGCATCATATTCATATGTTGATAATACTTTTCATTTTATCACACTGAATATTCACTACAAATTTAGTGGGAAGTATGATACTATATTAATTCCTTTTGATAGAGAATTAAATTTGATTATAAAACAAAAGATATTTTTAAAGTAAGAGTATGCTAGAAACATAAGAACTTTTATTCTTAATTTCTTAAATGCATGTGGTAGGTTGGGACAAATATCTTTTCCTGAAGATATTTAAAAATTTCAACAGGAAGTTCAAGATAAAATAAATATAATTTTATACAAACTGGCTACGATAATTACTTTGAATTCAATCCTTTCAAAGGAGAGTACAAAATGTATCTTAAAATAACCATTTCATTTAATATTTTACATCTTATTGAGCAAATATATTTGAAATAACAGATTCTTATAACTTCTTTAGAGACTTAAAGGTATAAGAGATGGTGTCATACGCTAAATGTTGAGTTCAGTTAGGCAATCTGAGTTAATGATAGCAACAGAAAATCAGTTCCCCACTTGAGGACAGTTTCCCCACAGAAGGACAGTTTTTTTTTTTTTTTTTTTTTTTAAGATATAATCTCTGAACTTGCATGGTGAGCATTTTTCTTTACAAATTGGTCTGAGGCTTCTTATCGGTATATTTGTATATAATTTAAAAGAACAATCTTAAGTTTACTACTTAGAGTTTAGAACTAAATTTTGAGAATTTGCTTTTAAAAATGATAACCATAAACAACTTTAAAATGTTATGTTGTACTTCTATGAATTCCAAGACCAAACCTTCTCTTTTGTATATAGGAGAAGGAAGGATTAGAAAAAGATTTGCACCAATGTTATAACCAAAATATACTCCAACTTTCACTCTAATGAGTATTCTTCCTTACCTAATTGGGAATGGGCAATGGCTGAAATAGACTGAGAGACAGCTGAATGCTGATTCATGCAGGTCATTTGGATACATGTTCTGTCTATACAGCATAAACTGAAGTGGAAATTTGGCAGCTACCCAATTTATGTGATCTTTGACAATTCAGGTCTTAAAGTAGATTTAACACTTGTGAATGAGATGCTTAAATGTAAGGATGTTTGAGATGATATTCTAAAATTATTTCATGTACTTCACAACTTGTTAAGTTTTCCTATGGGGGGAAAAGTACTTTAAAAAACAGAACATATCTCCCTTTCTTATTTTTAATCACCTATGCTTATAAAAAACTCCCTGGTGGCTCATACAGTAAAGCATCTGCCTGCAATGTGGGAGGCCTGGGTTCGATCCCTGAGTTGGGAAGATCCCCTGGAGAAGGAAATGGCAACCCACTCCAGTACTCTTGCCTGGAAAATTCCATGGATGGAGGAAACTGGTAGGGTACAGTCCATGGGATCGAAAAGAGTCAGACATGACTGAGCAACTTCATTTACTTCCTTATGCTTATAAATGTATGTTTATAAAAGTAAATTAGATTCTCAGACATCTAGGATTTTTGAGTCAAGTCAACTTGGGAACAGGAACATGGATAAACTCTCAATATGGTATATATCTATCATACTACACCATTTTGAAGGCCCAAAAAGATGTTCTATATTAATACAGAAGGCATTCATCAACTTTTTTGAGTATTTATGTGCCATACACTGTGATTAAATAAATGACTAAGGAAGAACTATCAACTCTTAATCATTTAACTTTGATTTCAGTTAAGTTCAGATGCTCAGATGTCTTTGACTCGTTGTGATCCCATGGACTGCAGCACGCCAGGCCTCCCTGTCCATCACCAACTCCCGGAGTTTACTCAAACTCATGTCCATTGAGTCGGTGACACCATCTAACCATCTCATCCTCTGTCATCCCCTTGTCCTCCTGCCTTCAATCTTTTCCAGCATCAGGGTCTTTTCAAATCAGTCAGTTCTTCCCATCACATGGCCAGAGTATTGCAGTTTCAACTTCAGCATCAGTCCTTCCAATGAATATTCAGGACTGATTTTCTTTAGGATGGACTAGTTTGAACACCTTGCAGTCCAAGAGACTCTCAAGAGTCTTCTCCAACACCACAGTTCAAAAGCATCAATTCGTCGGTGCTCAGCTTTTTTTATATTCCAATTCTCACATCCATACATGACTACTGGGAAAACCATAGCCTTGACTAGATGGACCTTTGTTGGCAAAGTAATGTCTCTGCTTTTTAATATGCTGTCTCGGTTAGTCATAACTATTCTTCCAAGGAGCAAGAGTCTTTTAATTTCGTGGCTTCGGTCATCATCTGCAGTGATTTAGGAGCCCCCCAAAATAAAGTGTGCCACTGTTTCTATTGTTTCCCCATCTATTTGCCATGAAGTCATGGGACCAGATGCCATGACCTTAGTTTTCTAAATATTGAGCTTTAAGCCAACTTTTGCACTTTCCTTTTTCACTTTCATTAAGAGGCTCTTTAGTTCTTCATCAGCTTCCCTGGTGGCTCAGACAGTAAAGCGTCTGCCTGCAGTACAGGAGACCCGGGTTCGATCCCTGGGTTGGGAAGATCCCCTGGAGAAGGAAATGACAACCCACTCCAGTATGCTTACCTGGAAAATTGCATGGACTGAGGAGCCTGGTAGGCTACAGTCCATGGAGTCGCAAAGAGTCGTACACAACTGAGTGACTTCACTTTAGTTTTTCTTCACTTTCTGCCATAAGGGTAGTGTCATCTGCATATCTGAGGTTATTGATATATTTCCCAACAATCTTGATTCCAACTTTTGCTTCATCTAGCCCATCATTACTCATGATGTACTCTGCATATAAGTTAAATAAGCAGGGTGACAATATACAGCCTTGAGGTACTCCTTTCCCGATTTTGAACCAGTCCATTTTCCATGTCCAGTTCTAACTGTTGCTTTCTGACCTGCATACAGACTTCTCAAGAGGCAGGTCAGATGGTCTGGTATTCCCATCTCTTTCAGAATTTTCCACAATGTGTGGTGATACATACAGTAAAAAGATTTGGCATAGTCAATAAAGTAGAAGCAGATATTTTTCTGGAAGTCTCTTGCTTTTTTGATGATTCAATGGATGTTGGCAATTTGAATTCTGGTTCCTCTGCCTTTTCTAAAGCCAGTTTGAACAGCTGGAAGTTCATGGTTCATGTATTGCTGAAGCCTGGCTTGGAGAATTTTGAGCCTGACTTTGCTGGTGTGTGAGATGAGTGCAATTGTGTGGTTGTTTGAGCAATCTTTGGCATTGTCTATCTTTGGGATTTGAATGAAAACTGACCTTTTCCAGTCCTGTGGCCACTGCTGAGTTTTCCACATTTGCTGGCATATTGAATGCAACAGTTTCACAGCATCATCCTTTAGGATTTGAAATAGCTCAACTGGAATTCCATCACCTCCACTAGCTTTGTTCCTAGTGATGCTTCCTAAGGTTCAGTTGACTTCATATTCCAGAATGTCTGGCTCTAAGTGAGTGATCACACCATCATGATTATCTGGGTCCTGAAGATCATTTTTTGTCCAATTTTTCTGTGTATTCTTGCCACTTCTTCTTCATATCTTCTGCTTCTATTAGGTCTCTTCCTTTTCTGTGATTTATTGTGTCCATCTTTGCATGAAATGCCCCCTTAGTATCTCTAATTTTCTTGAAGAGATCTCTAGTCTTTCCCATTCTATTGTTTTCCTATATTTATTGGCACTGATCACTGAGAAAGGCCTCTTATCTCTACTTGCTATTCTTTGGAACTCTGCATTCAGATGCTTATATCTTTCCTTTTCTCTTTTGCTTTTCGCCTCTCTTCTTTTACAGTTATACATTAGGCCTCCCCAAACAGCCATTTTACTTTTTTGCCTTTCTTTTTCTTGGTCATGGTCTTGATCCCTGTCTCCTGTACAAGGTCACAGACCTCCGTCCATAGTTCATCAGGCACTCTGTCTATCAGATCTAGTCCCTTAAATCTATTTCTCACTTCCACTGTATAATCATTAGGGATTTGATTTAGGTCACACCTGAATTGTCTAGTGTTTTCCCTACTTTCTTTAATTTAAGTCTGAATTTGGCAATAAGGAGTTCATTATCTGAGCCACTGTCAGCTCCTGGTCTTGTTTTTGCTGACTGTATAGAGCTTCTCCATTTTGGCTGCAAAGAATATAGTCAATCTGATTTCGGTGTTGACCATCTGGTGATATCCATGTTGAGAGTCTTCTCTTGTGTTGTTGGAAGAAGGTGTTTGCTATGACCAGTGCATTCTCTTGGCAAAACTCTATTAGCCTTTGCTCTGCTTCATTCTGTACTCCAAGGCCAAATTTGCCTGTTCCTCCAGGTGTTTCTGACTTCCTACTTTTGCATTCCAGTCCCCTATAAAGAAAAAGACATCTTTTTGGGGTGTTAATTCTAGAAGGTCTTGTAGGTCTTCATAGAACCATTCAACTTCAGCTTCTTCAGCATTACTGGTCAGGGCATAGACTTGGATTACAATGATATTAAATGATTTGCCTTGGATATGAACAGAGATCATTCTGTCGTTTTTGAGATTGCATCCAAGTACTGCATTTCGGACTCTTTTGTTTACTATGATGGCTAACTTTGATTTGGCTAGATACAAAAATAATAAAAATTGTACCATGGAAAACTAAGAGCCTAATGACAACCAAGTAGAAAGATTTAAATTTTCCAAATACTTAGTGTTTAATAAACACTAATATATTGATATATATGTATACCTGCATGGAGAGGGCAATGACACCCCACTCCAGTACTCTTGCCTGGAAAATCCCATGGATGGAGGAGCGTGGTGGGCTGCAGTCTATGGGGTCGCTAGGAGTCGAACACGACTGATCGACTTCACTTTCACTTTTCACTTTCACGCATTGGAGAAGGAAATGGCAACCCACTCCAGTGTTCTTGCCTGGAGAATCCCAGGGATGGGGGAGCCTGGTGGGCTGCCATCTATGGGGTCGCACAGAGTCGGACATGACTGAAGGGACTTAGCAGCAGAAGCAGCAGCATATATACCTGCATAGTTCTGTTTTTATAGTAAAGCTTTTAAAAATCACTTCATGGAATAAAATTCAGTTAAAAACAAAAAAAATGTGTTTTCATACAACTTATACAAATAACCATGATGTATTTGGCTTTACTTAATGTGATATCTATATTGTCATTTTAGTGTTTTGTAGAGGTATACAAACAAACAATTCCCATTTATACAATATGTTAGAAAGACTTATTTCCTACCCACTATGATGATAAAAATCTAAGGCTAATGAACCTAAGTGACTTGTCTAATGCCAGCTCTAAGGAGTAAAACTGGGACAATCAAAATCAGGCCTCTAGATACCAGTTATACTGATCTGTACATCTTATGTAAATAGGCATAATTTTGGTATAAAAATTTGAATTTTGGCATAAAAACAAGTGGGCTCTAATCTCAGTTTCACAAATGAACACCTAATATCATTAAATAAATATGATGAACAAATGCCAACTCCACAGTGGAATGAAATATTAGGCTGGAGAATAGAAAAGTGGCAAATTTTCATCTTTTCTTGAATCATTTATCCTTTAAGTACAGAATAATATTCTTTTTCCATTACATACAAATACATTCCATATCCAGACATAAGAATGTATGGCAATTTGTTAATTTCAGGTCTGCAGCTTTTCTGTTCTATCATGGGTGATCAAAATTTGAGAATAGGGCAAAGTCTAGGGCACATGCTATTAGTTAATGGGCCTCAGAGATCATGAAATACTTAATATTTAGAGAAGGATATTTGTTTTAGTAACTATGAAAAATCACAAGTAGTGTTTACACAATTTCAAGTAATTTAAATATGCACATGTAGGTGTACACACACACATATTCAAATAACTTGAAATTTTGTAAGTAAACACTACTTTTGATTTTTCATAATTACTAAAAAAATTGTAATTGAATGTTTTTGCAACAATCTTTAAAAATAAAGGTAGAATATAGTTTGCTTAAATGAGTCATTTCTTCCAAAAAAAGCAATAATCTCAAGTGTTCCTATTTGAATGACTGATTGATATAAATGTTAGTTAACATCATAAACTGTTGAAGGTCCATTTGAGGTGTTCCAACTTGAGAATACCAAGATATTTGATTACAAATATGAAAAAACATGTTTCCAGCTACTTCTCAACTTCTTCTCGAATCAGTCATTGGGGGAAAACACAATTATTGAGTCAATAATCCACTTATGTTCTATATTGATAGGAAATAAATAGATACATACATACAAAGGAAGGTAAATGCAATGAGGGGAATCATCTTGGTGAGTGGTGTGGGCCTAAAGGCACTTGACTTTTAGTCCTAATTCTTCCATTGACTAATGTTGGAAGATGACAATTTAAATTATATGAATAACTATTCATCTTCTCAACATAGAAGCATTACACACCCGGGAAGATTCTGAGTCTGTGAAATGAGAAAGCAGTACCTTGCATTTATACCAAGATAGTGATTTTTCCTCTACAGCTTTTTTGGTAAAAGAAACTTGTCTTACATACGAAGCTGTTTTTATTTTGTATTCTTGGGCTTCCCTTGTGGCTCAGCTGGTAAAAAATCCAACTGAAATGCAGGAGACCTGGTGTTTGATCCCTGGGTTGGGAAGATCCCCTGGAGAAGAGAAAGGCTACCCACTCCAGTATTCTGCCCTGGAGGATTCCACTGAGTCCAAAGGGGTCTCAAAGAGTCAGACACGACTGAGTGACTTTCACTTTCATTTTTCAAGGAGAAGAAATGAATATTTAAAAAAACATTTTACTTAATTACTATTTAACATATTGATGCCATTATTTCAGAGAAAATAGTTATTAGTCAAGCTCTTTGTTGCTATGCAAATCATGGAAACAAATAAATGGGATAAACATTTTACTTGTTAATGTTGATGCAATCTCTAAAATATTCTAACAAAATTATTCATTTTTTTGATTTGTGAACTGTGATTGCCCACATGAGAGCACAGAATTTTTGCTTTTTGCCTAGAATTTTCTTGAGGAAAGAGCCTATCCTGTGGGCTTTGTGGTTACAGAAGTCCTCCCACCTCTCTGCTGGCTGTCCCTCAGATCTCACATTTTCACTTGACATCTCCTAGCTCTTAAAAAAAATTCTTGGAGTGTGTAGCACTAACACCATCATCCTCCCAACACCTACTTTTAAAATTTTACACATACATATATATATATATACACAATTTCATCTTTGCTCTCTATAAAAATCGTCTACAGACCCATTATATTTCTAACATGTGACTCACTGTCATGTTGTAGAAAGTTGTGGTTTCAGGGAAAAAAAGGTCATGTAAGATGTAAAATTAGTTGCAGTTAAAAATACATATTCATATTTCTAAACACCCTCTGTCAAGTATTGAAAAAGAGAGTGTAGCTACTGAATCATAAGACCAAGAATTCACACTGGATCTTAATACAAAAAAAATTCTCTGCAGAATGCTGATCATTACACTTCATTTGTGCTTTATTTCTTTATAGTAAAACAAGCATAGTAATGATGAATTACAGTGTTTTAAAACTTTTTCTAAAAATTCAAGTAGTTTTTCAAACAAATAAAAATAACTTCAGTAACTTTGTAGCAGGTGGACAGTAAATATTATCAGGTCTAGACAAGATGAAAGTAGGTATAATTCAAGACAATGGTATGAGGATATTCATGACAATGCCAACAGAGGAATACAAAGAAAGCTAGGGTCTGAATTAAGAAATTTCTAAAGATTCTCTTGACACTGTTTGCATTAAATATCAGGTTTCTAATTTCCTCATATAACTTCAATAAATCTTAAGGAAAGAAATCTTCTCCAAATTAATTTATTTAATAAAATGTAATTCATTGTTACATGTAACTTTTTAGAGGCATCAAAGAGGGTTTTCATCAACTCAACAATGCTAGGAATTCTCATTTTCAAAATGTTAAGAATTCTTCGCATTAGAGATTTTACAATTAATTTAAAGAAATGTATGATAATCACAAATGCAGATTAAAAGGCAATAAGTAATGGAATAGAAGTTTGGCTTTGTTTCCTTAACTCAGCAGATACAGAAGTTAGTAATACAGTGCTATCTTTGTGTCAAAACTTAAGTTTTGGGAGATTTTTTTAAAAATACAAAGAAGCACAGGAAACTGCAATTTTTAATCAATTATCAGAAAAAATAGACATGAGGAGGATGAAAAACAACAGTACTAATCATTTGGGATGAATTTTATGCAACTTGCAAAAGTTGCATTAAAAAAAAAAATTCCAGCCTCTATTCCTCTTTCATCGAGCTATGAAGCAAAGAACAGAAATGCATTTACCCTCAAATCTTGGAGAAGGAAATGGCAACCCACTCCAGTATTCTTGTCTGGAAAATCCTATGGCTAGAAGAGCCTGGTGGGCTACAGTCCAAGGAGTTGCAAGAGTCCAACAAGACAGAGCAACTAAACCACCACCACCCTCAAATCTAACCATTCGGTAAAACAGGCAAATAATTATTTGGCATCTAAAGGTCTCATAGCTCAGCTCATAAAGGATTCGCCTGCAATGCAGGAGACCCCAGTTTGATTCCTGAGTTGGGAAGATCTCCTGAAAAAGGGATAGGCTACTCACTTCAATATTCTTGGGCTTCCCTGTGGCTCAGCTGGTAAAGAATCTGCCTACAATGTGGGAGATCTGGATTCGATCCCTGGGTTGGGAAGATCCCCTGGAGAAGGGAAAGGCTCCCCAGTCCAGTATTCTGGCAAAAAGAAAAGTGAAAAAGAAAGTACATGTAGGAAGTGGAGAAGCCAGGGCTTTAGACTCCTGGTTTCAGCTGTTATTTGTGACTCCGCAACTGAAACCCAAATATACCAAAGTACAAAACTGAGTCACATCAGCTTCATTGCAGGGCCTACATGCACACATTCAAATTGCCTTACATTTCAAAGTAAGAATTCCCAAGACAGCCATTGAAAAGCAAACTTATTTATTCCTGTACTTTCAAAATAACTTTCTTTTTGTAAGATTATTTTCACATTCTAAATAGAACCTTAAAATTCACAGGGTATATGTCAATTTTTTTTTTATTTAAGAAAGCATAATGTGTTTTAAGTATATTCTATTATAAATGACATGTAATAGACATGATGTTCTATACACAGGATGTGAAATGAATTACAGATTAAATATGTTGATAAATGTTCTTAGTGAGCAGTCTGAAGCTAACTTATGTTTCAGTCATTTATATCCTTAGAATTTGGTTCTTAAGTTCAATATGTTTAAACATTCAAACAAAGCAAAATTTCAAGAATCTCTACTGAATGCCCTGCTGTGTCACACCAGGAGTGACATAATTAAAGAGTTATGAAGAAGACAGAATTTAACTTTTGCTAAATTATAATATTTCCCCTTGCAAAGAACACATTTTGGGTGGGTAATTTTCCATCATGAATATGTATTTTTGACACACAAATACTTGGAAAGCTTTTTTTTTTTTTACAGCTGTCTTCACGTCTTTTAAATAAGGCAAACTTTGGATGCATAATTTAGAGCACTTGTGCATGAAGAGATAATATTTGGTGTATTATAATTAAGCAGAGGCCATGGACAAATAGTGGAGATATGTACCTTCTCCATCTTCCCTTAAATTTTGTGTAGACCCTTTGGGACCAAAACAGACAGACACTCTGAGAAGGGTTAAATCCAGTTTGGAATACCTAACTGTTAATGCTTAGCTAATTTGACTCCCTTTAGGATGGAATCAATTTAAATGGAAGAAAGCCAGACCACATAGATTAAATGAACTTGTTTCATGTTTATAAAAAACAAAATTTATGATTTTTACTTTTTTAATTCTAATTTCTTATTTAATTCTGTGTTGTTCAATTCTTTCATATTTATACATTTACAGTCTCACAGACATCATTGCTTTAATGGCAGAATTTAGAGGTTTAAACATTCTATTACCTTAGTAATACTGTTAAAATTTTGTGATGTTCAGTCATTTGGATTTCTTTTGATGCTAAGTTGTCTTTAAGTGAGCTTTTATTTTTTTTTAAGGACTGGTGATATATCCGAACTATGCCTATCTCTCCATTAGTATACAATGCCTCTTATATGATGACTAGCACCTTAGAACTTATAAGCCATTTTCCTATGTAGCCTTAAGCATTAACATGTTACATACTGAATAATTCTATTTTTCTCACAAAAAATATACCTTATTACTGAAGCATTCTGAGGAATTAACAAAAGATGTATGGCCTGATTTTTAGCTTGTATTACATTTTCAGGATACCGCTGCTGCAATATTTTATAGTGCAACATATAATTCAGGGGTTCATATTAATCAAGCAAGAGGAAATGACAAAATTTTACATATAGCAACTGTGACTTCTGGAGTCTTCCCAAGGAATTTTATGTAAAGAAGCCAAAGTATCCCTGAAAGAATGTGAGGAACTAATTTTCCATGATCATTGATACTGACACTAGCTCCATAGGATCATTAAAGACTCTTATTGTTGAAGTTAGAATAGCTATGGTCTGTTTTTTAGTCTGGCTGGCTTCCTTTAAGTCACACGTATTCTTCCTCACAGTCTGGCATTCTTGATTCTTCATGTTTCTCAGATCTTTATTTTGAATGGGTTCATAATAATAATGGCCTCTTATAATGCAGAAGTAAGTTACCATGTGTAGACACCTATTCCACTTCAGTAAAAGAGTTTATGTTTATAGCACACAATCGGAGTGCACCCAAGGAAAAAGAACAGGAGGGCTCTAGAGAAAAGACAAGTAAGGGTCTTCCTTGTATGTTTCCATAAGAGCTATTCAATCATAACCTCCCAAATTAAAATTGGCATCTTCCTTTCCTTCCAGAGACAAAATAAGTGTCTCTGAGCTCATCTACCGAGGTTACTAACCATGTTGCTTTTATTTTCAAATGTCCTCTCTATACTAACTTTTCTTCTTCCCTTATAGTTTGAACTTCCTCCATTTTAACACATTTTCCATCAATATTCCAATCCCTACAACTGTCATTCAATCTCTCCTTTGGATAGATATCAAAGTCATTCCTAAACACACAGAATCTGCATTTTGCCTGCACTAGTGTAAGGCAATCATTCTTGAAAAATTTACCAGTGATCTCCACATATTTAAATTTTATAACAACTTCAAAAATTTTAAACTGTTTAACTTCTGAAGCATTAGACTTCATTGACTCCTATTCCTTAAAACTTCATTAGACTTCATTAGAAGACTAAGACTTCTAAGACTGACTAAGACTAAGAAGACTAAGACTAAAACGAAGGCTTAATCGGACTTCATTGACTCCTATTCCTTAAAACTATTCCTAAAAAAATTCCTTCTGAACCTTCTCACTGCATTCTCCTCAGTGTTAGAACTGGCTGAGATTCTACCCATGATTTTCTACTTGGAATGATGTTTCTTCTGTGCTGAACACCTCTTCAACATCTGAGAATCAAATCAAACCGAATCTTTATATAAATCCTTCTCTTCCTTACTCTATGTTTTGATTAAATATCGCACTTGTCTATACTACTGTATCAATATATTACAACATAACTGCATACCTACTTCTTTTACAGAGTATGTGTGTTTCTGTTTTACAGGGACTAAAGTCAGTAAATATTAGTAAATATTAATGGATAATTTATAGTAAATATTAATGGATAATTTAATTAATGCCAAGTCCTGGGCATGGCTGGTAAGCTAAAAAGTTTACTCTCCCTTTAATATCATTTTCCATTGAGATATTCATATTTTCAGTTTTTCTTATTTTAAACTCTAATAAAAGAAGTTCAACTTAAATTCTTTTTTAGTTAAAAGAGACAGAGATTAACATAAATAAGAGTTTCAACTTATTGAATTCTTAATTTCACAACAACTCTGACGATAATACCAATGATATCCCTATTTTTATCTTTAAAAAGGACCAGAAAAGTCATGGGCCTGAGGCAAATAAGTGGTGTAAGAGTTCAGCTGCTACTGCTAAGTGGCTTCAGTCGTGTCCCACTCTGTGCAACCCCATAGCCGGCAACCCACCAGGCTCCCCTGTCCCTGGGATTCTCCAGGCAAGAATAGTGGAGTGGGTTGTCATTATGACTCTCAGCGACCTCATGGACTGCAGCCCACCAGGCTCCTCCATCCCTGGGATTTTCCAGGCAAAGTGAGGTGCCATTGCCTTCTCCGAAGAGTTCAGAGCAGAACACAAATCTCTCTCTCCAAAGTTGTGTACTAAAGTTACAATGGCCAGAAGACATAAAAACAAATAAACAAAAACAGTGCTGTGAAGAGTGAACATTTAAACTGATTTCTGAAGGATTTTTGTCTTCTCAGATAGGGAGAAGAACATTTAGAAAGAAGGTAGTTTCACTACAATGTCTTAAGCCAAAACAGTATTTTTGATAGGGTTAATAAAAGTAGTGAATTATCTCATAAAGTGAGATAATGACAAAGAAATAGACAGATATAAGCCATTTAGGGCCTTAAGAGTCAGGGTATAAATTCGCTTCTGAGCGTCTGCCTGCAGTGCAGGAGACCCAGGTTCGATCCCTGGGTTGGGAAGATCCCCTGGAGAAGGAAATGGCAACCCACTCCAGTACTCTTGCCTGGAAAATCCCATGGACTGAGGAGCCTGGTGGGTTACAGTCCATAGGGTCACAAAGAGTCGGACATGACTGAGCGACTTCACTTCACATTGTAATAGGAATTCATTATAATGGAGTGGTGGTATGGAATGATGATATGATCTTTCATTTTGAAAAAAGTCACTGTAATTGATGCATAAAGATTAGAATATAAAAAAGATAGCAAAATTGGGGAAAGTTACAAAGGAATGATACTGAAGAGAGTCTCATTTAGTTGCCTTTGATGCACAGAGGTACGGAAAGACTTATTATATAAATCTATTTTTAAATTCTGAAGTCAGAGAAAGACAAATATAAGATATCACTTATATGTAGAATCTTAAAAAGGTACAAATGAACTTATTTACAAAACAAAAATATAGTCACATATGTAGAAAACAAATGTATAGTTACCAAGGGGGAAAGGAAGAGGAGGAATAAATTAGATGATTGGGATTGACATATACACACTACTATAAATATATTCCCAGGTGGCCCAGTGAGTGGTAAAGAATTCACCTGCCAATGCAGGAGACTCAAGAGATGTGAGTTCAATCCCTGGGTCAGGAAAATCACCTGGAGTAGGGAATGATAACTCAGCCCAGGATTCTTGCCTGGAAAATTCCACGAACAGAGGAGCCTGGCAGGCTACAGTCCATGGGGTCACAAAGAGTCAGACATGACTGAGCGGCTGAACACACACACACATATGTAAAATAGATAACTAATAAGAAACTGTTACAAAGCATAGGGAAATCTACTCAATAATCTATAATGATCTATATGAGAAAAGAACCTTACAAAGAGTGGATATATGTATATGTATAACTGATTCTGTATAGCAGAAACTAATATCACATTGTAAATCAATTATACTCCAATAAAAATGCATTAAAATTTTCTGAAGCAGGAGCATGCATTACTATTAGCAAAATAAAGAGAGGATTGAAGAAGGAAGAGCTGTTTCAAAGCCACCTGATTATACAGACATTTTCCCTTAAATTTTAACATGGACCTGAGCTGTTTGAGGAGTAAACATAGAGACTCACAGAGTGTCTTATGAAAGTCATCTATTGTATGGTTCCGAGAGATAGAGACTTAAGTTTTGACCCTACCATTATTGAATTCTATAACACACATAAATATATCTGGATTATGTCCAACTTTAAATCACCTAGTTTATTTTATGATCAGTTCCTTGTATATTACTTGGAAAGATGATGAGGCAAGGGAAGGGAAAATGTGGAGCTTGTATTCAATGGATGTAATGTTGGGTTGTGAAAGATGAGTAAGTTCAAGAAATCTACTGTGCAACATAGTGTCTATAGTTAACAATTCAGTACTATAGACATAAATATTTGTTAAGAAGCTAGATCTCATGTTAAGTGCTCGTACCAAAAAATAAACATATAAAACAAACAAACAAAAAGAACCAAAAAGGCAGAAGAAAACTTTTGAAATTGGTAAATATTTTTCTTACCTTGACTGTTGTAATGGTTTAATAGGTGTTGTATGCATATTCCAAACTCATCATACTGTATGCATTTAATGCACCAAGGTTTTGGGGGGTTAATATCAATTATAGCACAAAAATATGGGAAGATTATTGAAAACCAGTGATTTTTAAGTTGTTCCTGTTAGCCCTGACTGATCCTGAAGGAATGGAGGGGTCTTTTAAATGGGTAAAGATTAACTGTATAGGTAAGGACCTCCCCATGGCTCCCTCCTCAATTAACTGGCTTCATATTTGTGGTTTTATATGTTAGATTTGTACTGTTTCACTTGAATAAAGCTAAAGCATATTGAAAATCATTGTTAAATTATCTCTGAGGCTTCTTTCAGATACAGTCTCATATGATCTACCACTCACTTTCTTTTCTCCTTTGATAGATATTATGCATAGGTGTTCTCATGCATGCTATTCCTAGATAGATAAGTATAATTTTTATTTTTCATTTCTAATATAGCCATGACCCATGGTCATGGATGATTTCCAACTATATGTTTATCTGAAACTTTCATAAAGATGCCAAACTTAAGAAACTAAAATAAAATACCAATTCCTCTTCATTTATGTCTTATCACTCAAGTCAGAAAACCAGAAAAGTCATTGATTCCTCATTTTTCACATTCCATTATACGTTCTTGAGTCCTATATCTTACCTCTTAAATATCTACCAAATCTACTCCATCCACTTTGGCTACTGCTTTCAATGTAAGCATTAACATTTCTTTTGGAAGATATTAGTTTCTTAAATGACCTCCTCTAATTCCTTCCTCCTCCCCCAACACACTTGTTCAAACCTCAGCTCAAAACTATCTGAAAACTTTCCGATCATATTTCTCTCCTTATAATGGCTTTCCAGTTTATCTAGGACATACTTCATAGCTTGACATAGCTGCTAACACCACAAAACTTAATCCCTATGTACCAATCACCCATTTTGGTGCCTTAATGTTAAACTGGTAAGTAGAACAAGTTCATTTATGATATCAAAATGAAACTTCATTTTTGTCTCCCTTTCAAAAACACTATTAAGGAAGGTTTTATTTTCCTGCAAAAATAAACCATGAAAGAAAACTCTGACAAGCTCATGAATTCTCTGCCCTTAAAAAATAACTATTTGATCACCTTAAGTCAGCCTCCTTTTCATATTAGAACATGCATATCCAACTAAGATGAACCTGACTCAGCAATAGATCTTCCAACTACCTGCTCAGGTCAGCCTCAGGCTGGAGGGCTGGTGGGACTTTGGATCTGGAAGGTGTAGAAGGTGACCACCTTTACTGAAGCACCTTTGGGAGTGATTCAGATGTTCACAGCTGGGACCCTCCTACCTCCAGCTCCCCTCTCTAGGTCTGAAGTGATGCAGGTTTTACCACATCATCCCTTATTCCATGAGAATGGAGGCCCACAGGTTCAGTTTAGTCCTATTCAGACACTCAGTCGTGTCTGACTCTTTGTGACCCCAAGGAAGCACACCCAGGCTTCCCTGTCCATCACCAACTCCTGGAGCTTGCTCAAACTCATGTCCATTGAGTCAGTGATGCCATCCAACTATTTCATCCTCTGTCGTCCCCTTCTCCTCCTGCCTTCAATCTTTCACAGCATCAGGGTCTTTTCCAATGAGTCAGTTCTTCACATCAGGTGGCCAAAGTATTGCAGTTTCAGCTTTTGCAGCTATTGCAGCCCTTTCAATGAATATTCATGACTGATCTCCTTTAGGATTGACTGGTTGGATCTGCTTGCAGTCCAAGAGTCAAGAGTCTTCTCCAACACCACAGTTCAAAAGCATCAATTCTTTGGCACTCAGCTTTCTTTATAGTCCAACTCTCACATCCATGCATGACTACTGGAAAAAATCATAGGTTTGACTATATGGACCTTTGTTGGCAAAGTAGTGTCTCTGCTTTTTAATATGCTATCTAGGTTGGTCATAACTTTTCTTCCAAGGAGAAAGCATCTTTTAATTTCATGGCTGCAGTCACCGTCTGCAGTGATTTTGGAGCCCAAAAAAACAAAGTCTGTCATTGTTTCCATTGTGTCCCCATCTATTTGCCATGAAGCGATGGGACCAGATGCCATGATCTTAGTTCTCTGAATGTTGAGTTTTAAACCAACTTTTTCACTCTCCTCTTTCACTTTCATCAAGAGGCTTTTTAGTTCTTCACTTTCTGCCATAAGAGTGGTGTCATCTGCATATCTGAGGTTACTGATACTTCTCCCAGCAATCTTGATTCCAGCTTGTGCTTCCTCCAGCCCAGTGTTTCTCATGATGTACTCTGCATAGAAGTTAAATAAGCATGGTGACAACATACAGCCTTGACGTACTCCTTTCCCGATTTGGAACCAGTCTGTCGTTTCATGTCCAGTTCTAACTGTTGCTTCTTGACCTGCACACAGATTTCTCAAGAGGCAGGTCAGGTGGTCTGGTATTCCCATCTCTTTCAGAATTTTCCACAGTTTGTTGTGATCATAATTTCTTCATGAACCCTTCTCCTCTTTTTTTGTATTCAGCCAATAAACAGTTTGAAAGTGAAAGGTGTTTCAAAGAATTATCAGTGCTCAAGAATTCCCTTTAAAAATCTACATGTTGTGATTTGGTGTCTCAGTGAGCAATTTTGCATTTTTCAGTTTTTGTTATGTACTTCTTCAAGTTTCAGTTTTAGTATGAGTTAATGTATTCCTTAGCACAATTCTATAAGAGAAATCTAATCACATGTTCACATGTGGAAACTGAGGTTAAGAGGTGTTAAATACATTTTTGTAAGATGTAGACTATGTAATGACTAAGTCAGAAATCCATTCCAGGCACTGGACTCGGGGTCCATGACCCTAAGCACTGAACCACACAAAATATTCATGACATTCCTTTTATGATCTGGCCTCTATCTATTTTTAAAGCCACTTTCACATTTCCAGTGCATTCCAACAACACTGACCTTCTAAGAATTCTTTTTCATTTCTCAACCTTTCACCATCTGCCTTTCACATAGACCATTTCTCTTCCAGAAATGGCATTCCCTCTTTCCTTGATAGTGATTACATACTGCACTCTTATTCAAGACAGCTGCTTTCTTGAGCTCAAAAGATGAGTTACATGCTTCTTTCAACATAACTGCAAATAACAATATTATAGTACCGTTTTCTATACTTTAATAATCTGTTTACATTTCTGTTTCTCCCGCTAAAAGTCTAAGCCTGAAGCAGATAGAAACCATAATTCATCAAGCCCTATATGAAATGTTTGTTGAATGAGCAATGACAGACTCAGTGTAAGCCACCATTATGCCTATGACTACATGCGTGTTCAGTCACGTCCAGCTCGTTGTGACCCCATGGACTGTAGCCCACCAGGCTCCATCTGTCCATGGAATTTTACCAGCAAGAATACCGGAGTGCATTGCCTTTTCCTACTCCAAGGGATCTTTCCAACCTAGGGATTGAACCTGAGTCTCTTGACTCTCAGACATTGGCAGGCAGATTCTTTACCACTGTGCTACCTGGGAAGCTCCAAGCCACCACAAGTGAAATGAAATTCTTGCTAAGAACTCTGAGAGAAGAACATATCCTTGGAAATGATCTATCACAACAAACTCACTTAAGAGTGAGAAAAATTTAGGGCCAGAAAGGAAAAGTTACCCATTGGAGGCACTCAATACAGCATTTTTAATTTGGAACTCTCTGTTCCATATAATGGGAACTTTTACTTTCCTTGCTTGCACAAAACTTTCAGCAAGGTCATATGGCACAAAGCCAGCATGCAGAACCCTCACCCTCATCTTTTTAAGACCTAGCAGATGTGCCCAGGCTGTGCCAGGACCACCTGGGAGTCAATCTGAAGTGGCAAAGCTATCTCATTTATGTATAGGTTATAACTACAATCCACAGCAGGTGCTCAGTGTACTGCAATTAGGGTCATTACAAAAGCACTTTGCTAGGTTTTTATATGCAGTGAAACTTGGATCTTTATTTCATGCTCACATCAATGTAACAGTGTTAACCAGAATTGCTCCCTCTCTTTGTTTTTTTATCAACCATTTAAGTCAAAGGCCTTTTGTTATCTACAACTTTTATTTTAAGTCCTTTCCAGGGATAAACTATAAATTACGAATGAGTAAATGAAATGCATGCTGGTAGTAAACACATGCTACCAGTTAAGAAGAATGAATTAAAAACAAAAATTTTTATAGTGAGATAATTTATAGTGTCTCACTTTGATAGTGAGACACTGCTCACCATCATTTTTAGTGAAAGTTGGTGCTAGATTAAGTAATCTGGTTCTGAGGTTTTTCTAATGAAGACTTATGACAGGGAGCCCATCCTGGAGTTCTGTGATGACCTAGAGGGCTAGGATGAGGGAGGAAAAGGCAGGCTCAAGAGGGAGGAAATATATGCATAATTATCACTGATTCACACTGTTGTACATTAGAAACCAACACAACATTGTAAAGCAATTTTCCTCCAACTAAAAAAAATTTTTTAAGGTGACTATTAGATTTATATCAAGTACTTTTTGTTTTCTTTTTACTAATGCTGTCTCTCTGTAGTAAAATACATTTATTTTTTAAAAAGCTACATCAGTCTTAGTGTTAAATTTTGCTTGCTTTTCAAATTTTGATTGTGACTTTCTATATATATACGTGCATGTGTGCATGTGAAAAGAGAAAGAGTGGTGATTTTCTTTTTTTTTCATTTTAATTCAGTAAAAACAAATAAATGGTCAAAATTGAAGAAATATTTATGAAAAAGCTTTAACTTGAACAGGTTAGAAGTAATTATCATAAAATTTCAAATACAAGTAGGCTGAGCTGAAAAGCACAGCTCATGTGTTTTAAAAGTAATTACATGGTTTATGTATTGATATTTTGAAAAGTAAACTTTCTATCTCCTCTAGGAAAAGGAAAATGTGGATGTGTATCTGAATGATGTAATATTACTTCCTGTCTTTGGGAGACCTTTGCTCTTGTTAGTGCTGCTATCCCATTCTACCACATCCCTGTAATCTTTAAAGAATGTTTTTGGTCATGGGCCTTCACCTTCCAGTGATTTCATCCAGATACAGTTTCCATAGGATTTACTGGTTTAAACAGAAGAAAAGAGTAGACCATCTGAACAAAATAAAATGTCACCATTAAATTGGTTTTTGTAGCTTAAGGTACAGGGTAATGATATTTTTCCAGCAGCTGCTTTCAGTTGGATTTAAAGTTTAGAAAAAGCTTTGTATCTGATACAAAAATAATAAAGTACAGGTTACCTTACTTCCTTCTTTTGTGTCCCCAGACATAAGGAAGGTTTTTGTGCTTTTACATGGTAACTGGTGATTATTAGGAAAGTTTTTTGTTGTTGTTAATCTAAATGATTGCCCACATGTGCTAAATGGGGTATGTGTGAGCAGCACTTTTAAAAGATGTAAAAGCATTCTTCTAATAAATATGGCTGTAACTTGGTTCAATTTGTATGACTTCCCACATTGCTTTTATATGGTAGTTTAACTACTTATGTAAAATGAGATGTCTTAGTGATAAATCTGTTGTTATTACCAAGAGGCAAGTTCTTAATATAATCACAGTAACTAATTTTATTTCCCAACCATGCTGATATGTGTTCTACTCATGAAGAATATAGACTAAAGAAAAACATGAACTTAAAAGTAATTGGAAATTACAGTCATCTGTGCTATTAATCTTTTCAAAAAATTGTTAATGAAACAAAAACATTTAATAGTTCAAACAAAAATTAAAGCATAAAATCTTTCATTATGTTTTAGACTAGCGCAATGACCAAATATTCACCAATTACTAAATTTACTGCTAGATAATCTAATGAAGAATGGGAAGAAGAGAAAAAAATCATTCAGAGATTCCTTAAGTGCTTCAGATTCCTGTATGGTTATAATTCATAAGGAGCTCATAAATCCTCTATTGTTTCTGTTATCAGAAGTTTCAAGGTCAAAATTAACTAAGGAGAAGTGTTTTTCTTATAAACAAAGTCCTTAATAATCCTCATTTTTATTTTTCTTTAAATTGCTAAACTTGTGTTCCTAATCAAAACTAAATTTTATTCTATATTATAACTAGGCTATGTGATAAAGTATTTGAGGAGAAATAGATGATCTTGTAGTCAATAGAAGATAGTAAGAATTATGAAATATTGCTAGAAAATAAAACAATAATAAAAAATTATAAAAAAAAAAAAACACTACAGAAGGTGAGAACATGGAAGAATACATACTAGGCCTTGGTGGGTGGTCCTCACTTTGCCCTGAGACAGTGAGTTAACTTAAGGAAAAGGTATAATGAATTTAGAAATGAGACTGTCAGTTATTGCTAAAAACCTGAGGCTTACATACAGCTAAGAGTTAACAGTTACTTATGTATAGTACAGAGCCAAGTTTATACACAAATCCTGGAACTCCTCCTCCAATTATCTTTTAATTTTTTGATGCTTCTTAGCAATATTCCTTAGAAGAAACTCTACAAAGAATGCTATAGGGATAAAAGTAGGCCTGTCCCAATCTTGCCCCCATTCACCCATTTGGCTGCCTGAGTGAGATTTGAATTATTTCTCCTTCAAGACTGTACTTGATATCTTTTTTTTTAAATAATTGGATTTCATATATAAAATTATTTGGGTCAGTGGGAAAAATAGATTATGATTCTCTACTGGCTAGGAAACAGTAAAGATAGGAACACTTAAAGCAGACAGAGGAAGGAAAAAAACAAGAGAGAGAGAAATCTCTTGTTTACCAGTCCTTTCAACAAGTAGAGACACTAAAATGGGGAATTATGATATGTTAGTCATGTCTTCCAGCAAAAACTCTGAAGTTCAAAACCACCAATACACACACACCCACAAAAAGCTTCCTTAAGCTCAACAGACACTGGGATGAAACCATTTTCCCTATTTTTTGTGATGTTTCTTTTCTGTCCTGAGCCATAAAATGTTAACACTTGTGAATGGCCTTGCAAGCAAAATGATATTAAACTGTATGGGTGTGTGTTTTTTTCCCAGAAGTATTTCTTTTTAGCGATCAGAGTGACTTCTTGACACAATATCATTTTAAACTAATAACATTTTTCTGACTCAACATATTTATATCTCCTTTATTAAAGAGATATATAAAGTTTTAAAGGAGTGCAAGGAAGTCCCCAAAGGAGGATCTTTAGGTGTCTTTTTCTGTATGAGATTTTTAATAAAATGTTGGAATAGTTGCTCTATATCTCATTTTTCCATGGCACAAAGGAATAAATAGATGCAGAAAGAATCAAAAGACCTTGACATCTATGGTAATGTTAAAAAAGCAAAGCTTAGATTTGTAGGACAATAATTCCAGTCTTTTGAGGGATAAAAATAGATTGTGTTAGCAACCTACCCCAAAGGCTTTATATCCTCATGAGAGAGAGAGAGAATGAAAGTGTTATGAAACCTAGACCTGGAATTGCTAGAGTGCAACAAAATCCCCAATTCCCGCAGCCAAAAAGAGAGTCTGAACCATCCATATTTCTGAGCATTTTTTTTTCCACCCTGGTTTCTAGGGAAACATGCTTTTATACCTACAGCCGACTTGGGAAATCCTTTTTTTAGATCTCTGGTTCCAATAAAAATATGCTGCTTCTAATTGTGAACAACACATTAGGAATACTGGTCCTTCAAATCATCTGACTCACAAATTTTTGTTCCCTCAGTAGCTTAGGTTAATGCCCAGGATCATTATTAATTGCACTGACTTGACACTGATCGCTAACTAAATTTAATAGAGTTTTAAAAGACTAACTCAATGAACAGTAGTAGATAGCTCTAGGGATTACTTCACTTCAAATTGAATGCCCAATCTATAAAAAAATATTAATATTTATGGCTGTACTAGAAAAAAAAGGCATATGTGAATATATACGTGTGCTTATATATCCATGGAAGTAAAATCAAGAGAAATGGAACATATTTCAAAATTGAAGAAACAGTAGCTGAGAGTCAAAAAGTCAGTTACAAAGAAAAACACGTTTTACTGTCCTATTACCCTATACAAACATGTTTCAGGAACAGGCAGAAATTTGAGGAAGACTTTGAACTTAGATGCGATTTGAATCTGGGATAAGGAGGAGTTAAAGTAAACCTCTAGACACTAAAGGCGAGGAAATCTTAGGAAACATCTTAATTATTTGAGAAATAGGTTCAAACTTATTGCATTTTTACTGGTCATTAACCACTGGTGTTTGTTCTTTTAACCTATATTTTGCTTGTCTTTTATCCCATCAAATTCTCATCTTTTTCAGATAAAACTACCCCTATCCCTCCATTTTTACCAGATAAGACATTCAATGTTTGTCAAACAAAACAACTTTAAATTCTTTAGAGCTAAACAAAAGTCTTTCAAAAACAAATCCATGTGCCAAAACAGATCACATAATATAGTAAGGGGTAAACCAGTATTCTGCTCTTAAACTTTTACCACAATGTACTTCACCATATTATTTCAGGGGAATATCAGCACACTAAACCAAGGCTACAGATAAAGTCATATCAGTAGGTTTTAAGACTGGAAAAGGAAAATCTCAAGCACAGTAAAACATGGATATTCACAAAGTAAAGTAGTACTCCAACCCTAAATGGCAGATAATATAATTAGCAACAGCTTTTAAAGTTGCTGTAAGTTCAGAGTGACGCACATATCCTTGGTAACATATCCAATGACGGTGAGAGTGGCAGTAAGAAGGATATTGTATACGGTATATCAGTGCTACAAAACTGGCCTTTGGAGTTAGACAGGTCTGGGTTTGAATCTCAGCTCTATCACTAACTCTAGACATGAACCTAAATAATGTACTTAGTCTCTTTGAATCATCATGTATGTTTTCTTCATGAAGATACTGCTTGGGTTTAAAACAAAAACAACAACAACAAAAAAGAAACTATGCAGACACACACAACGATTACATTAACAAACTATATACAGAGTTAAACAGAGCACCCAATACCTTTTTATTACATTTGTTTCCTCCCTCTTACTGCCTTTGAAAGTTTCAGTATTTCTATGTGTAAGCACTTTATTTTCCATAATTTTAACTTACAAAGGAATAAGATTATAGGAACAAAAGAAATGGAAAACATTAAAATGCCATCCATGAATAAATCTTAGTATTATATATTTGTCAAATGTAATATATGTTGTAATTACCATGAAAATGGATGGGTAAAAATATCCAATCATTCAGTCAGTGAAGACACTAAGGAAAGCATTTAAATTAATAAATGTGAGCCCTAATACTATGAAAATTATCTTAAAACACTGGTTCTAAGAAGAAATTTTTACATCAAAGAAAGAAAAATATAATTAAAAACACTATACTAAGGCAGGAATGAATCATACTTCTGTTTTCCATACCTATATTGAAGGAAGAATCCAGATGCCTGAGACTCACAGTTCCTGATCTTATTGAGGACCTGGTACAGTTAAGTTCAGTCCAGTCACTCAGTCGTGTCCAACTCTTTGCAACCCCAAGAACTGCAGCACGTCAGGCCTCCCTGTCCATCACCAATTCCCGGAGTTCACTCAAACTCACGGCCATCGAGTCGGTGATACCCTCCAGCCATCTCATCCTCTGTCGTCCTCTTCTCCTCCTGCCCCCAATCCTTCCCAGCATCAGAGTCTTTTCCACTGAGTCAACTCTTTGCATGAGGTGGCCAAAGTACTGGAGTTTCAACTTTAGCATCATTCCTTCCAAAGAACACCCAGGACTGATCTCCTTTAGAATGGACTGGTTGGATCTCCTTGCAGTCCAAGGGACTCTCAAGAGTCTTCTCCAACACCACAGTTCAAAAGCATCAATTCTTTGGTGCTCAGCTTTCTTCACAGTCCAACTCTCACATCCATGCATGACTACTGGAAAAACCATATCCTTGACTAGAGGGACCTTTGTTGGCAAAGTAATGTCTCTGCTTTTGAATATGCTATCTAGGTTGGTCATAACTTTTCTTCCAAGCAGTATGCATCTTTTAATTTCATGGCTGAAATCACCATCTGCAGTGATTTTGGAGCCCAAAAAATTAAAGTCTGACACTGTTTCCACTGTTTCCCTATCTATTTCCCATGAAGTGATGGGACCAGATGCCATGATCTTCGTTTTCTGAATGTTGAGCTTTAAGCCAAATTTCACTCTCCACTTTTCACTTTCATCAAGAGGCTTTTTAGCTCCTGTTCACTTTCTGCCATAATGGTGGTATCATCTGCATATCTGAGCTTATTGATATTTCTCCCGGCAATCTTGATTCCAGCTTGTGCTTCTTCAGCTCAGCATTTCTCATGATGTACTCTGCATGGAAGTTAAATAAGCAGGGTGACAATATACAGCCTCGATGTACTCCTTTTCCTATTTGGAACCAGTCTGTTGTTCCATGTCCAGTTTTAACTGTTGCTTCCTGACCTGCATACAGATTTCTCAAGAGGCAGGTACAGTTCAATACCTGACAAAGCTGTGTATGTTACATCATTGCAAAAATGGCACTCAGTCTCATCTGTTAACAAGTGGAAAACTCTTAACTCTCTTTTTTTACCTCTTGGCCTTGGAAAAAAGTTTCTTTCAGATTTCTCTGACTCTAATATTAAAAATGATATAATTAGAAAAAAACAAATGAGCTAAACCTGAACTTTCCTTGCTAACAGAAACAGCCTTCCCATATTTTAAATGAAAAAAATAGATGAAAGATACAAATTGTGCATATGTCAAAAATAGCACCATGCAGAAACTGCATCAAGGGCCTTTCTGTATGATGAAGGCAATTATTGAGACAAGTGAACCTAAAGCTGTTTCAGTCACTCAGTTGTGTCCTATTCTCTGTGACCCCATGGACTGCAGCACACCAGACTTCCCTGTCGATCACCAACTCCTGGAGCCTATACACATTCATGTCTATCACATCAGTGATGCCATCCAATCATCTCATCCTCTGTCATCCCTTTCTCCTCCCACCTTCAATCTTCCCAGGCATCAGGGTCTTTTCTAACGAGTCGGTTCTTTGAATCAGGTGACCAAAGTCTTGGAGTTTCAGCTTCAGCATCAGTCCTTCCAGTGAATATTCATGACTGATTTTGGGATTGACTGGTTAGATCTCCTTGCAGCCCAAGGGACTCTCAAGAGTATTCTCCAATACCACAGTTCAAAAGCATCAGTTCTTCGGTGTGCAGCTTTCTTTATAGTCCAACTCTCACATCCATACATGACTACTGGAAAAACCATAGCTTTGACTAGATGAACCTTTGTTAGTTAAAGCGATATCTCTGCTTTTTAATATGCTGTCTATGTTGGTCATAGCTTTTCTTCCAAGGATCAATCATCTTTTAATTTCATGGGTGCAGTCACAATCTTCAGTGATTTTGGAGCCAAATAAATAAATAAAGTCTCTCACTGTTTCCATTGTCTCTCCATCTATTTGCCATAAAGAGATGGGACTAGATGCCATGATTTTGTTTTCTGAATGTTGATCTTAGGTTTCTGACAAAACGTGGTCCACTGAAGAAGGGAATGGTAAACCACTTCAGTATTCTTGCCTTGAGAACCTCATGAACAGTATGAAAAGGGAAAAAGATATGACACTGAAAGATGAACTGTCCAGGTCAGTAGGCACCCAATATGCTTCTGGAGAAGAGTGGAGATTTAACTCCAGAAAGAATGAAGAGACGGAGCCAAAGCAAAAAAAAAAAACAAAAAAAAACACCCAGTTGTGGATGTGACAGGTGAGGGAAGCAAGGTCTGATGCTGTAAAGAGCAATATTGCATAGGAACCTGGAATGTTAGGTCCATGAATCAAGGCAAATTGGAAGTAGTCAAACAGGAGATGGCATTTTAGGAATCTGAACTAAAATGGACTGGAATGCATGAATTTAATTCAGATGACCATTATATCTAGTACTGTGGGCAAGAATCCCTTATAAGAAATGGATTAGCCATCTTTGTCAACAAAAGAATTCAAAATGCAGTACTTGGATGCAGTCTCAAAAATGACAGGACGGTCTCTGTTCATTTCCAAGGTAAACCATTCAATATCACCATAATCCAAGTCTATGCCCATACCAGTAATGCTGAAGCTGAAGTTGAATGGTTCTATGAGGACCTACAAGACCTTTTAGAACTAACACCCAAAAAAGATGTCCTCTTCATTATAGAGGACTGGAATGCAAAAGTAGGAAGTCAAGAGCTACCTGGAATAACAGGCAAATTTGGCTTTAGAGTACAAAACAAAACAGATCAAAGGTTAGCAGAGTTCTGCCGAGAGAATGCACTGGTCATAGCAAACACCCTCTTCCAACAACACAAGAGAAGACTCTACATATGGACATCACCAGATGGTCAATACCGAAATCAGATTGATTATATTCCATGCCGCCAAAGATGGAGAAGCTCTATACAGTCAGTAAAACAAGACTGGGAGATGACTGTGGCTCAGATCATGAAATCCTTATTGCCAAATTCAGACTTAAATTGAAGAAAGTAGGGAAACCACTGGACCATTCAGGTATGACCTAAATCAAATCCCTTACCATTATACAGTGGAAGTGACAAATAGATTCAAGGGATTAGATCTGATAGACAGAGTGCCTGAAGAACTATGGATGGAGGTTTGTGACATTGTACAGGAGGCAGTGATCAAGACCATCCCCAAGAAAAAGAAATGCAAAAAGGCAAAATGGTTGTCTGACGAGACCTTACAAATAGCTGAGAAAAGAAGAGAAGCGAAAGGCAAAGGAGAAAGGGAAAGATTTACCTCTTTGAATGGAAAGTTCCAAAGAATAGCAAGGAGAGACAAGAAAGCCTTCCTCAGTGATCAGTGCAAAGAAATAGAGGAAAACAACAGAATGGGAAATAATAGAGATCTCTTCAAGAAAATTAGAGACACCAAGGAAACATTTTATGCAAAGATGAGCACAATAAAGGATAGAAATGATTTCCCAGATTGTGAAAGGACTACAGGAAGCACAGGTGAGAAATTCTGCTTCCTTCTCAGACTGCATAGAATTCTGGGCCTGGTGGGGTGGGTGGGTGGTGTACTTTCCTCCTCTAACAGTTATGCTGACTGCTCTTTTTTTCCAGAGAAGTATTAAAAATCATTTTGAAATGAGTACAACTATTCCTTTTTGTAGCAGCTTTTACATTTGATAGTTTTATCTTTTAGGTAGGTATAATAAGGAATACGACCTTTTTCCTCCTCAGGAGGGTGAGAACTGGTGCATACAGAACCCAAAGGAGAGAAGAGAGCTGAATTATTACTATTTGGCACTTACATAGTTTCCTCTGAAGGGTGCAAAGCACATCATAAAATGCTAATTAATAGCCAATGTTTTTCAGTAAATCCCTAGGTAGGACAAGTCCAGGTGATGATGTCTACACCTGCACGTTTACCCTGGGGGGAAAAGCCCCATCCACGGCAAAAAATTGAGAAAAAAGTATAAAAGACAAGTGGGAATGAATGTTTATACTGGGTCAGAAGAGCTGTCCCTCTGTTTAAAGGAATCAGAGAGCACTGGAGAAATGTGAGAAGTTTAAAAAAATTAAAAGGGACTGGAAAGAGAGACAAAATCTTTAACAGTACAAGAGAATGAAAGAGAGAGGATGAGGGAAAACCAGTGAAACATCTGTGACATCATTTTTCTTTCAGAAGGCCTCAGATGGGCTCAAGGCGCCAGAGTTCTCACACCTACTCCCAGGAGTGCTGCATCCCAGGAGTGTTGAGGGGGGCCGGCAGGGGGGTATAGCCCCGTTCACACCCCCTGGTTAAAGTGTATTTTGACAATACACATTCAATTTGAGATTTATTTTGCAACGATGAGTTGTTAGAGAGGCAGAAAATGTTTTTGCAGTTGGTTTGTTTTTTACATCTGCTTATGTGTGTGTTTGTTCATTTGGTGCAAGGGTGTCTGTGCATGTGATGAGTTGTACTGTTTCTTGTCATTGGTTTTAGAGTGATGGTTGGTGTGCTGACTTCTTGTCTTAAGGTTGAAAAACCCATATGAAACAGATGCCATTTTCTTAAAATCCTTCCTACTTAATGTCTGAAAAAATATGAAGTGAGAAAATGCAGTCACATAGATGTTGAAACAGACTTCATTGGGCTGGGCAGGACACTCTGACATAACTCTTTTACAGATAAAATAAAATCAAGATGAATTTCAAGTACAGTTTTTAAGGAAGAGAATTCACATGACATGAAACCTGGTGGTTTAGTTGGGAAGTAGGAAGGAAAGATCCCTATTTATTTTCTTTTCCTCAGTATTTGATAAGTAATTAGAGTTGAGCAAATATTTTGTTAGCTGATGGGTGATATGCACAGAAATATAGATTTACTTACACAACTCCTGATTACCTGGGCACTCATTCTTGTTCTCACATGAAACACAAGGGTCAAAGCAAAACAGCTCTCCTCCCTATTCCTCCTTATAGAATAGCCCACCCTTGTAGTTTTCTCTAAAATATTTCAGCATTAATCTTATTGGCTGCTTTGCTCTCCTGATAAGAATATCTCCAGTTTTAATACAAATCTACATTAAAATTCATTTTAGAAGAGCATGAAAAGTCAACCTCACAGAAAATTTAAGAATCTTTTCAAAAATAAGAAAATGGTGCTACAAAAATAATGTTTTAAATATGTTGCAGCTACCCAAATGTAGAGCTAACATTTAGAGCTAATAATCAGTAGAGTGATAAACTTTGAAGTTAAGCTTTATTAGTCAGACAGTGCTTAATCAGAATAATTAATTTATTCAACAAATAATATGAATGTTTAATATATGCAAGGCATTGCGGTGCCCAAGTTAAAAGGTAAACATAACAAATATAAAAATTCTTTTATTAATACTGGGTAAACTGATTTTCTATTTAAATATTCATCTGTTAATTATTACAATCATGTGTTTCTCGTGTAAACTAACAAATACCCCCAAAAAGTGATACATTAAAAGCAGAAAAAAAGCAAAGAAAAGAATTTACATTTTTTATAATCCAGACTTTAAACTGCCCCTGAGAATCCAGTATAAGACATTAACTTGCTTGATGTCCAGACAGTTTAATTTGCACTTAATAGTGTTATCATAAACTTAACTATTTCTTATAACCTAGGGACATGACAATAGCACCCCACTCCAGTACTCTTGCCTGGAAACTCCCACGGATGGAGGAGCCTGGTGGGCTGCAGTCCATGGGGTCGCTAAGAGTCGGACACGACTGAGCGACTTCCCTTTCACTTTTCACTCTCATGCATTGGAGAAGGAAATGGCAACCCACTCCAGTGTTCTTGCCTGGAGAATCCCAGGGACAGGGGAGCCTGGTGGGCTGCCATCTCTGGGGTTGCACAGAGTCGCACACGACTGAAGGGACTTAGCAGGGACATGACTACCATTACTACTTATTCCTAACCAAGTTCTATAGAAAGAAAAACTAGGAACATTTTAGTCAGTTTTCCAGTATCCAGCCTCTATTACAGCATTTAATAATCAATTCATTTGAAAGAAACTTGTATTATTCTTAGTTGTCCTTCTGCAAGTAAAAAGCATTATAGAACAGTAACTGCAACATATTTGTAAAAATAAAATAACTAAAAAATACATCCCAAATATGTTTACAATACTGATTCAATAACAGAAATGACAAAAAACTCACTTGAAGTAACAAGGTTCCTCAAGTAATGTTACTAAAAGAATAAATATGTACATTGGAAAGGTCTACAAAGATGGACAGAAATTTACTTCCAGTTATTTGCTCAAAGTCAGAGCTATATCTGCATATATTTTTCATCACTTTGTGTCAAGAGAATGTTAATGTATACAGATATATCTAAGCTATATATAGTGACATGGGAATATGAAAGCTGTTAAAGATAAAACAAAACAGCTCATTGCCACATACAGCCTTAGGATCTTATACCTGTAAGAGCATCCTCTGGGTCATAAATGAACAAATGATAAAAATGCTCAGAGTGAAGTAAACATATGGAGAGTAATTTCTGTGAAAGCTATTGATTAATTCTCAAAACACATGGTCAATATTGGATTTGGTTTGCCATTGTGGAGCTCCTTCCGACTCTCCCGCCAAAGTCTCCCTCTCATTATCACCTTCTTTCTCAGGTAACTGTAAATTCCAAGTGAACTGCTAACCAGTTCATGTTGAGGTAACATCCTTCTAGAGTTGAAGTCATAGTGTTACACTGGCTTGTTTTTCCAATGAGATTTCACATTCATAAAATGTACCTTGAAATGCAGTTGTAAAGGAAACCCTACTCTGCCCTCAGTTGCTCACACATCCTAGTATCAGTTCCCTCTGGCACTTGCAGCAAAACTGAGCACTTTTGCAAATCTAAAAATAATCAGTCCATTAGTATCAAGTTGCTTTCCTGAATATAGCAAGGTGCTCTTTGTGCCTCCTTCAGCCCCAGCCACCATCCTAAGATGTATTATGTTCAGAATACAATGAGAACTTCTCTGACTTATTGTTTTCCTTTTAAGACGGAAGCTGTAAAACAAAACTGCATATAAAATTATACAAAACTTTTTGCAAATTTGTAACATTATTTTACTACATTTATAAGGGTTGTGAATGTATATATTGGCAAAAATAAAACCACAATATAAAACAAACACAATGAATTGGAATACATTCATTAACACAACATTTTCTTTCCATAACAATTATTGCTATTATACATACTTCTCCTGAGACACTCAAAAGAGAAAACATAAATTTTGCAGACTACAAAGGATTGTGAAAATGGGTGCTATTATTTCAATAGAGTTGGTTATATCTATAAACAAGAAAACTTTCAAGAACAAATTTAAAGCATTGTTTTTAAAGAAAAAAATTCCATTTAGCCTTCTCTTGGTTATTATCTGAAATTGGATAGAAAATATTTCAGGCAGTCATTCTTGAAATAGCTGGTTATTTTTCCATGTCTGGAGTTAATACTAAATGAGATTTTAGCAAGAACTATAGGAAAAGTTTTTTTTCATAAATTTATAGTTTTTTAGAAAGTGATATGACACTGCAGTGATTATAAACCTTATAAGTGGTTCATTTTAAAAAATCATTGTTTGTCTTTTTCTCAAATATATACTAACAAGCTCCTCAAAATAATTTTCCAATTTTGAATCTTTCTTTGAACACCTGGAAAATAAATTACTACCTATGCAAAGAAATGGAGTCAAATGTTCTCTTTCAAATATGTTTTTATAGCCACTCACAGAACAATAAAAGCATTCTACTAAGATTCTTTTCCATGCTAAAAAAATGCATTCAAGGGGTCTGCTTTGGGGGATTGTAAAGGGAGAAACCTGGGGTGCTTTCAGGTTAATGGACAGTGATTAAGGTTAATGGCTGAGTGCTTAAGGTTAAGTGCTATATTTACATAGCTGCCAATTCTATAAAAAAAAGTCTTCATGTCTATCAATCAGTTCCAGCTAATAGCCAATTAAACAGAAAATGAGGCATAGAGAATGAAGGTAAAGACCCTTCAATCTACATTTACAGGGCAGAATTACCAATTCTCTATCAAGAATTTAGTGAACACCTACTTTGTCATGACAGTGTAGCACGTAGAAGCCATGGCCTGTGTCCATGAAGTTAAGCCGCTAGCAGGGAATGGGACTAGATACGGAAATATGAAAATCTCAGTACAAAGAGCTATAAAGTAAATGACACAGGTAATGCATGTTGTGGCCTTTCCTGGTGGAACAGTGGTACAAAACCCATCTGTCAATGTAGGAGATGCAGGTTCAGTCCCTGGGTTGGGAAGATCCACAGGAGAAGGAAATGACTACTCACTCCAGTATTCTTGCCTGAAAAATTCCATGGACAGAGGAGCCTGGTGGGCTACAGTCCATGAGACTGCAAAAGAATCAGACATGGATTATCAACTAAACAACAACAACAACAAAGATATATATTACACAATTCAAAGTAGGAAGGTATACTACCAAGCAGAAGATGAAGAGTGCATGAACAATTTATCACTAATATTAATAAGTAAGAAGTTCAAAAGATAAAAATACTCCTTTTGACCATCCCCGAGTTTCACCAAAGGACCAATTCAACCAGTTTCTAAGTAAGAAGTAAGGGAAGGCAAAAACAAAGAGAAGCAATCAAGAAATAGTGCAAAGAAGAAAACAGGATCCTGGTTCCTCCTCAAGGAATATACATAACAATGAGTTTTACTGAGGAAGTAAGGCCCCCACCTCTTCAAACTACACAAGAGACAACTCTATATATGGACATCACCAGATGGTCAATATCAAAATCAGATTGATTATATTATTTGCAGCCAAAGATAGAGAAGCTCTATACAGACAGCAAAAATAAGACTGAGGGCTGACTGTGGCTCAGATCATGAACTCCTCATTGCAAAATTCAGACTTAACCTGAAGAAAGTAAGGAAAAACACTAGGCCATTCAATATGATCTAAATCAAATCCCTTATGATTATATAGTGGAAGTGACAAGAAGAGGTGGCAAGATACACAGAAATACACAAGAAAAGATTAATAACCCAGATAACCATGATGGTATGATCACTTCCCTGGACTGCAAATTCAAGTGGTACTTAGGAAGCATCAGTAAAATCAAAGCTAGTGGAGGTGATGGAATTCCAGCTGAACTATTTCAAATCCTAAAAGATGATGCTGTTAAAGTGCCGCTCTACATGTGCTAGCAAAATTGGAAAACTCAGCAGTGGCCATAGAACTGGAAAAGGTCAATTTTCATTTCAATCCCAAAGACTAGCAATGCCTAAGAACGCCCCAGCTATTGCACAATTGTACTCATTTCACACGGTAGCAAGGTAATGGTCAAAATTCTTCAAGCTATACTTAAATAGTGTGTGAACTGAGGACTTCCAGATGTTCAAGGTGGATTTAGAAAAGGCAGAGGAACCAGAGATCAAATTGCCAACATCCTTTGGATCATAGAAAAAGCAAGAGAATTCCAGAAAAGCATCTACTTCTGCTTCATTGACTATGCTAAAGTCTTTGACTGTGTGGATCACAACAAACTTTGGAAAATTCTTCAAGAGACTGGAATACGAGACCACCTGACCTGCCTCCTGAGAAATCTGTGTGCAGGTGAAGAAGCAACAGTTACAACTTGACATGGAGCAATGGACTGGTTCAAAATTGGGAAAGGAGTACATCAAGGCTGTATACTGTCAACCTGCTTATTAAATTTATATGCTGAGTACATCATGAGAAACACTGGGCTGGAAGAAGCACAAGCTGGAATCAAGATTTCCAGGAGAAATATCAATAACTTCAGATATACAGATGATACCACCCTAATGGCAGTAAGTAAAGAGGACCAGAAAGCCTCCTGATGAAGGGGAAAGAGGAGAGTAAGAAAGCTGGTTTAAAACTCAACATTCAAAAAACAAAGATCTTGGCATCCGGTCCCATCATTCACAGCAAATTTGGGGGGAAACAATGGAAATAGTGACAGACTTTATTTTCTTAGGCTCCAAAATCACTGTGGATGATAACTGTAGCCATGGAATTAAAAGACGCTTACTCCTTGGAAGAAAAGCTATGACAAACCTAGACAGCATATTAAAAAGTGGAGACACTGCTTTGCCGACGAAAGTCCATATAGTCAAAGCTATGGTTTTTTTCAATTGTCAAGTATTTATATGAGAGTTGGAAGAAGGCTGAGCAGAATTGATGCTTTTGAACTGTAGTCTCCGAGAAAACCCTTGAAAGTCCTTTGGACAGAAAAGAGTCAAACCAGTCAATCCTAAAGAAGATCAATCCTAAAAAAAAAGGACTGATGCTGAAGCTGAAGTTCAATACTTTGGTCACCTGACATGAAGACTTGAGTCATTAGAAAAGACTCTGATCTGGAAAAGACTGAAAGCAGGAGGAGAAGGGGATGACAGAGATAGTTGGATGGCAACACTGACACTATGGACAGGAGTTTGAGCAAATTCCAGGAGATAATGAAGGACTGGGAAGCCTGGTGTGCTGCAGTCCATGGGGTTGCAGAGAATCAGACATGACTGAATGACTAAACAACAACAGAAGTCCCTACCCAAGTGGGGATGCTAACTTCAGACTCAGCTCACGTTTCCTGGAACATGGCCCTGTTACCCTCACCACTAACCAATCAGAAGAATGTCACAGATTCTGCAGCCCTCAGCCCAAATTTTGTATGTTAAAAATGCTTCCCTGAAAATCATCAGGGATTTTGTGTCTTTTGAGCTTAGCTACCCAATCCCCTTGCTTGGCCTTACAATAAATAAGCCTTGGCTCCTAACTTCAACTTTTGGTTTATTTCATTTCACTGTGCATCAGGCACACAGACTTGTATTTGGCAAAGCTTTGCAGTTCTTTTCACATGGAAACTCTTAAGATGGGTTTAAAGCAAGATAGCAATAGCAACAAAAATGACTAGAGACAATAAGTTCAGCACACTAACTTCGATTTCTATATAAACTTACTTAGATGAGGCACATCTGAAAGTTTAGGCTAGTGTAAGGCTCTGAAATATCCGGCAGTTATCCAAAGCAAACTCCATCACTAACCTCTCAATGACAACATGATTAATTACATAAATGAAGTTTACTAAAACAAGATTAATGTTCATCTCCACAGTAGCCACTGGCAACATTGAGCAGCCTCACTTTCACTCAATTAGCAATATTCAGTTAGAGTATATTGTATTTCTCTAATTTTTTTTCACTCCCCCTGTATTTCCAACTGATTTTGGAATATATGCTAGGGATGGAGAATGTGGGGGTTAGGGGCTAAGGAAGAACCCTTGGAATGGTAGAGAAGGTGAAAAATAGACTCTTACATACACATAGTCATTAAAAGTAAATTTGAAGGTTTCTCTTAAAGAATGTTTTCATTCAATAAGTTTCTTCCCCCTTGGTTAATTTCAAAATTTTAGAAAGTGTTAGTCACTCTGTCGTGTCCAACTCTTTGTGACCCCATGGATTATAGCCTGCCAGACTCCTCTGTCCATGGAATTCTCCAGGCAAGAATACTGGAGTGGATAGCCATTCTCTTCTCCAGGGGATTTTCCCAATCCAGAGATTGAACCTGGGTCTCCTGCACTGCAGGCAGATTCTCTACTGTCTCAGCCACCAGGGAAGCCCCAAAATGTTTAGGGTGTGAACTTAAATCAGACAATAGTAAAGGAGAACCAAAAACTGACACTGAATTATAGTAGATCTTGATCTCCTGATAGTGGGGGTTTTGGTCAGGAAACAGCTTCCTGGGTCAGGGCCTGCCTGAGGCAGAAGGTCACTCAGAGGTAGAATGGAAGGGTGCTCAGCCCTTGTCCTGAAATTCCAGAATTTGTGAATTTTTCTGAAGCTAAAACATTAGAGACCCTTTTTGAATTACAGCCAAGCTCTTAATAAAATGTAAACACCTCGGAAAGGGTGAAATTTTATTAATTAAAGGTATCCAAACTGTATTTTCAATCTGCTGTGTCTATGTAAATTGGCTAGCTGTCATTACTATACCAGTGGAATGAGTGCTTTGATTTAGGAGTTACCAGGAGGAGGACAACAATGAATAATGATAGCTAGCCAAAGAATAAAGGCTATTTTGGAGTACAGAGATTGTTGAACTGAAAACTGTGCTTTGGGCACAAATTCAGGTTCTGCAGAAAGTGGAAATCTGAAGATTTTGAAGCCCCAAATTAAGAGAGTTGATATTAAAACAATATTTCAAATAAAAAATGCAATGAATAGAAAAAATATGTAACAGAAATTCTGTACACATCTGAGAAATTTTCTAAAGATTTACAGTTTTGATTTCAAACAGGAATATGAAATAATTATAATACATTTTCATATTTCTTTAAGAAACAGCATCCTTAATATGGTTTCATGGTTTTTTTTCTTATTATACATAATTGAAGATAAATTAAGTTCACTATTTTCAGCTAATTACATTGTACCACCTCTATTTGATTATGATGTCTATGGCTTGACTGAATAAAAAATTATCTTTAATAGAAAAAAGCCAAATTATCATCTATTTAAAGTCTAAGAAATGCATTTGAATTCCTTAATTCAAGATAAGCACTTAACAGAAGCTAGCAAAATTAACTGAATCAATGCCCTCATTTTTTAACATTCAAATAACTTGAGGATATTTAATTACTCAAGACTTTATTAATTCAGTCAAGATTGACTAAGTCATTTAAAATGTATCATAAAAATAAATTTAAAAAATCAACATATATCTTTGTAAGAATAATTTTTATCAAAAAGTTTACTGTTAAATTATGTTTTATGTAATACTGTTGATTAATGTTAAATATCATAAATGAAGTAATATATATGAACATTTTTTAAAATTAGTCATAAAAGAAACTATGTACATCATCTATTTCAAACTTTTTGTTTTACAGTTGATGACCCAGAGAGATGTTGTGGGGAGGGGGTTGGGAGGGGGGTTCATGTTTGGGAACGCATGTACACCTGTGGTGGATTCATGTCAATGTATGGCAAAACCAATACAGAATTGTAAAGTAAAATAAAAAATAAATTAAAAAAAAAGAAAATATTGAGGTAGTGTAATTAAATGACATGGTCATACTGTTAATTTGAACTTATGGCAAGTAAAACCTAGAACTTTTGGTAAATTCTCTACACATTTAAGACAATGTACACACATTTTATAATAACTGTATAGTTAATATCTGTTCCTAAACAGTAAACTAATGGATTCAACCTGAATTGCATATAGTCTCTTAGCATTCATTTACTTAAGTATCACTATTTAAAATTCTTAGTAGTACTTTTAAAATCCAGTAATTAACACTGACAACCACAGTAATAAAAGTACTCAAGATGCTCTAAAACTGCCCAACCCATAGACCTTTCAGATAAAAATAGCTGGAGTTAATTCTTAAATGCTAATGATTATGTTGTAGGAACTCAAAAGATATCATCTGCTCGTTACACTGCTTCCTTCCTGCCACTTCACATCCTTCCCCAAGGGCATGCTTACCTCACGTGTGGTCACATATAATGTTACCACTGTGGCCACAGCTGGTGTGCCATGATGGGCCCTATTAGCCTCTTCCCATGTCAAAAGTGTTCCTCCAGAACTATTATAGTATACTGAGCTTTGGAAGCAATTCTATGCCTATCTTATATAAAGCCTTGTTTATATTAAGCAGCTATGTAATTGACTCTGAGTTTTAGTCCATTAAAGTGTAGTCTTTACCTTTCTAATTTAGTCAAATATAAAGGACACAAAAATTCCTCAGATATTTTAATTAATGAATCTATACCTTTTCAACCCTTCAAAATTGGTTGGTGTATATGTGTGTATAGTTTTTCAAGTTTACAGAGAAGGCAGAAATGCTTAAAATGTTTTAGAAACAAAACCAAAACAAATGACAGCAGGTCTCTGTAATAACTGAAACCATAAAGTGAGGTATGCTTTTGTAGTCAGAATGGATATATGCAATACTACTCCTTAAACTGGGGACTTCCCAGGTGGCAAAGTGATAAAGAATCCACCTGCCAACGCAGGAAGATACAAGAGACCCAGGTTCTATCCTTTTTGGGAAGATACCTTGGAGTGGGAAACGTCAAACAGCTCCAGTATTCTCGCATGGGAAATTCCATGAACAGAGGAGTCTGGTGAGCTACAATTCATGGAGTCACAAAGAGTAGGAAATGACTGAGGAACTGAGCACACATACAATCCTTAAATTAATCTTCTCAAACTTCATGTTATCTACCGTGGATAAAGGACTAACAAGATGCTTTCCCCCTTTTCATGACAATTTGATCTTTTATGAACTGTTTAGCTCTATTCTTCTGATAAAAATTAGAATCACTAGAAAAATTTACCCATGGTAAAAATGAGCCATCTTCAAATGGTAAACACTTTTTTCAATTATCTACTTTCTTTCATTACTTAAATTATTCAAAATTGGACGAGGAAAGGACACATTAAGAAATGACAATAATCCAAAATGAATTCTTCATTAAATTTACAATTTGGGAAAAGGTTTGAGAATGCTTGTTGTTTGGTCCAGGAAATAATTATTCATTTAAACTCATTGTTAAGTGTAACTCAGATTCAGATACAAGTTTTCTGATTAAACATCATTGAAGTATATTTTAATCTAAGGGAGAAGATAAATATTAAGCTTTCTGTGATATAAAAATTACATCAAACATATAGTGCTGCATTCCATGCAAAATCCCTTTAAAAGCCTGCTAGTCTTGTGTGAAGCCTCATATATACGATTTGTGCCTTTTCATATGTTTTTGTCATATGATAAAATTTCAAAATTCTTCCTGGAAACTTTACAAAGAACTTTGCAAAATTCTTCCACATGTAAATCACCAAAATGTCACATCATGCACATTCTCCACATTTGGAAAATGAGCTACAAATTGTCAAAAATAGTATCTCAACCCCAGTGTTTTACTTCACATTCAGTGACCCACTTATGCAGAATTTTACATTTATAATTGAGTCAAATGTAATTAAAATGCTAAAATGTATACACAATTAATAGCATAGGTTTAATCTAGGGAGAATAAACTCTAGAATGATTGAAAATACTATTTATTGGGAAAATGATTATCTAGCATGTAAAATTTAAGCACATCAGCACATCTGGCCAGAAACAGAGTCAAAAACCTCAGACTTCTAATAGTAACACCAATAGAAAACTAATCATCTCTTTCTGCTATTCATCCAGATTTGAATGTACAATATTAAGGAATAACATAAAATGAAGTTGTCTGCTAATTAGATGTCTCTGAATTCTTGAGTTAGTCACACCTGCAACTTTCACTTTAAACATAAGCCTATCAGGAAGCCTAAACATAGAGCTTTAACATACTTAAAATATTTTAACATAACATATTTTAAACATAGAGCTATGATAAATAGTACTTTATTACAAAATGAAACATTCATGTCCTGCTCAAAATAGGTTACAGGTTTCAATGGGCCTAAAATGAATATTTACAGCTAAGCAGGAACAAAAACCAAGAACTCTTGGATATTGGCTACAGAAATAGAAACAAGGTGGCCAGGAGTCTGACAGGTGTAGGGAAACTGGGAATGAGAACACTTCATAGAAAAGGAAGGACCATGAGCTGAGTTGTGGTTGATTGCTGTCTTGGGATTCAGGACGTATGAAGCTGGGGAAGTGAGTAGAGATGGCCAACCACCACCTAAAGCAAATCAATCCTGAACATTTACTGGAGGGACTGATTCTGAGGCTGAAGTTCCCAAACTTTGGCCACCTGATATGAAGAACCAACTCATTGGAAAAGACCCTGATGCTGGGAAAGAGTGAAGGGAGGCGGAGAAGGGGACAAAAGAGGATGAGATGGTTTGATGGCATCACCAACTCAATGCATGTGAATTTGAGCAAACTCCAGGGGATGGTGAAGGACAGGGAAACCTACCATGCTGCAGTCTGTAGGGTCGCAAAGTATTGGACATGACTGAGTAACTGAACAATAGCCAACCACCAGATATAGGTGGAACTGTCCACCAGCACAAAGTATTACCTAAGTATTTCTAATATTTCCCAGAACATGAACCAGTAATACTCAGCATCAGAGACAATTGTGAACTGGTGCCCTAGAGGAAGGTTTGGAATGGGTCAAGTAAAGAGTTGGGGTAGTGGATAGGAAGGCTCTCCCACTCAAGCTGAGTCTACAAATAAACAAAAGCAGCTTCTGGATAATTCAAAAAGGATTTATGAGGATCAGATTAACTTCAAGGAGCTAGTCTGTTGATTTCTTTGAGTAATGATAATGACAGAAGAAGTCTTTGGCTACTGTTTTTTAAGTAATCATTAATCCTCAAGGCATTTAGAACTTTCAGATCTTGTCACCATGGATTAATTTTTCTAAGATCTTAAGATTAATTTGAAAAAAATGATGTTTTTCTTTTTCTTTTGTATAATAATCTATGGTTTTATATACACCAATCATATTTAAGAATCTGTTTTGAATACCTTTCATCAAAACCAAAAGGATATGTGAGAATTATAGTAATGTATCTACCTACTTTTTCAGAAAAATAATGGGCAGAGGTTGCTAACATTTTAAAGGCATTTCCTCATGTTCATTTCATTTGCCTTGCCTAAATCTACTTGTGTTTATAAAAGTAACTAATGTCTTGGGTTAAAAATTTAATATGGACTTGAAAAACCTTTTTAAATTGAATATTCTGATTTTATCAGGGAGTGAATACATAAGTCTATAATGATACAAGTTTTGTTATGAAATAGAACATTTTTATCAAAAATATTTTGGTTTTGATCTCTCTACAAAGAAATATTCTCAATCATATTGATGAATGACTGTCTTAGGGAGAAAGTGTTTCAGCTGATAGAGAAACCACAGATGCAGGCCCTTGGAAAATCTGTATATGAAGTGAAAATTTTCAGATATGTGCTTTCCAGGCTGTGTTCTCATGACATATATATATATATATATCTCCACAGATAAGGAAAAATCCAATTAGCATTCTATCTTTAAAAAGAAAAATAAATACCCAGGTGTTCCTATTGAATAACTGAGGCCTAAAAATCTCTGAGGGTAAGTAACTTAGAGCTGTTATTTTTCAGTGCCTTGGAAGTGGGAATGTGTTTTGGTGACTCTCTTTGGGAGGCCACTGTGATTAGAGTCACATCTGACAGTCAACAGTGGTTGGAAACACAGTGGTCAACAGTGGTTGAAATACCTTCAGGAAACAAACTCTTCTCAGAGACTCAGTATTAGTAGGAGTGGAAATTTGGCAACTGAGTAAGAGTGAATGGATCAGTTCTTCCCCAAATGTCTAGGGTGTAAATGCAACTCCTTCTTTACTTATAATAAAAAAACTATGACACAAGTAGTAGCATCTAAAACTGCTGAGTGATTGATATGACTTGAAGTGAGGTCATGCTTATTGGCATTTAATTATTTAAATTTTGTTTGATTGGATGTTATTTACATTGGTAAATCCCTTTCATTGAGCAGTCCTTTTAAAGTGATCAGAGATGAAATTAGCTGTACTGAAAATTAAGTCACTTTTTAGAGAAGTCCAGTGGTTGGAGGAGATATTTGTCCTTGGAGGAAGTTAATTTGAGCCCAAGTTCCACTACCTACTAGCTATGTGACACTGGCCAGGTCCTTCAACCACTCTATTTTTATATCTATAAACATGAATAAAAACTACCTGCTTCAGTATGCTCTAAGAACTAAATCAATAATGTGCACAAAATGCTCAGAACAGTGTCTGATTCCTTGAGGAATTCCCAACTCATGTTATTCATTAGAACCCTATCTGGAAGTAGGTGGCTTCCAATTCAGAGTGTAGAACCCTGAATAGAACAGTATCTGGAAGATACAGCTGCACTCACTGATAAAGCAGGGGGACATCTAGGATGTACTGTGTCCATTATAAAGTCAACTACACTGTTTCCTCCTTGATTGATCATTGAAATTGGATTATATTTTTTCCTACAATTTCTGTCTTGATACGTAATATAGTTCCTTTATTATGAGTGAAAATGGAGTTATTAAATCCTGTAATTGCTGATTTAAGGTTAAAAAAAAGTTATTTAAAAGAGACTATCCGTTAGAATAAGTTGATATATTCCTGCGATTGCTAAAAAATTTCCTCCAAGCATATAGAATTTTCACATCTAATATACATCTATATATCTATATATCCTTACATTATTTGTATTAATTACTCATTACAATCTTACTTGAAAACATGCACAGATAAAGCCACAGGGACACAAAACACATAGTTAAATGAAAAGAAATGGTCCTTATTTAAGGACCATCATTTGTGAATTCACAAATTTTAACATGGTATTTATTAGCAAAACACAGTTCCATTTAGAAGCATTTTTTTTTAAATGGACTTAAGCATAACGCTTTCTAGCACAAATTTTAATTGGAATAGTTATAACTAAGCCACCATTATAAGTTTTAGATGACTAAATCACTTCTCTGAGGATGTCACTAGGTTTACACTGTCTTCAATTCCATTTAGCTACAGTCTTCAGTAAATTTCACTATTGGTGACATAAAATTCCCAGCAGAAGTGACGCATTTATATTCACTTTCTAACATATAGTTAGCATTGAAACATAATAAATCTTAGGTAAAAATATCAAACTCTTCCTCTGTCACTCCATCTTCACCCCCAGAGTGCCTCTTAAAGTTTATTAAATTAACTGAAATTGAAGCAAAGGTTATATATTCTATCTAATGAATAAAATTCATTATCCTATGCCCTCAATAATTTGACTGGCTTTTTCATTTAATTATTATTTTTTATATGAACTAAAGATACTAACCAATGTGTTGCTATCATATAATCTCAACTATGAAGTTTTTAAAAAGTGTGGTATAGTTCCACTTGATTTTTCTTACACTTTGAAAGGCAAATGAAGTAAATCAAGAAGAAACACATCTAAATGCAGTGCTGAAGTGAGGTCCAGCCATTCAAACTGGCTTCCTATTAATCACACAGCTGACCTTTCATTAAGGGCACTTGTTGGAGTCATTGACACGGTTACAGCATTCACATGTGTGAACTGTACTCTGTGGTATTCATGTTCTGGCGAAGGCACAGTGAAATTAGATTCTCTCCCTGTAGGGGGTAGACATTGACCGCTATTCAATGCCAACAATTGTCGGTTAAAGTATTTCATGAAGAATGACTTTTAAACTGCGTTTACTCCGCCATCAGTAATGTCAAATGCAATTGTTAAAGAAATATATTTAACTAGTGGTAATTAATTAAACCTTTCATAGCAGCAACTTTATCCAAGCTAAATCATTTCTGAAAATACACAAAGGAGTCATCAGGATTCTACAGTCATGGCTTTTAAACCATCAATTTTATGATGTCCATCTATAATAGTTAGAAAACAAAAACAAAACATCGGCCAGTGGGGAATTATTTAAACAATGCAACGTTTTATCTAGTTTCGCTTGTCTATGTACCTTATGCATGTGAAATGTTGTTCGGGATGACAATGCATTCCAGACAAATTTTTTAAATTAAAAATGCCTAAGGTAAGAAAAAAGATAAAACCTCAAAAGGCTACAAATAGATACGATGTGCTGACAGTTTTTATTGTATCCTCTTTTAATATGATCATCTTTGTGCAATATAAGATGGACTGAATTTGGGAATCATAACTGGAATCTTTGTCAGAGCATTAATAAGCACATGCTCCAATGTGCTTAATGGAACATCATACATTTGAACAGCAAACACATTCTTTCACATTGGTTGACATTCTACCTGAAAGGTCCACCACAGTTAGCTTGTTAACACAATTCAGGATATATGGTATAGTAGTAAAAAGACTCCCCATAGCCAAGTAAAACTTGGAGTAGGGGGCTCAAGGAACAGGGCTGTACTAAGATCAAATCTGAATTTTAAGTTCAAACATAGTTTAATGGTGAACCTAAAGTTGTAAATGCAAAGTAAACGCAATGTGAAGGCTGCTTGAAACCAAGCATGAAAGACGAAGAAGTCAAAGTTGAGATTTCCCACATCTGGTTTTAATATCTTTTCTTATGCTATTAGACAAATGACCTTTTGTTTTGTTTTGTTTTAAAAACTCATTATCATTGTCATGGCTGCTACAACTTAATACTGTTTTTAGAATTTTTAAGATCACTTCTTTGGTAAGGGACTGAGCTATAGAATGCATTTAAGAAAAATTACAAGCATATTTCTCCCATTAATGTTTGATTAGTGATGTAACAGAATAGCTATGTGTAAAAGTTGAAATCCATCTTCAAGAAGAGTAGGTGCCTTCTTAAATAATTATTTTCCTATTCTTAGAACTATGACAAAACACTTGCCCATCATCATTTGACAGCAATAAAGGACATTTCATCCAGAAAGAGAGGGTAGTATGCTAGGTTACAGGATTGAATTAGCAGTATGATTAGCACCACATTTCGGTTCCAAGACCTTCTGAATGAGGAAGTTACTTGCGGAGTCTAAGCTTCAGTGACAGTGCCAAGGCACTGTTGCAAAATGAAACCGGAGGAAATCCACAGGGTTATCAACAGAGGTTTTTTTTTTTTGCCAGTTCACTTTTGCACAGTCTTCAGAGGATTCCCTGAGAGTAAACATCCTTAATTAATTCCCAAATAAAAGAAGGAAAGATAAATTTTCCACTTACTTCATTTGCTGTCCTTTGTCCGCACGCTGAAATGAAAGGGTGGTTCTGCCGGTCCTTACCTAGCTCCAGGTTGCCCTCCGGATTAGGCATAAACGTGAGCGGCGAGAAGCATGTTGACTTTGTAACTGTACAAGGAGCAGCCCATCGCGCTGCTGCCTGAAAGCCGGTCAGGACAAAGTGCTAAACTTCAGCCTAAGAGCACAGCATCTATTACCCCTGAGGCTCTACCATTTCACCTACACCTGGGCGGATCTATCAAGCTTCATCTCTATTAGAGCTATTTGACTCTGTGGTTTAAGAGGCAGAAGAAAAAAAAAAAAAAAAAGAGGCTTGCCGTTGTCACACTTGTTTCCTATTAGAGAGCCTTACGGTGGATTGAGTAATTGTGTACGAAGGTAGTCTGGCTGGCAGATGTGTGCAGCCCCAGCGGAGCACTAGATTCAAGGCAGATGGGTTGTACCAGGGCGCAAACAACATTGAAAGAGAGAGAGGCGTGATTAAAACAGCAGGCCTCTGTTTTATAGTGCTGGAAGTGGGGTAGCCTTAAAGCTCCTGGGAACTGGAGTTCCCCAAATGGCATTGCTCCATAGCATGGAAAACAATAAATCCAATAAAAAAGAAAGATGTTCGAGGAACGAAAGTTATAGAGATATTTATAATATTCACTTTAACTATTAATGAAGAATTAAATGAAGCACCCCTCCCCCACACACTCTAACTGAACTTAATTAAAACTACTCAATCATGGGTCATAGTGGGTTACTGATAATGTTAATGTGATGGATTTGAAACAGATCCCTCATTCTGCTGTATAAGCCCTGGTTATCTTTTTAAATCTGAATTAAATTGCTTTAAGGAGATTTACACTGTCAGACAGATAGACATTCTGCAATTGGGCATTTTTTAAAGATGTAACTGAAGCCAATTGTTAGGAAAATATCCTCTTGCAGGTGTGTCTCATACCACATATTATCTCAAGCAATTTAACCCATGGAAACTTTAGGGCTGTCTGTGTCACACTCTCTGAGCATCAAAAATGTGTAAGTAATCAAACTGAGTGTGTGTATGTATGTGTGAGGGTTTTGATATCTTAAAGACATTACAAGCATACATGAATATTCAAATAACAAAAAGTATACTACTGATAAAGTACAGAAACACCTACAGAAATAGTGCATAGGAGAACAATTCATATTATTTAAAAAACAAAACAAAACTGGATTTCAGTAAGCCAGATTAAAGTTTACCTGTGACTACCTGAAGTTTTTTTCATGAAATTCAGCCAAAAATTAAGATTTTCAGATTTCAAAATTTTTCATTGGAAAAACAAAACTTTTATATTTTCATGGTTTCACATAAAATGCTATGAATACTTTCTTTTTTTTTTCTATGAATACTTTCACAGTGAATTTTTTTCTATCTTGACTAAAAATGGGATATACTGGAAATGTCCCAAGAAACAATGTTCTTAAGAGTTTCCAGTCCAACTTATCCACCAAAGTTTGAGTTTGATTTGGAGAAGCATACAGACTTTATTTCCAGCATTTTTTTTTTAAACAACCCATCACATATGCCTATTCTCAAGAGAGTCCTTTATACCAAATGTTGAGTCCTTTATATAAAATGTTATCTAATTTATGAACAAATGATCCAACTTGCTGTTTTTTTTTTTTTTAAGAAGGTAAGAAACCAGAATTTTCCCATCACTAAACTCTCTTATTTCCATTGGGTTTATCACTGTTCCTTCTACACACAACCCTCACTTCAGTTACCTCTCTGATAGTTACTATGGTTACATTATTTATGAATTTGTTATTAATAAGATTGTTATATTAATTATATAAGATTAATAATAAATTCCAAAAGTGATCTGCCATTTCCAACTCAGTAACAAAATATTTTGTTAAAAATTGTGTACACATTTTCCTATTTGATATATTCAACTATTTAAAATATTTGAACTGAACTGTCTTGAAACCAATTCATGGCATTTTAAATTATCTGATTCAAAATTTAATTCTATTTTTAAACATGTGTCTCAGCCAGGTCAAGATTTTAAAGCCCAAATGGTAAATAATTTGAGTTTCAAGCTATTTATTTCTGAGTTTAAGTTAATAATAATAATAATAAACCCTTGTGCTGATCCCTAGCAGCTAGTCAGAATTTCTGTAAAACTATATCAATGCTAAATGTAAATACACTTTAAATGAATATCTTTTAAAATATTTCATATACTTACATTTTTCTACCCCATGATTTCAATATTGGGCCTTGTTAACCTAAGAAGATAAAGCACAAGGAGCTCATTAAATTATGTGGTTTAGGTGGGTGCAATTATATGTAAGGTAAAGACGGGACAAAAAGTTTTATATTTTTGCTAATAAATCAGCTCTTGAAGATGAGAAAGGTGGTTTCTCTCTTTCTAGTTTTTGTTTGATTCTTGTTGATTCATCAACAATATCATCTATTAGGCAGGAAAAGAAATGTATGTCTCAAACTGTAAATATTCTATTACTGACTTTATACTATTATTAAAATGGTATAGAAAAAATATCACTAGACTAGGATGCATAAAATTAGAGCAGAGGAAATATTTCTATGAGCAGATTTGAATAAATATACAGAGGTTTATAAACTGGGTGTGTAATCAAGAATTCAACAAGTAATTAGGAGCAACTCCTTTTATGAGATGAGGCATGGGAAACAATTTCCAACACTGCTCATGTTCTTTCTCTTATGTCTTAAAATATTGTCCTTAAAAGATGCTTCTGATCAAGGTCAAAAACATTCTTACCAAAAATTTTATTTTCATAAAAATGCTGGTGATTTGCTGCTGCTGCTGCTGCTGCTGCTGCTTAGTCACTTTAGTCGTGTCCAATTTGGTGCGACCCTATGGACTGCAGCCAGCCAGGCTCTTCTGTCCATGGGATTCTCTAGACAAGAATACTGGAGTGGGTTGCCATGTCCTCCTCCAGGGGATCTTCCCAATCCAGGGATGGAACCCAGGTCTCCCATGTTGCAGGCAGATTCTTTATTGCTGAGCCACCAGGGAAGCCCGGCTGGTGATTTAGAGGGAAGGTAAAAATTACTACCTAGGGCATTTTCTTGATTTGTTCTCTATCTTCTGGATTACTTTAGTATGTTAACTAGTTGACCCCGTCGGCCTGGTATATAGTACATCCTCCAAAGGACAAAAGAGTTTTCTTGGGGAATATAGTCTGTTGTGTTAAAAAAGGTACAGGAGTCATCAAAAAGGCTCCAGATTGGCTGAGGGCCTATACTATAAATCCCCCTAAGGAGGCGAAATCAAGGAAAGTTATTTTGAAAAAAAAAAATACACATATGGGTAAGGGCAAAGTTAGTCTAAGTTTGGAAGTAAGAAACAGAGGGGTGGGGAAATTTACGTAAAAGGAAAGAGATCTAAAAAAGTAGTTCTACTAACCCTATAATTTTACTTAGGGTAATACTAGAAAATGTGCAAGTTTATTGCAAAATATTTGTGAGTCGATTAATCCAAACACTAAAAATCTAGAATAAAAATGATTAGGTTTATCATTCTTCAAGATTTGTCAGGCAGTTTTTATTTCAGTTAAATAATAGATGCTTCTTATAAGCTATCACTGATGAAGACTTCATAGAGAAGCAAAGCAAGACCCAACAAATGACCTCAAGACATTTTACAAACTACTTGAGATGAAAATATATATACACAATAAATTAAAGGAGGGGTTTATGATCGGAAAGAATGATACAGACAATAAATTTAATGGAAGGTCAGAAAAATGAGAGATCAGTGTGGACTGCATGGATTCTGAGGTAGATAAGGATACTGTTCAGTTCAGAAATGATGACAAAAACAGTCTGTCAAATAGAGGGTTTGAACTGGGAAATCAAGGAGACTGGGAGGGGTAAGATCGTGTAGAACAAAGAAACATTGTTGGAAGTTTTCTGGTAAGCGCCCGGCTTGATAAATATGTTTTGGAAAGATTAATTGGAAGGGATTAGAAAAAGGCAAGGCAGCCTTGGAGTCTGCTGCAATAACTCAGGCACTGACCTATATTTCTCACTGGATCATCACTGTTCCCTCTGAGCAGGACTATCTCTGCAGACTGAAATACTCTAGTCCTCCTTACATTCTACTCCCATTTCTTTTCCTATGTTCATGCCATGTGCTTGTGCTACAGTGGAAACTGCTGAATTTTAAAAGCTTTTCAATGTAAGTAACTATTCTATGACTTAATAGCAAATTAACTGCCCCCAAAATCATTTTTTAAAAATGGCTTTCCAATCCCTGTTTGTAAAATTTAAGTGTGAGGAGATCATTAACCAGAGCTTAATACAAGGGATGAGTATAAGCTTAAGGTAAATACTCAATGCCTTTCTTTGTATCTTCAATTACTGATATATTAACTCGGTTTACTACAATGTCATAAATATTTTATAAATGGCAATCCACTCCAGCACTCTTGCCTGGAAAATCCCATGGATGGAGGAGCCTGATAGGCTATAGTCGCAAAGAGTTGGACACGACTGAGCGACTTCACTTTCTTTTTCAGTTCAATTCAGTTGCCCAGTCGTGTTTGACTCTTTGCAACCCCATGGACTGCAGCACACCAGGCTTTACTGTCCATCACCATCTCCCAGAGCTTGCTCAAACTTATGTCCTTTGAATTGGTGATGCCATCCAACCATCTCATCTTCTGTCCTCCACTTCTCATGCCTTCAATCTTTCCCAGCATAATGGTCTTTTCCACTGAGTCAGTTCTTTGCATTTGTGGCCAAAGTAATGGAGCTTCAGCTTCAGCATCAGTCTTTCCAATGAATATTCAGGACTGATTTCCTTTAGGATGGACTGGTTGGATCTCCTTGCAGTCCAAGGGACTCTCAAGAATCTTCTCCAACACCACAGTTCAAAAGCATCAATTATTCACTGCTCAGCTTTCTTTATGGTCCAACTCTCATATCCACACATGACTGCTGGAAAAACCATAGCTTTGACTGGATGAGCTTTGTTGGCAAAATTGTCTCTGCTTTTTAGTATGCTATCTAGGTTGGTCATAGCTATTCTTTCAAGGAACAAGCCTCTTTTAATTTCATGGCTGCAGTCAACATCTGCAGTGATTTTGGCAGCCAAGAAAATAAAGTATGTCACTATCTACATTGTTTTCCAATCTATTTCCCATGAAGTAATTGGAATGGATGCCATGATCTTAATTTTTTGAATGTAGAGTTTTTGCCAGCTTTTCACTCTCTTCTTTCACTTTCATCAAGAGGCTCTTTAGTTCCTATTCGTGTTCTGCCATAAGGACGGTGTCATCTGCGTATTTGTTGCTATTGATATTTCTCCCAGCAATCTTGATTCCAGCTTATGCTTCATCCAGCCGGGAATTTTGTATAATGTACTCTGCGTATAAAATAAATAAGCAAGGTGACGTGACAATATACAGCTTTGGCTTACTCCTTTCCCAATTTGGAACCAGTCCATTGTTCCATGTCCAGTTCTAACTGTTGCTTCTTGACATGCATACAGGTTTCTCAGGAGACAGGGAAAGTGGTCTGGTATTCCCATCTCTTTAAGAATTGTCCACAGTTTGTTGTGATCCACACAGTCTACAGGTTTGGCATAATCAGTGAAGCAGAAGTAAATGTTTTTCTGGAATTCTCTTGCTTTTTCTATGATCCAGTGGATGTTGGCAATTTGACCTCTGGTTCCTCTGCTTTTTCTAAATTCAAGTTGAACATCTGGAAGTTTTTGGTTCATGTATGATTGATGCCTACCTTGGAGAATTTTGAGCATTACTTTGCTAGCATAAGATGAATGCAATAGTGTGGTAGTTTGAGCATTCTTTGGCATTGCCTTTCTTTGGGATGGGCTTCTCTGGTGGCTCAGAGGTTAAAGCGTTTGCCTGCAATACGGGAGACCTGAGTTCGATCCCTAGATCAGGAAGATCCCCTGGAGAAGGAAATGGCAACCCACTCCAGTATTCTTGCCTGGAGAATCCCATGGACGGAAGAGCCTGGTAGGCTACAGTCCATGGGGTTGCAAAGAGTCAGACACGACTGAGCGACTTCACTCACTTCACTTTCTTTGGGATTGGCATGAAAACTGACCTTTTCCAGTTCTGTGGCCACTGCTGAATTTTCCAAATTTGCTGGCATATTGAATGTAGCACTTTCACAGCATCATTTTTTAGGATTTGAATTAGCTCAGCTGGAATTCCATCACATTCACCAGCTCTGTTCATAGTGATGCTTCCTAAGTCCCACTTGACTTTGCACTCCAGGAAGTCTGGCTCTAGGAGAGTTCTCATGCCATTCTGGTTATCTGGGTCATTAACATCTTTTTGTATAGGGTAGTTTTTTTTTTTTTTTGTATAGTCTTGCCACCTCTTCTTAATATTTTCTGCTTCTGTTATGTCCACACCATTTCTGTCCTTACTTGTGCCCATCTTTGCATGAAGTGTTCCCTTGGTATCTCTAATTTTCTTGAGTCTCTAGTCTTTCCCATTTTTTGTTCTCCTCTCTTTCCTTGCATTGATCACTTAGGAGGGCTTCCTTGTCTCTATGAAATTGTGACAGTGTCACAAATATTTTATCAAACTTTGTATTTCTCAAAGTATTTCTCAGAAACACACCAAAAAACCTACTTAATTTTTAGGACTAGTAAAGGTACTTGGTAGTGATAATAGTGTTAAATACTGAAAAGAACAAAAAACACTAGAATTCAAAAGAAATTTCAAAGCTAGAAGCAATGAAACTTCATAAATGAAGGAAAATATTGAGTGAAAATTAACTATACAAGTAACAGAAAATCATAGTGGGTTTAACTAAATCAATATTTATTCAATATTTTTTCTTTGTACAAAAATAATAGAAATCCAGAAATAGCATTCCAAGTTATATGACATCATTTTTCAAGCAATTAGACAACCAAGAATCTTTCTTTTTTGCTCTGTTATTCTTGGATAATAGATGTCATTTTCAAAGTCCCATTGTAGCTGCTGGAATTCTGGTCATTTTTTTTTTTTTTTTTGTGGTGACACCACCCTTATGGCAGAAAGTGAAGAGGAACTAAAAAGCCTCTTGATGAAAGTGAAAGTGGAGAGTGAAAAAGTTGGCTTAAAGCTCAACATTCAGAAAACAAAGATCATGGCATCTGGTCCCATCACTTCATGGGAAATAGATGGGGAAACAGTAGAAACAGTGTCAGACTTTATTTGGGGGGGCTCCAAAATCACTGCAGATGGTGACTGCAGTCATGAAATTAAAAGATGCTTACTCCTTGGAAGAAAAGTTATGACCAATCTAGATAGTGTATTCAAAAGCAGAGATATTACTTTGCTAACAAAGGTCCATTTAGTCAAGGCTATGGTTTTTCCAGTGGTCATGTATGGATGTGAGAGTTGGACTGTGAAGAAGGCTGAGCACCAAAGAACTGATGCTTTTGAACTGTGGTGTTGGAGAAGACTCTTGAGAGTCCCTTGGACTGCAAGGAGATCCAACCAGTCCATTCTGAAGGAGATCAGCCCTGAGATTTCTTTGGAAGGAATGGTGCTGAAGCTGAAACTCCAGTACTTTGGCCACCTCATGTGAAGAGTTGACTCATTGGAAAAGACTCTGATGCTGGGAGGGATTGGGGGCAGGAGGAGAAGGGGACTGCAGAGGATGAGATGGCTGGATGGCATCACTGACTGGACGGATGTGAGTCTGAGTGAACTCCGGAAGCTGGTGATGGACAGGGAGGCCTGGCATGCTGCGATTCATGGAGTCGCAAAGAGTCGGACACGACTGAACAACTGAACTGAACTGAAGGAAGTTTGGAAGGGGGAATAAAGGTCCCATAGCAGTTTCCCCAACACCATTTGTTGAAAAGACTGTATCCTTTCCCCACTGAATGATCTTGACACTCATGTTGAAACTCATTTGATGATATATGTGAGGATTTATTTCTGTGCTCACAATTGGTCTATGTCTGTTTTTAAACCAGTATACACTTGTTTTGACTATTGTAACTTTGTAAGAGGTTTTAAAAGTACAATTTTCCAAAACTGAACCAGGAAGAAATAGATAATCTTAACAGACCCATCACAAGCACGGAAATTAAAACTGTAATCAGAAATCTTCCAGCAAACAAAAGCCCAGGTCCAGACGGCTTCACAGCTGAATTCTACCAAAAATTTCGAGAAGAGTTAACACCTATCCTACTCAAACTCTTCCAGAAAATTGCAGAAGAAGGGAAACTTCCAAACTCATTCTATGAGGCCACCATCACCCTAGTACCAAAACCTGACAAAGATACTACAAAAAAAGAAAACTACAGGCCAATATCACTGATGAACATAGATGCAAAAACCCTCAACAAAATTCTAGCAATCAGAATCCAACAACACATTAAAAAGATCGTACACCATGACCAAGTGGGCTTTATCCCAGGGATGCAAGGATTCTTCAACATCCGCAAATCAATCAATGTAATTCACCACATTAACAAATTGAAAAATAAAAACCATATGATTATCTCAATAGATGCAGAGAAGGCCTTTGACAAAATTCAACATCCATTTATGATAAAAACTCTCCAGAAAGCAGGAATAGAAGGAACATACCTCAACATAATAAAAGCTATATATGACAAACCCACCGCAAACATTATCCTCAATGGTGAAAAATTGAAAGCATTTCCCCTAAAGTCAGGAACAAGACAAGGGTGCCCACTTTCACCACTACTATTCAACATAGTTCTGGAAGTTTTAGCCACAACAATCAGAGCAGAAAAAGAAATAAAAGGAATCCAAATTGGAAAAGAAGAAGTAAAACTCTCACTGTTTGCAGATGACATGATCCTCTACATAGAAAACCCTAAAGACTCTACCAGAAAATTACTAGAGCTAATTAATGAATATAGTAAAGTTGCAGGATATAAAATCAACACACAGAAATCCCTTGCATTCCTATACACTAATAATGAGAAAGTAGAAAAAGAAATTAAGGAAACAATTCTATTCACCATTGCAACAAAAAGAATAAAATACTTAGGAATATATCTACCTAAAGAAACTAAAGACCTATATATAGAAAACTATAAAACACTGATGAAAGAAATCAAAGAGGACACTAATAGATGGAGAAATATACCATGCTCATGGATTGGAAGAATCAATATAGTGAAAATGAGTATACTACCCAAAGCAATTTACAAATTCAATGCAATCCCTATCAAGCTTCCAGCGATATTTTTCACAGAACTAGAACAAATAATTTGAAAATTTGTATGGAAATACAAAAAACCACGAATAGCCAAAGCAATCTTGAGAAAGAAGAATGGAACTGGAGGAATCAACTTGCCTGACTTCAGGCTCTACTACAAAGCCACAGTCATCAAGACAGTATGGTATTGGCACAAAGACAGACATATAGATCAATGGAACAAAATAGAAAGCCCAGAGATAAATCCACACACATATGGACACCTTATCTTTGACAAAGGAGGCAAGAATATACAATGGAGTAAAGACAATCTCTTTAACAAGTGGTGCTGGGAAAACTGGTCAACCACTTGTAAAAGAATGAAACTAGATCACTTTCTAACACCGCACACAAAGAGAAACTCAAAATGGATTAAAGATCTAAATGTAAGACCAGAAACTATAAAACTCCTAGAGGAGAACATAGGCAAAACACTCTCCGACATAAACCACAGCAGGATCCTCTATGATCCACCTCCCAGAATTCTAGAAATAAAAGCAAAAATAAACAAATGGGACCTAATTAAAATTAAAAGCTTCTGCACAACAAAGGAAAATATAAGCAAAGTGAAAAGACAGCCTTCCGAATGGGAGAAAATAATAGCAAATGAAGCAACTGACAAACAACTAATCTCAAAAATATACAAGCAACTCCTGCAGCTCAATTCCAGAAAAAAAATGACCCAATCAAAAAATGGGCCAAAGAACTAAATAGACATTTCTCCAAAGAAGACATACGGATGGCTAACAAACACATGAAAAGATGCTCAACATCACTCATTATTAGAGAAATGCAAATCAAAACCACAATGAGGTACCACTTCACACCAGCCAGAATGTCTGCGATCCAAAAATCTGCAAGCAATAAATGCTGGAGAGGGTGTGGAGAGAAGGGAACCCTCCTACACTGTTGGTGGGAATGCAAACTAGTACAGCCACTATGGAGAACAGTGTGGAGATTCCTTAAAAAATTGCAAATAGAACTGCCTTATGACCCAGCAATCCCACTGCTGGGCATACACACTGAGGAAACCAGAATTGAAAGAGACACATGTACCCCAATGTTCATCGCAGCATTGTTTATAATAGCCAGGACATGGAAACAACCTAGATGTCCATCAGCAGATGAATGGATAAGAAAGCGGTGGTACATATACACAATGGAGTATTACTGAGCCATTAAAAACAATACATTTGAATCAGTTCTGATGAGATGGATGAAACTGGAGCCAATTATACAGAGTGAAGTAAGCCAGAAAGAAAAACACCAATACAGTATACTAACACATATATATGGAATTTAGAAAGATGGCAATGATGACCCTGTATGCAGGACAGCAAAAAAGACACAGATGTGTATAATGGACTTTTGGACTCAGTGGGAGAGGGAGAGGGTGAGATGACTTGGGAGAATGGTATTGAAACATGTATAATATCATGTAAGAATCGAATTGCCAGTCTATGTACGACGCAGGATATGGCACTCTTGGGGCTGGTACGCAGGGATGACCCAGAGAGATGTTGTGGGGAGGGGGGTGGGAGGGGGGTTCAGGTTTGGGAACGCATGTACACCTGTGGTGGATTCATGTCAATGTATGGTAAAACCAATACAGAATTGTAAAGTAAAATAAAAAATAAATAAATTTAAACCTTAAAAAAAAATAAAAAATAAAAATAAAAAAATAAATAAATAAAAGTAGGAAATGTGAGACCACCAACACTGTTCTTTTGAACAATTGTTTTGGTTATCTAAAACTCCTTGAAATTCAGAAGAATTTACAGACTGATGTTTCTATTCATGCAAAAAACATCATTGTTATCTTGACAGAGACTGCTTGAGATCTGTCAATTGCTTTGGAAAGTTCAGTTTGTTTGGTTCAGTTGCTCAGTCATGTCCTACTATTCTTTGCAATCCCGTGGACTACAGCACGCCAGGTCTCCCTGTCCATCACCAACTCCTGAAGTTTACTCAAACCCATGTCCATTGAGTTGGTGATACCATCTAACCATCTCATCCTCTGTCATCCCCTTCTCCTCCTGCCTTCAATCTTTCCCAGCATCAGGGTCTTTTCCAATAAGTCAGTTCTTCGCATCAGGTGGCCAAAGTATTGCAGTTTCAGCTTCAGCATCAATTCTTCCAATGAATATTCAGGACTGATTTTCTTTAGGATGGACTGGTTGGATCTCCTTGAAGTCCAAGGGACTCTCAAGAGTCTTCTCCAACACCACAATTCAAAAGCATCAGTTCTTTGGCTCTCAGCTTTCTTTATAGTCCAACTCTCACATCCATACATGCCTACTGGAAAAACCAGAGCTTTGTCTAGACAGATCTTTGATGGCAAAGTAATGTCTGTTTTTAATATGCTGTCTATGATGGTCATAACTTTTCTTCCAAAGGGTAAGGTCTTTTAATTTCATGGCTGCAGTCACCATCTGCAGTGGTTTTGGAGTCCAAAAAAATAAAGTCTGTCACTGTTTTCACTGTTTCCCCATCTATTTGCCATGAAGTGATGGGACCGGATGCCATGATCCTGGTTTTCTGAATGCTGAGTTTTAAGCCAACATTTTCACTCTCCTCTTTCATTTTGATCAAGAGATTCTTTAATTCTTCTCTTTCTGCCATAAGGGTGGTTTCAACTGCATATCTGAGGTTATTGATATTTCTCCCAACAATCTTGATTCCAGCTTGTGCTTCCTCCAGCCCAGCATTTCTCATGATGTACTCTGCATACAAGTTAAATAAGCAGGATGACAATATACAGTCTTGACCTACTCCTTTTCCTATTTGGAACCTGTTTGTCATTCCATGTCTTGTTCTAACTGTTGCTTCTTGACCTGCATACAGATTTCTCATTCTCAACCAAGAATGATTGATAAATCTCTACCTCCTGCCTCATACATATTAGAAAATTATTGTTCACTGTATTCCCATACTTTAAGAATATTTCCTTAAGCTTTTATAAAAAAAAACTGTTTTTCTATCAAGATGTAAAGCTCATCTCATGACTTGTGAAAGTTTACTACAGCACATTTTGATTATGCATATTTAGACATTGCTTCTTAAGGGGGACTGAAGGAATCTGAAAAACACTGAAGCAAATGCTAAAAGTATTTTAGACAGGAAGTATCAAAGGAGTGAAAGCTGGTTTTCATTGATTCAAATAATCATTGTACAATACTTTAACATTTCACAGTGACATGTTACATGTGTCGTTATATTTATGTGATGGAAAGTACAAAGTAGTACAACCTATTTAGTAAATCCAGATTTTCATAGAGCAATAATAAAGAACTAAATCTTTATTATAATATATATATTGTTATCCAATTATTAACTTTTTCTAATAACTTTGTAGAAAATGCATCCAAGTTTTCTCTCACCTCTATTTTGTTCATAAAAAGTGAATTGTCAATGTCTTAGATTACCCATAAATATGAGCTTTTCCCTCTATCTTCTTTTTCAGTTTCTTTTGCAGAGAGTCTTTCTTGATAAATCAAGTTCTTACAATGTTTAGCACTTTTTAACACTGAATATTTAGTATGTGCTATTTTAACATCAATGCCCATGTAAATTTTATCTTGTACTCTTTTGTTGCTTAGGAAATGAAAGTAACTTTTTCCACCCAAGTGGTTCTTTAAATGTAGAAGTCATTATGCATACTTTTACATATCCTTCTACTTTCCCTTATTAGTGAATGTCAAAATGACCATTACACTGTCAAAGTGCAGTGTTCAATGTGTGCTATGTAAACAACATTTCTGTAAGTTTTCCTTGTTCTCTATCCTCTCTCAGCTCCTCAAATACATTTCTAATATAGGAACATGGAGTTAGAAATGTATACCTTTATATACTTACACTGTCAAATAATTCTCCACTACATCTTTTTACTGAGAATCTACTATATGCAATCCATTAAGGGCAGTGTGGTGACTATAAGTTGAAACATTAGTAATGTTTAACATTAGTAAACACTTACAGTTAGTATCATTTAAAATTAACATTACTAATTTTATTCATAAAAATTAAATTGCACTTAAATTATTAGTATTAAATTTTTTTTCCTTTTTCATGTTGGGTTTCTGAATTTTTAAAAACATAAATATCTTTAAGTGTCTTTTTTTTCTTTTCAATGCTGTTGATTATCAGTGATGCTAATAGCAATATTTCTTTTTTACTTTTAGCTAGTAAAGCACACTTATAATTACACATGTGTCAAGGCTCTGTTTTCAGTTTAATGAGTTATCCCAAAGGATCCAAAGAGGTTACTAAGAACTCATAGATAAATGTACAATTCAAAGATCAAGAGATGATTATAAAACTATAGAGAATGTATATAGCAAGTTACAGGTGCCAGCAAGATTGTTCTTCATGGGAATACTTGAAGTGAATTGAGACTATTACTTTGGTAAAGATAAACAGACTTGTAAGATAACTCATAATAAAAGCATATTCTAAGTTATGGCAAATATTATAAAATAATGTTGGTGATTATGGAAATACTTATTGATAATCATGCTTGTTATCTGGATACTAAGCATGAAATGAGTTTTAAATACTGCAAAGTAAAAATCAACAAGGAAAAGGATCTGAATGCCACATTAGGAAGTTTATCTTAGTTTGAGTGGCAATTGGAAAACACTTATGGTTGCTTAGACTGGGATCATGAAACAGTATAATATTTGACAAGATATTTCCCTATGAGAGCATTACAAGAATTTAGAGGTAGATTATCATTAGTTAATTTTTTTCCAGTAAGTTAGCTAGAGGTGGTGATGGCTTGACCTGAGGCTATAACAACAGAACAAAGGAAAATTTCAAGAAATGTATGATGAACATGATGAACAAGACTTGGTAATTATTCAAATACAGGAGACAGAGGATACAGATACAAAAATGTCTTGAAAATAGATGAACCTGTCCTTGAGAAAGCAAGAATGACCAGTCTAATCACAATCTTTATGAAAGGCCACACTGCAGAGTTGCACAAAAAAATATAATTCTGCATAGCCAAAAGAGATTCTAAACAGTAATCCACATTTCCACATTATTTTAGGGAAGCAGAAGGTAAAATACTTTTCCTAAACACTGTTTTTTTCTGCTGTTACTTTGAGCAAGCAATAGTCAGTGGATTGAATGGCTGTCTATACCCAGAGAGAGATTACTGATGAGTAAGTGTCAGCCTGGGGAAACATGAAGAGGTCACCTTGGGTTCCAGGACTGCTTTAAGTGTTTCTTCAATGACCTGGAAAATGAAATAGTGAATAGGCTCATCAAATTTGTAGATGAGTTCAATCTTCTGAAGAGAATAAAGACAGGGCTGCTCATGAAAGATGGATTCAGTGTTCAAAATGAACTTAGCAAATTAGAAAAGCGGTGAGAAGTGAACTGAATGAAGTTCAGATGGGTCAAATTCAAGGTAGTGCAATGCAAGATAGAGAGCTAACCTAAAAGGATTCACAATGGTAATATATTTATAATAATGAGAGGAAAGGTGATTTGAATTAGTACTGGAAACACTCTCTATAGTAACCCTTTACCAAAGAGTGGGGAATGATACCTGTATGCCAGCAGGAAGCAGGAGAAACAAACTCACATCTCTTGAATCTAGGGGTCCAAAATATTCACACAAAACTTTTCTATTTAGCACTTCATCAATAGTTAGTTTTATACTAGATAGAATAGAAAAAAAGGCCAGGTAGCAATAGATATCAAAGAACCTACTGTGTACTGAGTGGGTCTGTTCTTTTTCCTAAAAGTAAAAAAGTCACTACTCAAGGGTAATACACTCCAATGGAATGACACAATTAAAAATATTATAAGCATATAGTGACACAAACATTTCAGATAGTGAGAAATGCTATGAAGAAAATAAAACAAACTGATATGATAGTATGACTTGGAGGGAATAGAGTCATGGAAGGAGTCAGTGAGTGTGTGGCATTTGACCTAAATGTAATGAAGATAGTCTTGAAAATATCAGAAGAGAATTCTAATCTGAGGAAAGAGCAAATGCCAAGTCTCAGAGTTGGAGTAAGACTGGCGGGATGTAGAGCCAGAAAATGGCTGGAGCTGTCTGAGTGCCTCATGGACGCTGCTGACATTTACTGTGAAAAGCAAGAGTAAGGAAGGAGCAGAACTGGGAAGAAATGTCACAAACTCTGTTTGCTTTAAGTGTGAGTTGCTTCTCAGGCATCCAAACCAGGATTTTCAGTATGGAGTTGAATACATTAAACTGTGGCTTAGAGTTTAGTAAGAGGGAAGAAAAGAGAGATTTGGGAGGGACTCATAGAAAATCACTGTGCTTGGATATAGTGGGAACTTTGAAAAGTAGATAGAATATAATTATGCATGGCCTTGCCGGCCATGTTAAATGGGCTGTATTGCTGCCAATATATTATAAAGCAATTGCAGGATACTGTCCCCTGTCCCCCTCACACCCTCCAGCTCCAACACTCAGGGCCTGACTCATTTTATTCCACTTTCTAATGCAAAGTTCCTTAAACATACACACACACACACACACACACACGATTTTTAAGCAAGGGAAAGTGCCAAAATTCAAATTACAGTTGAGCTTTATTCTTTGTAGACCCTCATTGTTCATGGTTCTGTCTTTTCTACTCACTAAAATATATTTGTAATTCCCAAGTCAATGTTGTGGGACTTTTGTGGTCATTTGCAGATGTGCACAAAACTGAAAATTTGAGCCTCCAGATGTGCACTTGCTCTGCTGTTGAACATGATGGTTTGTCTACTTATTTCAGATCTTGTACTGTAAATAAGAGTGCCCTTCTTATGGTACATAAGTATGGCCATACTTTTCACATTTTAAAGCTTTATGTTGCTGATTGTGCTCTTTAAAATGGACCCCAAGCATAGTGCCAAAGTTCTGGCTAGTGTTTCCAAGCTCAGAAAGGTTGAGATGTGCCTTAAGGGGAAAATATATGTGTTAGATAAGCTCTGTTCATCATGAGTAATAATGCTGGCTGTGAGTTCAATGTTTATGGCACCACAATCTATATTATATAACATATCTTTAAGAGAAATACACCTAAGACAAGATTATGTATTGTTCATGTGATGACAATTTTGTGACCAGAAGTTCATAGGAACCTAAGCCTGTATTTCCCCTAGGAGCAGTGGTTCAGTATTCATTAACTCAATATTTGCAATGACTTTACAGAAAATAACTATCATGAATAACAAGAACTGACTCAGAAAATACTAAGCTGAATGATATTACGAGACAGTTGCATTTATTATAAGGAAGCTTTTCCTGTAGTTGTATAAAACATTGACAGAACTTCTCTGACAAAAGAAGAAAGGTAATTCCTTTTTCAATTTATACATATATACATATAAAACAACTGGAAATTGAGAAATTTTAGCCCTCAGATTATATATAAGTTATTTTATTTTATTTGTCATTAGATAAATGTAAAGCAAAATTTCAGTTGCCTTTTTCTCCCTGCCCTTGAAACCAATTGGTACAATTATGTGCATATCTGAGAGTAAAGCTAAATGCTTAGCAGTGTGTGACTGATACTCCTTGCTTCAGTAAAGGTTGGCTGCTGCTGCTCCTCTTGCTGCTTCTGTTCCAAATGCCCTGGGTGAAAACATCCTATTTAAACCCTGAGACAATATTGTCAAGGGACTAAGGTGACAACACTAAAACATATTAAACAGGATATATTCCCTAAAGGTAGGTGTGACCAGAACAGTCTCTGATTCTGTCTGTTGCTCCAGACAGTTTCCTCTTCTGTTGGTTGCCCCAGGTGGCTCAATGAATAGTATGCTCATGCTGCCCAGAGAATATTTTGTAAATATAGGATATGGATTTACTGGTGAAGCAGTCACCACTTAGCCTTGGAAGCAGAGTTAGGTGAAAGGCCAGGAACTGGGCAATGTTCTAGGCTAGTGTGTTCTAAGCAGGAACCAAGTAGTTGGTTGAAATAAGGGTCAAAGAGATATTGGAACTAAAAGTCAGGGAGAGCTAGAAGTTGTTAAAGCTTTTAGATTAGGATATTTGTAGTGATGGAAAATAGCACCTCCATTTATTGTGGCTCTGTAGGAAAAAGGAGATAATGAGAAAACTGTGTGAAGACAGGTTTAGAGAAAGTTAGCAAATCACAAAATGTTAAAAAAGTAAATTTAAAAAAAATGTAAAAATAAAAAGGTAAGACCATGGCGATACAATGGAAACAGACGAGAACTAAGTAAACATAAGCATCTAATGTTGGTTTCATTTTTTATCTCCATTTCCTGCTGCCCCTTACTTTTCCTTCATGACCTTCATTATTTCAGGAACCTAGTTTTCAGAACTTGAGCTTAGAATTATCTGTCCCATTGCTCTTTCTGGAACTGAGGTTTTCTTCTGATTCCAAAACCAAATGCTTTTAATCAATCTAGTATTCTGTTACCATTTTTATATACATTACTCTAAAAAAAAAATGAATCAATAATTGAGTTATAAATTGTCACAAGACACATTCAAATTCAAGCAACTCTTCTTGAATTTTCATTTTAATTGGTAAGATTTATATTGGATGTAGCACTTTAGCACTGCATTTACCAATATTATTCAAAGAGTGCTGTTACTCTACTATAAATTCCATTATTTATATAATGATGGAATATGGGAAAGAAAAGCAATCTTTCCTCATCTTTCAAGAATGATGGGATAAGTTTCAAATAACAAAGGTGAATTTTGTTTATGGCAGCATGCAGTTCTCCAGGGACTTGAATCTTTTCAGTACATCTTAAGACTCAGCAAAGGTAGAATAGAATCACATTTCCAGGAGGTTGCCTAATATTGTAAAAGGCTTTAGCTAAATCTCAAGTGAACTGCAGTAACATTTTACTGCCCTGTTGCTATAGTTTTCCACATGTAAGTGTATACAAGCTGTTTGAAAGTTGACTTGAACTTCAACTACATAATCGCTGTATCTGTCCCATTAAAAGAAAAAATATATATATATTTTTCCAGTGAGTCTCAAAATCATAACCTAGATTTTAGTTCTTTTATTTTAAAATGAAATTTATTGCAAGTGGTGATAAATTAATCTGATTTTAAAAATTTAATTTAAAATATCAAACCTTACCTATCTAAAATAAGCAAAATATCACTCAAGCGGTTGTTAAGTGAAAAGAATCCTAGGAAATAGAATCTGGAAACTCACAAAAATTATATAGCTTATCTAGAATATTCATGTGTTTCTATATTTAATATATGTGCTTCTAAAAAGAAAAATAGTCAACAAGAATGGGGAAAAACACTTTCTAGAAACGTTAAAGATTTCTTATTCAGAGTCTCAAAAACACTACCACAAATACAACCTCACCTTCAACTAAGACCTTAGCCTGTGTGAAATATTCTCTCTCATGACCAGTGACATAGTGCAGTTTTTTAGTGCCCTTCCTGTCCCTTAGGGCTTCCCTGGTAGCTCAGCTGGTAAAGAATCTGTCTGCAATGTTGGAGACCTGAGTTCGATCCCTGGGTTGGGAAGATCCCCTGGAGAAGGGAAAGGCTACTCACTCCAGTATTCTGGCTTGGAGAATTCCACGGACTCTATAGTCCATGGGGTTGTAAAGAGTCGGACACAACTCAGCGACTTGCATTCACTTCGTCTCACTTAGAACATGTTAGGCAGTAGTCAGACACAAGTTTCGGCAGAATAATGTTTGGTGTTAAAGGACTATTTTCAATGTCTTTTTTGTTTCCTGCTGAAGAATATATTAGAAACTGTAAATAAAACCCAGATTATATAAATTCCTTTCTAGCAGACATCATTTTCTCCTTACAGCACATTGAATCTTGATAACACAACAGCTAATCAATTCTGGCAATTCAGTCATCAGATGCACTAATAAGTAAACTAATCCAGATGTTTTTCATTAAATGATGATATATCCAAATAGCTAATTGTACTATAAATTAAATTTATATTTTCTGTGAACATAGTTCCAAATGTATTTAAAGTTTATGAGGTGGCCATTTAGAATTTGGGAGTTTATCTATTTTTCCTATCAAAAAATAAAACAAATGAAATATGAAGTGGAAATTCACCTAGAAGCATATTGCTTCAAGAAATTCCTTGAGTCATTGCTGTAGCCTTGAGGAGCCTTTCCCTGTTGCCTATAGAGTTTCTCCCAATTAAATACTGCCTCAGTGCTATGGGCACACCAGCATTTTTATGGTTTCTGATATCCGGGATCTTGTATCTGCTTGTGTCACAGTTCTATTTATTTCTTTGCTATGTCTTGCAACTTAGGAAGAAATTCTGTTTTATGAAAAATACTTGCCCTACCATTAGGAGCCCCAGAGAAAGAAGCAAGAGGTTGAAATGGATGTAGTATATTATTTATGGTGGTATCCCACAAGCAAGATTTTGTATGACTACATATGGCGCAAGTCTTGTTTTAATTCAACCCTTGGGACATCGATCCAATAATGTTGCCAAAATATACTTTTCAAAGTTCAGTGATAATAGAGTCTGAGGATAAGTTTTCAACTTATAGGTGGCATACTTTTTCTTCATATTTTACAGACATGCCAATTTAAATATATGTCATAGAATTTGTGACTATTTATGATTAAGTCTTAACTCTGATAAGTGACTATTTACTTTTTAGCAATAGTATTAAATAATGTCTTTATTAGGTTGGGATATTTTTCCTTTGTTTACAATGCATCCAAATATACATGACATCTGTTCTTCTATTTAGGTGTTTAAAATTTTTCAAGCACAGGTACACATTTTTTTTTTCTTTTTTTGGTAAGTTGAATGCTTCTTATTCTCAGTGAAATATGAAATGTTCAAACATATTGCAATCTCCCATCAGAACTATTGCTTTCTCTGGATCTGTTTCAGGGGTTTTTGGCCCAAGCATAGAGAGGTGTCTGCTGATTTTACAAGCCAAGCCTGACATGTTTTTTTCAGAACTCTACAATGGAATAAAGACATTTTAAAAATATTCTGGTCAAAGTAATGCTCAGGGGAAGAGCAAGTGTTTTCACTAAATCTGCATTTCACCTGAGGCTGGAGGGTCTATACCAAGGTTTTATTTTGTGTTTTTCTCGATCAGAGTGTTATATATTACTATAACTGAATCACATATTTGCCTTTCTCTTTTTATCTTGAATGACTGTGAACAGAAGAGTGGCCTAGGTCAATGCACTACTCATTAAAAGGCAAACAGTGTACACACTTCTTGTTTTTGTTTTCTTTCTCTTTCACAGCCCTCTACTCAAAAGGAAGTGCCAGAAGAACAATGAAAAATGACTTTGGGGCATGTAAATAATCATTTCCCAGACTTGTCACTTCTTATTAAAAACCTAAAGAAACTAGACACAGAAATTTTTCTTATAACTCACATAGCTTCTCAGGTTAAATCTATCAGTATCTTTAAAATTCAAATAGTGTGGATGTAATTTGATTATAAGCTTATCAGAATTCATTCACTCAACTATTCATGTGGACAAAATAATATGGTATTTAAACAGAGCCATGTCTGCAGACTGAATAATTGAAAATTTAATATTCTTTGTCTCACTAACAATTATAGCCTAAAATAAGTTACTTAGGCACTCTCCACCAGCATCAGCAATTCATTTCTGAAAATCAAAAGTTCTGTGTGAAAATGATTCCTGAAAGCCCATTCCCTACTGTTTCAGTGGGAGAAATTATATTACTCATCAATCTAAAAACTTCAACCAATTTTCTAAAATGACTGTAGAATATAAATGACGAACTACCATGATAGGATGTAATATATTTCGAAACATTAGTTTCTGATCAACAAAAGAATGTTCAGTTCAGTTCAGTCGCTCAGTCGTGTTTTTTGCAACTGACATTTTGCCACTCAGTCTGACTTTTTGCAACTCCATGAATCTCAGCACATCAGGCCTCCCTGTCCATCACTATCTCCCGGAGTTCACCCAAACATGTCCATCCAGTTGGTGATGCCATCCAGCCATCTCATCCTCTGTCATCCCCTTCTCCTCCTGCCCCCAATCCCTCCCAGCATCAGGGTATTTTGTAATGAGTCAACTCTTTGCATGAGTTGGCCAAAGTATTGGAGTTTCAGCCTTAGCATCAGTCCTTCCAATGAACACTCAGGACTGGTCTCCTTTAGGATAGACTGGTTGTATCTCCTTGCAGTCCAAGGGACTCTCAAGAGTCTTCTCCAACACCACAGTTCAAAAGCATCAATTCTTCTGCACTCAGCCCTCTTTATAATCCAACTCTCACATCCATAGTGACCACTGGAAAAACCATAGCCTTGACTAGATGGACCTTTGTTGGCAAAGTAATATCTCTACTTTTTAATATGCTGTCTAGGATGGTCATAACTTTCCTTCCAAGGAGTAAGCGTCTTTTAATTTCATGGCTGCAATCACCATCTGCAGTGATTTTGGAGCCCCCTACAATAAAGCCTGACACTGTTTCCACTGTTTCCCCATCTATTTCCCATGAAGTGATGGGACCAGAAATGTTATGACTTGTTTAAAAATAAGAACTAAATGTAGTATACTGGACTGGTTCCAAATAGGAATAAGAGTACGTCAATGTTGTATATTGTCACCCTGCTTATTTAACATATATGCAGAGTACATCATGAGAAACGCTGAGCTGGAAGAAGCACAAGCTGGAATCAAGATTGCCGGGAGAAATATCAATAACCTCAGATATGCAGATGACACCGCTCTTATGGCAGAAAGTGAAGAGGAACTAAAAAGCCTCTTGTTGAAAGTGAAAGAGGAGAGTGAAAAAGTTGGCTTAAAGCCCAACATTCAGAAAACAAAGATCATGGCATCTGGTCCCATCACTTCATGAGAAACAGATGGGGAAACAGTGGATGACTTTGTTTTGGGGGGCAGCAAAATCACTGCAGATGGTGATTGCAGCCATGAAATTAAAAGACGCTTACTTCTTGGAAGGAAAGTTATGATAAACCTAGATAGCAGATTGAAAAGCAGAGACATTACTTTGCCAACAAAGGTCCGTCTAGTCAAGGCTTGCAGAAGGCGATGACACCCCACTCCAGTACTCTTGCCTGGAAAATCCCATGGACAGTGAAGCCTGGTAGGCTGCAGTCCATGGGGTCGCTAAGAGTTGGATACGACTGAGAGACTTCACTTTCACTTTTTACTTTCATGCATTGGAGAAGGAAATGGCAACCCACTCCAGTGTTCTTGCCTGGAGAATCCTAGGGATGGGGGAGCCTGGTGGGCTTCTATCAATGGGGTCACACAGAGTCGGACACGACTGAAGTGAGTTAGCAGCAGCAGCAGCAGTCAAGGCCATGGTTTTTCCTGTGGTCATGTATGGATGTGAGAGTTGGGCTGTGAAGAAAGCTGAGCACCAAAGAATTGATGCTTTTGAACTGTGGTGTTGGAGAAGACTCTTGAGAGTCCCTTGGACTGCAAGGAGATCCAACCAGTCCATTCTAAAGGAGATCAGTCCTGGTGTTCTTTGGAAGGACTGATGCTAAAGCTGAAAGTCCAATAATTTGGCCACCTCATGAAAAGAGTTGACTGATTGGAAAAGACCCTGATGCTGGGAGGGATTGGTGTCAGGAGAAGAAGGGGACAACAGAGGGTAAGATGGCTGGATAGCATAACTGACTCGATGCACATGAGTTTGAGTAAACTCTGGGAGTTGGTGATGGACAGAGAGGCATGGCGTTCTGCGATTCATGGGGTCACAAAGAGTTGGACATGACTGAGTGACTGAACTGAACTGTACTGCTTGCAAGCAACCTAAAGCAGACATTCATTTACGATACATGTCAAATACAATTTAATGAATATATTTTGGAAAAAGTACAGGCAATGATGTACAAGTATTGATTAAAAGATACTACATGATTGTTCTGGCCATCTCTTTTGTCTAAGAAGTGGCTTAAAACCATATTACTATCTTTTATAGTCCCAGGAGTTAGTTAGTTGTGCTCAGCTGAGCGTTATAGCTTAGGGTTTCCTATGTGATTGCAGTTAGATGGCAGCTTCATTGTAGTTATGGAAAGATTCCAAGATTGTTCATGCACATAGCTGGCGGTTGATCTGGCTATTGGCCAGGAGCTGAATGGAACTGTCTCCTGGAGCACCTACACCTGGTCTCTCCAATGGACTTCTCACAACATACTGACTAACTTCAGATAGGAAACACTGTAAGAAACAAGCACTGCAAGAGGTCCCGGCAGAATTTGTAATTTAGTTCTGAGCAACCTCAAAGCGTTATTTCTGTTGTGTTCTCTTAGTTATACATGAATCACCAAAGCCAGCTGAAAATAAAGGACAGGGGGAGTGCATGTTTCCTCTAGGTATCAGGGGCAGTATGAACATTCAGGAAGTGAAGTAATTGACTCCGACCGTATTTGAACATTATCCATAATGAAATTTGGCAAACTACAAGCTCCCAGATAATATCAAACATGCCACCTGAGTTGGGCAGTATTAGGTAATTGTGACAGGGATTATATCTACTATCTAAATATATTTATGATCAGAAAAAAATTCTTCTATCTTATGCAGAAATTTCCAGCAATGAACTTGCTAGCTGAGGTGGGGCCTTGAAACTTAGGGAAAAGTTCAGAAATAGGTGGGAAAGGATGGCAGCAGAAATTGTGACCTGATGTGAAAGACAATGAGTTGGGTGAAAGAGGGATATTTTAGGTAAACAATTTCAGGTAAACTATTAGACTCAGAAGATCTGAGATTTTTCCATTATTTTCATGTTTTTGTTAACTTTATTGACCAAGGTTTTAAAATATTTAAGGGATTTAAGAAAGGCCTTTTAATTTTAAAATTAATACAAAGTGGAGCTTTGCTTACACTCCTATTTTTGTTTTATTGTTCTCTAATAATGGTATTACATCATCTCTGAATGGTGGTATAAGAGACATCTGACCATTTTCAAAGAAAGGCTATCCTGGTACAAAGAAAGATGATGTTTTTTGTCACATAATCCATACTTCTTTAAATTGATTTCCAGTGTTTTCATTTACTGTTCTTCCATGATTTTACCATTGTTCTCTTCTTCTGACTACTCTTCCCATTTCTCTGGATGAAATCTAAAAGCTCTTATCATTTTCTTTGCTCACCTCCAAGTTAGTTATGGTTGCAAATGCAACAGTTTCCCCATTGGCATCAACCATATTTTCAAAGCTTTTTAAATTGGCCACAAATGAAGGAATTCATTTGGTCCATGTAAAGTTTATCATTTGTTGAAAACTCTCTACCATGACTCATCAGCGAACTCTAATACTTTCTTTTTATAGTAAAAGGTGTTTTTTTTTCAAAGATCTTTCAGTGAAGTTTCTTGGTTGGCATCCATACCCTGCTTAAACTACATATTGGCCAGGAAAATGAATATAATAGGTCATAAGGGATGTAATACTCATCTATTCCACGGGATGAAAAAGTGGGCTGTGAAAGGACAAAAGCCACTTGAATATTGTCACCATGTTGCAACACTGCATGAATATCCAGGAACATTATTGCTATTGTGAAAAGCCTTCTTTGTGAGATTTTTTTGTGTATATTCTCCTTGGTGTGCACCAATTGGCATTGAATACAAGTCACAAAAACCTTCTCATTAACAAGTATTGATGTTGATGTTCTAGAGAGCTGATGATGTTCTTCTGAGCATTTCTTGAGGGAAGAGAATCTTTCTGAATGATCACTAGAAAGGGTTTGAACTTAACCCCCAGCCATTAAATCAATCTCACCTAGAGGCTTTGTGATCAGATATTTTCTCTTCTTGCTGTAAGACAAATGTTGAAAAAGGCATGCACTCCAAAACAAAAGTTTTTTTTTTTTTAACACAGAATAATTACTCAGTGTATAGAGCCTTCTTCATCAATAATTTTTCTTTTATTGTAAATGAAACAGGAATATGACATTCACCTCACTGTTAAGCACAGCTGCTTTCTCAACCATTTTAATAATGAGGAATATGGCTTGAAGAGGTAGCAAAATTCAGGACTTACTCCTTTAATGGTTTATCCTTGACCACCTTTAGCTTTTCAAATACGTTATTCACTTCTTGATCAACATAGTACAGAATCAAGTCTTGACCACTGGGGCTTAACATTCACTTTTTTAGGTTTACCCAAATCTTTTCTAACATAAAATGTTAGTATTTCTGTCCCACTACACATTTTACTCCCCAAATGCTTTATGACCTTTTGCTTTTTTTTTTTTTTTCACTACTTGTTATTAGAGTATGTAAAGTGGTAACTGCAATAATAACCATGTACTTGACGTCTTTTGTGGCTCTACATTGTCAAACAATATTATATGAATTTTTTCCTTCTATTGTAGGCACTCTTCTCACATACTTTCCTTACTCCTCCACATTTTTCTTCAAAGCTCTCTCAAACTTTTGAAGACAATTTATAACATGAGCCAAAAACGTGGGCTACGTAAAAGTAGGCATTAATAAAACTAGTTCAGGGTATCTGTACAAGGAGAGAAAATAATAACACTAAGTGTGACTCCATGATGACCTTTTTAGTGGTAGCAACATTTGGTGGTCACATCCCCTGTATCAGCAATCAGAATACTTTTTTAAAACATCTACCTGCGATTTTGCTAATCTACAGTTATATTTGGAATGTAACATGAAACTTCCACTCCCTATAATTTTGTAAAATTTTTACATTTGAAGATAGATACAATGTTTTCCTCAGCAAGTATCAGTAGAAAGCTACATCAAAGATATATTTATGTTTTAAGAAATTTTGATATTAAAAACTAGGTAGTGTTCTACCAAGGAAATTTACTGAAGACAGGATTTATAGCATACAACTATATAGAGTTTTGATTTAAAAAGTATTTATGAAAAATTAATTCAAATAATAACTTACAAACCATATATAATTCTTTATTCACTTATTAAATAAATACCACTTGCTACACTCTCCAAAATGATCTTAATATGAGAGATGTAATTTGGTTATAGACAGAATGAACAGCATATACAGAATATGTACCTAATTGTGTCAATGATATCTGAGACTGAAAGTCAAGAAAATCAGAGTAATCTCATGTTTTTATCAATCAAATATTTTAATAAAAGTCATGGCAAATACCACTAGCTGTCCACCAAATTGCATTTTTCTCTTCCATGGTAACGGATAGCACAGGACTCGACTACCTTCCCCAATCTCCTTGAAGGTGGATGTGGCCTAATTACTAAGTTCCTTCAATAGCGCAAAAGTCTGGGCTTATAAAAGTGTATATGTGTCTCCTTCACTCTGACTTACCCTTTCTGCTGACTGGAGGTGGCAGGTGAAATGGTCTTAGGAAAAGGCAGATCCTGAGGGTTGTTGTATCACATGAAAGAGAGCTGCCTTCCAACCAGGAATGTCAACTTTATATCATTATGTGAACAAGAAATAAACTGCTTGGTTGTTATGGCAGTTTAGCCTACTCTATTATAAAAGCAAGTTAATATATTGACATTTTTATGCAGAAATTTCAGCTTCTAAATGTTTGGCTTTTCCATTGAGAAAGTTAGAATTAAATTCAGTCATGTAAAAAATTAGGAAAGCAGAATTTTCAACTTGTGTCTAACCTCCGAATATGCTAATTGTATTTATAATTTTGTTTGTGTTTCTTCCCTGAGAATCTTTAACATACGGTACGATTGCTAAATTTTGTCATTACTTTTTATTTTACTTTACACTTGATTTGTGTGAAGTTCTTCCTTACACAGAAACTATAAAACTATGAAAACAAGCCCATATCATATATGTTGTATATTGGTCCATTCGCCTGACATCTTCTAGACATATGGTAAGTTCATAACAGATGTCTGTTAGGTGGAATTGAGAACTTGTCTTTTCTACCATGATGCCTTCTCAGTGTAATTATTGCTCTTTGCATATAAAGTGATAATATATGAAAAAAATCACATTCATCTAGGCATCAAAGTGTATAATTTTCATGTTTTTCCTTTTGTACCTTGGAAATGAAGATGCTATTAATTTTTAAAAGAACTCATCATGACACTACCTTATCTTGGAGTCATTTTGAGATATTTAAGATTTTTTTTTTTCTTGTTCGGTAGTTAAAGTTACCAAGTGTGATTTCCAATCATCATTGCATATTACATTATTTTAAATTACTTTATAATGGTTCATCATCATAAAATTGAAACAAAATTAATAGTGAAGACTATTATATCAGGGCAATAAATTACCAAATTCTTATTTTCTCAACACAATATTTTAAGTTACTTTCAGAATATCAGTTACAAATAAATGGAAACCAAGTAATTTCTATTTGGGCAACAGTTTTCATTCTAAACTTAAATATATTATAGACAAACACAGACTTTGACTGTATATATGATATAAAATGAAAATATATTTGTAAGTAACCCTGCCTAACAACATCATTTAAAATAATATTTCATGAACCATTGAGGGTGCAGTGAAAAAAAAATCAATAATGTTCTTAGTTTCCTTTTTATTATATATTTTAAAATGTACTTTTCCATAGGTATTAGTAATTATTACCCAGCCAGAACAGGAACAACTTGCTGTTAATTTTTATGTGGTTAAACCACTAATTGAATAAGCACATTTTGAAAACTAAACTGAAAAATGTGTGTTTGTCCCCAAAATAGTAATTTCATTAGTGGTTTACATCTTTTTCTGTTTTTTACTTATTTTAAGGCTACAATTAGAAACATGCTTGTATAATCAAACACTGCCTAGAGTACTGTATGACTATAAATAAATAATAATTATTAGGAGATCTTTGCCTATGTCATCATGTACTTCATTTGAAGTTACTAATAATATCAATGGCTTATAAGAGCATAATAATTTAGAGCAAACTTGCATTTTGCTGAGTCATTTTAATGTAGGTTTTGGCATTTTTTATTCAAATGGCAGAACATGTACAGTGATGTCTTAAAAACTCATCAACAAAGTTAAAAAACAAAGAAATAGACAAGAAAGAACTAGACAGCTTGCCAAACAGTCAGATGTCAAGAATTCTTTCCAGCAATCAATTTCCCTCCTTTGTATCCAGAAAGAGGGACATGAGGTTTTTGAAGACTTTTCAACACCTGAAGTTATGCTAGCAATTCTTGCTAAAGTTAATGGAAAATCTATTATTTTCCCTAGGGCAATCTTATTCTGTCCTTGGATCTGTCTCTCATAACAATTAAGGCCAATAAGGCTACAGAGATGGTTGAATGGCTTTCTCTTTCATGTTGTTTGTGTGGAATTTGAGATGATAATTCCTCGTTTACATGTAAGGGATGCAAAGCAATGCCTATATAACCAGAGAACTAGGGACTATGGGATTCTTGTCATTTATCTTACACAGCATCCATGTCCTATTTCCCTCTCTAAGTCATGAATAATATTGTGGAAGTTAAGTAATATGCCATATATCTGGTCTCAGTACTATTTATGTTCTGTTACTATTCAATCTCTATAGCCATAAGAAAACTTCATAGTAGAATAGTTGGCTTTGGCATCATTGTCCAATGTTTAGGACACTCACTGTGCAGAATCTTTCTTATTCATAGAGAAGGAGTATTCATCAATTTACACTGCCCTTACATTTACTCCAACACAACTTGCTGGTATGATTTTTGTGTTTGTGAGTGTGGAAGATAATGTTTCCACCTTAATTTATTCACTCAAAAATTATTTTAACATACAATGGGAGCAAATGGAAAATGTTGATGGCATGTTAATTTCTTTCTTTTTTTTTTCCTACAAAATAGTTGACTGTAAAAACTGATCAGGATTCCCTTGCACCACTTTTGAGGTATTGACTTATATTAAAACTGTTAAGTTCCCAGGAATTAATCATATATGCTATGTATTAACCCTGTTAAAGAAGCATCACAATTTTTTGAAGGATCTACAATTAGGGTAGATTTTGCAGACTTTGTGGAGGTTAAAATGTGGAAATTTAGTCTGAGTGATAAAGTCCTTGAGGTGACTTTAATACAGATGTCTAAAAAGACAGCAGGTGACTTCTTCTCAAAGGATTATCTGACTTCCATATTTAATGTGTTTCAATTCCACAAATTCATTTTATTGTCTTCTAAATGAAAGCGTATGATCTTGCCTGAGCAAAATTGAGAAGGAAAATAGAGACAGAAAGAGATACCAAATATCTTTATTATATAAAAACTAATTGTAGACTTAATTCAAAATGAGCAGCTATTATATTTTTTAAAATTTATCATTTGTAGATTTTAAATGATCTTCTAATCTTTTCCAACATTTATGAACATCACCCAACAAATTGAGACAAATTGTTTATACACAAGTAACTCAGTAAACCAGTTATAGAAGACATTGACAAAATATATATTTCCCTTTGACCTCACTATATTCACACCTAAGAATGAATACAAAAGAACTGAGTGAAGTAAGCACTGTAGATTCAAAGTAATAGCTATAAAGATTTTATCATGTTACTATTTATGATAGGAAAAAGCGGCCAACAGCCTAACTGTCGAATAATGGATAAATAATTAAGAAAGCATTAATTGATCCCTACAATGATGTTGTACATATTTCTTTACATAGAAAGAAGTTCTTATAATTTGTTGTTATTCAGTCACTAAGTCATATCTGACTCTTTGCGACTGCATGGACTGTAGCTTGCCAAGCTCCTCTGTCTGAGGGATTTTCCAGGCAAGAATAATACTGGAGTGGGTTGCCATTTCCTCCTTTAGGGGATCTTCCTGACCCAGGGATTGAACCCACATCTCCTGCTTTGGCAATGATTCTTTAACACTGAGGCACCATTCTTACAACCAAATAAAATGTTATAAAATAGTATGTGAATTATAATCTTTTAATGAAATATACATGAATTCAAATATTTCTAGAAAAACATAAAAAATTTTAATTTAAAAAGCAATAATCAGATATCTAACACTAGAGATAACAACTTTGATAAAACTTGATTGTCAGATATTGTATACTTGCATTGTACTGTATATCCTTTTTACACATTCTATTTTTGGTGGAGAAATACTTGGTAGTTAAATGCAAAGTGCTTTAATTTCTATGGGGTGTTAATGTTGAATGAACAAAATATTTATACATGTTCATGAGCCATAGCCTTTATCACTTTACTAACGGAAAAGATTGCATGACGCCAGTAGAAAGATTGCAGATAAATGTGGCTTTAAGTAAGCAGTTCTTGGCATGAAAAGAGTAACAAATAAAATCAGAAACTCAACAAAGAGGTCATCCACAGCGCTGAAAACTTCTTCAGAATAAACATCTACTTATATGGGCCGTTTTACTACATTCTGGATTTGTTCATTTAATTAGAAAACTCTTTGCCAAGATTTATTAAAAAAAAAAAAAGAAAAAAACTTTGAAAAGAATGTTGAAGCTATGTTTAGCTCAAAAAAATACCTCTTTCTCAGTTTTGCTTCATTAACCATGGTTTCCTTATTAAACATAGGAAGTTGTGTTTGGAGTTGCCTTAAATTTTGCCATGCCAATCAACTTGAGTTTTGGAGGAAAATGGTTTTGAAAGATTTTTAAAATTGGACATGAACCCTTGAAGATCCTTCTTTTTTGCTGGAGTCAGGAGTAGTTAGGCCCCAGGTTCTGAGGAGGCAGGTGGGCCAGGCAGGCCCTAGAAAAGGCAGTGATACTCAGCTCCCCAACACCATGCCATCCTGGCGAAAGCGCTGAGCTGTCGTGCTTCTCAAGCCCCTCCTTTGACCCCTCTCATTAAGACAGATATCCCCTTCCCATCTCATATGCTCCTTTTCCTTTTCTTTCCCAGCCCCTCCTGGCACTCCGCTGTGGGGCCCTAAATGGGAAACCTTAAAAAAGAAGGGCTAGCTTTGCAGTTTAGAGCTAAGATGGTGCCTGGCGGAAGAGATGAGGGCGCGGCCTAAGTTGTCTGTCAAAACTTTTGATTGGCTCTCTTGATTTCTGTACACGTAGACAGCGCGTGACCACCATAGACTCCTGTTATAATGATGGCACATGATGATTTGACCTTTAATGTGATTGGTGCAACTATGGAAAGTCCCTCACAAACCCCTCCCTGCTTGCCTTTAAAAACCAAGAGCTTACAACAATAAAGCGGAACTGCTTAGACGGAACCCCTGTCGCGTCTGATTGTCTCTCGCTCGCCAAGGGGCTGGGTTGGCGGACAGCAGGCTCACCTCTCCTCGGGATCCCTTGGCTTTGCTGAGGGGAGTTCCACTGCCTCTCTCTTTCTGCAGAGCGCCCCCCGCACTCAGCCACCTGCCCAGGGGTACCTGGTCTTCTCACATCTTCCCACCCTTGTGTCAGGCAGCTGGCTGGTTTTGTATAATACTCATTGGCAGACAGTGATTTTTTTTTTTTTGGTTAAGTTAAACAGGCCCAACTTTGTTCACTCTACTTAATAGACACAAGATAGTGTTATAAATGTTATCGTGTCAGTCAATCTTGTCAGTCGTGTCTGACTCTTTGTGAACCCACGGACTGTACAAGCCATGGAATTCTCCAGGCCAGAAAACTGAAGTGGGTAGCCTTTCCCTTCTCCAGGGGATCTTTCCAACCCAGGCATCAAACACAGGTCACCTGCATTGTAGGCAGATTGTTTACTAACTGAACTATCAGGGAAGCCCACGAGATAATGTTATAAATGTTAAGTGATTAAATGTATAGACTATGAACAGAGGAAAAGAAGATAATCTTGCCATTTGTGACAACATGGATGGCCTTTGAGGGCATTATGCTGAGGGAAATAAGTTACAAAAAGGCAAATACCATACGATCTCACTTACATGTGGAATCTTAAAGACAAAATGAAACAAAGCAAAACAACAACAACAACAAAAACAAACTCAAAGATACAGAGAACATGTTAGTGATTGCCAGAGGCAGGGGGTTGGGGATAGCGTGAAATGGGTGAGAGTGGTCAAAAGATATAAACCTCCAATTATAAAACAAATGTCACAGGATGTAACATATAGTCTGGTGACTAGTTAATAATAACTGTATTGTATATTTGAAAGTTGCTAACGGAATAAATCTTAAAAGCTCTCATCACAAGAAAAATAACAAAGCCTATGTGTGGTGATGACTGTTAGCTAGAATTATTGCTGTAATCATTTCACAATATGTATAGATATTGAAGTATAATGTTGTGTACCTTAATACTCATAATGTTATAGGCTAGTAATTAAAAAAAAAAAGAAGGCAGGAGACAAGATTGTTGTTCTCATGATGGGACAACAGAACTTATGCCATATTCCACATATTTATTCCAGAGATATTTCCAGCTTACTGTGTATTAATGCTGAATTCTCAGCTATTAGAATCTGAACACAAAGATGAACTTTGGAAGTCTGGTGAATCATTTTAGCCTGTATGAAAACATTTGTAGCTGAAATCAAAGTAACATGGTCTAAAATATTAAACTCATATTAAAGATGTTTTTTAGTTTAAACGATCTTTTTGCATTTTGTATATCACACGTCATAACTGTTGCCTACATGCTTGTAGGTAGGAAGTGAATAGCCTAGGGTATTAGTACAGAAAACAATAATTGTGATAAATATATATGAGAAGCATGGTTGCTTTTTCCCTTTGAGAAGCTGTCATTATTTCAAAGCATAGAATTAAGTATTTCCTTGGATTAAGAAATATGGAAAGAGTGTTAAAACTTGCTGTGAAGGCAATTTTAGAGACCAAACACCTTATTCTTGAATATAAAGCATGACAAAGTCATGAGCAAAATGTATATATGAGCCTGATGGATATAATATTTATTTTATCCTCACACCTGTATAAAACATTGCTATAGTTAAAGATATTGGTGTGAATATTCAAGTCTTACTCAAGCCAACAGGGAATGTTAAGATTAATAATGCATGTCAAATAAGAGAAGCAAACAGTATGGACCCAGGTGTGAATATGTTTGCCTTGTTTCTAGCTTTAGTTCAGTATTTTTCCTCTCTGTCAATTAAATTTTTCTTATAGGAAGTAATCTTTTATTACACTGATGAGATGAGTTGATAATATTTTACTCCAAGCAGAATACTGCCATTAAGAAAATTCTAATTTTTGTGGGTTGTTTTTTTGGGGGGGAGGGGGGAATGTATTAATCTACAAAAATAGAAAAGCCTTATGTTTAATGTGCTACCTTTGACCTGAGATCAAAATCTTGGATTTGTCTTTAATGGAGGGATTTTGCTCTGCCCTGCAGTGTTTATGACCAAAGAATATATTTGCTTCCTCCATCACTGCTGTGGGGTTATCACATGCAACTGGCTTAAGCAAATGGAAACTACATTACTATTACACACCCAACTCTGAGTCCAGATGAGAAACAAAACAATTGGACCATAAATGTCATCATTAGCTTGATTTTATATATATGCACATAAATTAAATGTGTGTTTGGTGTACATATTTGGCAATAAGTCAAAAAATAATCTCATAGCATCTTTAATAACTATTATTTAAGCAAAATGTGGCATGAAAAAGTAATGTGATCCAGAACTCTGAGTAATCCCAGCCACAGTTCACTAGGATTTTCAGTAGTTATTGAAGCCTATGAATGTTTGTAGCTTTTCTTTCAGTCTCTCTGAAAACAGGTCTGTCCTTGAGGTGTCAGATTAACACTCCACTCGGAAGACAAATTGTCCGTGGGCACGGTGGACATATGAGAGCCATTAGATAGTGTGCTCTGCATTCTTGAAAAATGAAAAATTCTCAGCAACATTACATTTTATAAATGCAAGATGTTTATTATTACAGTACCAGCAATAAATGTTTAGAAACTGGAGAGGGTTCACAATGGTTCTGACTAGGAACATATGCCTATCAAGTTCATTGGAAGCGGAGCCATTGATTTTTGGCATTAAACAAAGAGTCTGGAAGCTATTATGCATTTGGGCTTCTATGAGTATTTAATTATATCAATAGGAGAACACAATTTCTGTTGTGTGCCTGGTGATGAATGTCTCCACTTATTCATGTTACTGTGCATGATAGATGAGTTTAAACCAGATGCTGTAACTTTCTTGCAATTTGAGCAAATTATTTAAATCATTTTCTTGAAAATTTAGAGGATGCCTTCACAGACAGCATTGAAGAAACCTTGCTCATGGAATCTCTTTACAGATTTCCCTCAGGACAATATGCAAATTAACACACACACACATACACACACACAAACCTGCATATAAACATTTCCATGTCTTGATGTAAACTGATAAAGGCTACTCTACTGCTCTTACCCTTATGCACTTTCCCAGCTCTGCCATATTTCTGCCTTAAAATGATGCCTGCTTGGATATGTGATTACTACTGTTTACTTTATATTCACCACTGCATAATCAGACATAATTTAATGATACAATCCAAAGCCTGTTGTCTGGCTGCTTTCTTCCAATGTGACTGCAGTTAAGATATTGACTCAAGCCCTATTCTTTTGTATAAGATGACTTTTACATACAGAGTGAAAATCTTTTAAAGAAATTCATTGCTTGTGAAAATAAGAGAAACAGATTTTATATTTAAACCAACACTTTGCCCAGCACCTAGACATGAAAACAGTAAATGGCTTGCATGTCATAAAGGTGTAATAAATATGTATCTAATGAGGAATAAATGAAGTTATGAAAGTCTCCAAACAAATGGGAAAAGAAAAACAGTTGAAAATGGTACAATTTTCAAAGGCAAAATGAAATTCTATTTACCTATTTATTATTTAAAATTCCAGAATGATTGCTATATAAATGTTTATAAGAAGTCTTCAGAAAACAGAGGAACTTTTCAGAAGCTGTCTATCTGTTGGGACCTATGGTCAAGGAGCCTCAGTGTATTTCAACTATACCAAGTTCAACGTATTTCATTAATGTCAGAAGCTAAGTTTTCAAATCACTAGGTAGTTTTATTGTCTCATGATAACCAAATGCATGCAAGTCTGGTTCATTCAAAAAAAACGTACTTTTAAGATTAACTAAAGTGAGAATTTGGTGGCAAGTTAGTCATTCAAGATTTCTAATTTTTCTATCATATGCTTAAAGAGACTTAGTTAATAGCTTATTTTTACACAAAACCAAGTTTATCAAGAAAGACCTAACATATAATTTGAGTTTGGGTTGTCATAAATAATACAATTTTAAAAAATGATTAAAAGATTCAAGTACACAGAACAGTTGAAATTAGCCCAACCATACTTTAGTGTTTTCAGAGAGTTTATCACATCTGTACACAGAAGGCTCTGAATGTTACATGAAATCAAACATCAGTGACAACAGTATGAAAGATTTATTTTTTAAGTGTTCAAATGCTTATTACAAAAGTGGACACAGAATGTCCCTAATCTTAAATCCTATTTGGAATAATTGTATTGATAGTTTAGAGAACAGCTTATAGTAGAGTAAAACCATGAAAGATGAAGTAGTATCTTTTCAGAACAGTTTCACCTTGTTTACTAAGATATTGTTTTAATATTAACAAAACATTTATTGAAACTCAAATAATTGTTAAAATATGGCTTTAACATACAACAAAAGTAAAATATATGATCTTAAAAGATATTTAAATCTGTGAGGGTATATTTATGAGGTGCCATCACAATTACAAACAACACATATGTTTTGTTGTTGTTGTTATTTAATCAATAAGTCATATTGGGCTCTTTTATGACCCTATGGACTGCCAGGCTGCTCTGGAAAAATAAAAGATTGCCTCTCCCATGGAGTATAAAGAATCTGCCTACAATGCTGGAGACCTGGGTTTGATCCCTGGGTTGGGAAGATCCCCTGTAGGAGGGCATGGCAAGCCACTCCAGTATTCTTGCCTGGAGAGTTTCATGAACAGAGGAGCCTGGCAGGCTGCAGTCCATAGGGTCTCAAAGAGCTGGACATGACTGAGTGGAAAAGCACAGCACAGCCTTCTAGGTTCAGTTCAGTTCAGTTCAGTTCAATTGCTCAGTTGTGTCTGACTCTTTGCAACTCCATGGACTGCAGTACGCCAGGCCTCCCTGTCCATCACCATCTCCCAGAGTTTACTCAAACTCATGTCCATTGAGTTGGTGATGCCATTCAACCATCTCATCCTCTATTGTCCCCTTCCCCTCCTGCCTTCAATCTTTCCCAGCATCAGGGTCTTTTTAAATGAGTCAGCTCTTTGCATCAGGTGGCCAAAGTATTGGAGTTTCAGCTTCAATATCAATTCTTCCAATGAATATCCAGGATTGATTTCCTTTAGGATGGACTGGTTGGATCTCTTTGCTGTTCAAGGGACTTTCAAGAGTCTTCTCCAACACGATAATTCAAAGGCATCAGTTCTTTGGCTCTCAGCTTTCTTTATAGTCCAACTCTCACATCCACACATGACGACTGGAAAAACCATAGCCTTGACTAGATGGACCTTTGTTGGCAAAGTAATGTCTCTGCTTTTTAATATGCTATCTAGGTTGGTCATAACTTTCCTTCCAAGGAGCAAGCATCTTTTAATTTCATGGCTGAAGTCACCATCTGCAGTGATTTTGGAGCCCCCCAAAATAAAGTTAACCACTGTTTCCCCATCTATTTGCCATGAAGTGATAGGACTGCATGTCATGATCATGGCTTTCTGAATGTTGAGCTTTAAGCCAACTTTTTCACGCTCTTCTTTCACTTTCATCAAGAGGCTCTTTAGTTCTTCTTCACTTTCTGCCATAAGGGAAGTAGCTTTCCAGGTAAGTTTATGTTTTTTCAAAGTTCTGAGTCACTACTTCTCAATAGGTAATACTAGTCATTATCCATTTCATTTTTTGTTGTACCCATATGCTGCTGCTAAGTCGTTTCAGTCATGTCTGACTCTGTGCAACCCCATAGATGGCAGCCCACCAGGTTCCCCCATCCCTGGGATTCTCCAGACAAGAACACTGGAGTGGGTTACCATTTCCTTCTCCAATGCATGAAAGTGAAAAGTGAAAGTGAAGTCACTCAGTCGTGTCCAACTCTTAGCGACCCCATGGACTGCCGCCTACCAGGCTCCTCCATCCATGGAATTTTCCAGGCAAGAGTGCTGGAGTGGGGTGCCATTGCCTTCTCTTTTGTGGCTTTTGACACATGATATATTTGTTCTATTTGCACTTCTTTATTCCTGCCTCCATGATAGGGAATAGTTTGATGGAATAAAACTAAAACGGACTCTGAATTTAGATTTAGCAATAGAATTGGAATGCTCATTTCTAAACCAATCATAATTATATAATTTATAGAATTACTTTAAATGAAAAAATAATGTACATTAGATCCCCCCTCCTTTATGTAGGCTCTCCAAAAATCTACTCTATTAGCAATTATTATCAGTCTTCTCCAGGCCCTTAAGTGGGTAGAACTTTTTTGTGATCTCACTTAATATTTCTTACCATTAAGAAAATGGTTAAAGAAACCACAAGTTTAGATCACTTCAAATGGCAGTGTAGCCAGCAAAACTGAAATTCAAATGAATCTTAAAAGTTACTTTGATTTAAAAAATCAAATCACATTTGTATATTCATTCTTATTTTTTTCCCTATTTAATGACTTAAGTAAAAGTTAAATACTGAATCTAGTATGAGGGAATCAATGATGAATTTACATGTTCAAGTCGGAAGCAGTTGAGGGAGTTTGGAAAAGTTTTTAAAGTTCAGCAAATAAGATATCTTCAAAAAATTAAATACTGTGACTTTGTACTGAATGTTAGAACATAGTAGGTATCAGTATTCAAGTTCAGAAATATTTTCCACTTAGCTGGTACAAAAACTATGAAAAGAAGGTACCTTGCCAGTGCTATAAGCATAAACCCCTGTGAGAAAAAGTGAAGGAAACAGAAGGGCAAAAGGGAGTATCAAAACTAGGTCATTACTAATGGGTTAGAAACCAGATGATGGATACTTCCATATACTGCATAATTATTAATTGAAGCCATCAAATGGTCTAATTACTTTAATATGTTTTTGCATCTATTTTCTCCCTTGATATATTTTCTTGCTCTTAAGGACTGTACTTGGAACAAGATTAAAGATTTTTTTTAAGTCAAAAGCAAATGAAATGATCCTTTTCTTTCTTTTGTAATAATTGCTTCCATGGTATTCTAGGAGTTTAGATAACTCATTTAACAACTATCAAGTATTTAGTATGACTCAGGAAGGACAAATGCTTCTCTTTTAGGTATTTATGGTAGAAGAATATCAAGAATGGTTTTCAACAGACTCCTTAATAATACTGGTTTTTATGTACTAGTGCTAGAGTCTCAAAAGTCTAAATTTGACAGCTCCATTACTGCAATCTCAATTTCAGGTTAAGAATTTTGTTATTTAAATTGTTTGTTTATGGTATAAGTCTTAGCACTTTTAAAAAGCTCTAACATCTTATTTCTGATAAGACAAATATTCTTTTAGATTGCTTGGCTTGCCTTAATTGGATTCCCTTTTGCACCTAATTCCATTATTTCAATAAGTGCATCTAATAGTAAACACCTTGAGAATATAAAATATTTGATATAGTAATAGGAGGAGGAAGATGAGAAAATGTAGTAGCAGCAGTAACAAACAGTATTTGTTTGCAATATTCTATAGTCCATCCTATCTATTTCAAGGGCATCATCTAATCCTATGAGTAAATGCTTATTTCAAAGATGAAGTAACTGAAGCTCAGCAAGATTATATAATTTACCCAGTGTCACCTAGCAAGTAAGTGGTAATGTCAGTTTGGATATTAATACTATTACTCACTTAAATATACAAATCCATTTTTACTCTTTTTTAATCTATTACTTAGTTTAGGAAATCGTTCACTCTATTCCCCTCTATGGGGGAACTATTGTTAAATATTTTTTTTTTCCTGTTAATGTATGGTCCATTTATTGTGACCCTCACTAGACCATGATCATGAAAACGAATCACCCCTTTTCATCTATAGTATTTCAATGTAGAATTCCTGTTTAAGGGGAGTTTAGCTCTGCTCTCCTGTCATCCAAAACATCAACATTGACTTCCTTTGCCACTTCCCGATGGCAGTGTAGAACAGAGTTTTCTACAGCTAGTGCAGTACATGCTGACCACTTGAGGAATGGGCTGCCTGTGTATACTGCTCCGCTGCCCTGCTGATGCCACAGCAGCACCCTGTGCTAAGGTGACTGCCTTCTCAGGTCCACGGGGAAAGCCATACCACAGTTTGTGAGAACAGGATTTTCTTAGTGTTTATATCCTGGGAAGAGGTTAATTACAGTCCAGGATACTGTAGGTCTCTGATTTGAGGTGAAGAGGGGTACACTCTCTGGATGCATTATGAGACTGGACCGACATTTTGAGGGTGGAGAGTTCTGGATCTATTCCAGTAATGGGGGTGGGCCACCATAATGAGACAGAAACAAATAAACCAAGAGTGGTGACAAAAGTGAGTGGCAATACTCAGAGTCATATTTAACCACAGGTGACAGCACAGTAAATCAATAATACTTGGGACAATTTACCAAAGAGATTACTGAGTATCCTTTTCATGAAGTGTTGGGTGTTATCGATTTGACCTTCAGAGAGTATCTGATTCTGTGGGTGTGTGTGACTATTGTCTAGGCTGTTTTATAGCTCTGTGGAGTGAGATTAACTGGTAGAAAACTGATAACACTGTAAATGATTCTCACCTTTAATCAATGCAAAGAATTTCTGTCTACAGCAGTGCAAATTAATTTTGTTTGATTGAGATACAATCGACCTGCACTAGGTGGAAAAGATAACTCCAAATGTAGCAATTGTTCTGTGAGGAATCAGCAGAGTGAGAGGAGCCACTAGCAGAAGTTAAACAGGCCAAAACAGGGTTGAAAGTTTGGACAGGCCAAAACAGGGTTGAAAGACAACATATTCCAAACCAGTGTGACCCAAGAAGGACCCAAGTTGGCCATGGAGTAATGGGGAAGACAGTGATACTCAAGGAATATCTTTAATATGCACTGATTTTATATTTGCATGAAAATTGTGTCTTTAACATTTTGAAAATTATACTTGGGCAATACATTACAGCAAGATGGTACTATTCTTCATCATAAATACATTGTTTGTTACAAAATAATCAAACTTTAGGTGACTTATTGTCAAGTCATAGATAATTTGTGACTAGATTTCTTTTCTACATATCCTAAAGATCTGGTCTTCGATATATAACCCCTCTACCTCCAGCCAGGTAGTTTAAGTGGTAGATGGCAGTGGGTTAGGAACAAAATCAGAGGCCTGGAGAAACACAAGGTCAAAGGTTTAAACAAGTGGTTACAACAGGAGAAAGTTGTATCGGTTCAGTTTTGAATGCAGAGTAAGCAATTATGGCTAAATTTAATCACAATATAGGGTACATAAAAGGTATATATGCTACAAAAGGAGGCTTTTATCCAAGAAACTGGGAAATACATATATCACATCATTTACTTGACATCAGAAATCCATTTCTGAAAATTCAGATTCTTTATGAAAATGCTAACTGTGGACTTGTGTTATTTTCATGTAGCCATTGTGACAAGTTATCACAAACTGGGTGGCATAAAACAAGAGAAATATCTTCTCACAGCTCTGGAGACCAGAAATCTGAAATCTGTATACTGGTCCACAAACAAGGTGTTGGTAGAGTTGCACTTCCTCCAGAGGCTCTAGGGGAGAATCTGCTTCTTTCATGAATGTAGTTACAGTTGCAAAGACCTCTTTCACAGATAAGGTAACATTTACAGGTTCCATCTATTAGAAACTTACATACTTTGGAAGGTGTTATTCAGCCTACTAGAGAATTCATTTTTTATCAAGTTGGAAAAACTATAATGAGCTACATGTTAAACCAAAATCCTCATCCAATATTTTTTAACTACAACACAGTAAAGCATGTTTGTGTAAGAAATATACTACCAATGTGGATCTAAAGTACATAAAACGTTATTTTCTAATCACTAAACAATGAATGTGAACAATGTGAAGAAGGCTGAGTGCTGAAGAATTGATGCTTTTGCACTGTGGTGTTGGAGAAGACTCTTGAGAGACCCTTGGACTGCAAGGAGATCCAACTAGTCCATTCTGAAGGAGATCAGCCCTGGGATTTCTTTGGAAGGAATGATGCTAAAGCTGAAGCTCCAGTACTTTGGCCACCTGAAGTGAAGAGTTGACTCATTGGAAAAGACTCTGATGCTGGGAGGGATTGGGGGCAGGAGGAGAAGGGGACGACAGAGGATGAGATGGCTGGATGGCATCACTGACTCCATGGACGTGAGTCTGAGTGAACTCCGGGAGTTGGTGATGGACAGGGAGGCCTGGCGTGCTGCGGTTCATGGGGTCGCACAGAGTCAGACACGACTGAGCGACTGAACTGACTGAACTGAAACAATGAGTAATATAGTTATAAAAATAGTTGCTTTATATTTTATGACATGCACATTTTTGGTTCCAGCAGCATTTCCTTCACTGATTCTCAGAGCATCCTTCATGATATCTACATGATATTCTGCATTCTACCCACTGTATTTGGGATGTAACACCAGGTTTTTTTGAATATATTTTTGGTGTTTGCTGCAATATACTTTTCACAAAATGATCATTTAAACATGAAAATCATATCATGCTGATTTACAATTTCAAATTCTTTAATTTCTGGCTACCTTGCCTCTAGGGGATGTGCCCCCAGCTATTTTTCTCACCTCATCTCTTTCCTCTCATTCTCCATCTCATTACCTGCTGGCCACATTAACCTTCTTTCTGTTCATCAAATATGTGGAGCTTACCCCCCACCTAGTGTTTGCTGTGCCCTGAGCTGGAATGCAATTTCCCAGATAGAAGCATAGATTCTCTGTAGTGTGCAGGGCTCAGCAGACCTTAAGGCAAGCTTGTTGCAATGGTTCAGTCGGAAGCCTCCCAACCTCCATCGCCTCTGAATGCCTCTGCTTTATTTTATTCCAAGAGCTTTTCATTCTCAGAAATTATTTTATTTATTCGCTTGATTATAGACTGTCAGTACCACAAAAGCAACTGCTGCTTTTATTCACAGAATTGATGATAATTTAACTTATATTAATACATTAATAATTTAACTCAAAAATCTATAACTTAGCTTTTTAAAAGGGCCTTATTTCTGTCTTAGTTTTAAGCAGCATCTCATCAATGTGTCTCTGAGGCATACGCAGAAACACAGAGAGACATACACACACACACACATACACACACACACGTATGCACATTCATCTTTTAGGTTCAGGAACTGTTGGGTAGTGCCTAAGATATCTAAGAAGGATGTCTACAGTCACGACAAAATTATTCTGTTTATTTCACTGCAATACAAACAACAAACATCATTTTATATGCAACGTAATATTTAAAGAATATTGAGAAGAACAGCACAGACTACTGCATTCACACATTGCTCTCCATCCCTGATACAGAAGACACATTCCAATGTTTACCTGACTTCAAAACCCTGAACTGTCTCTTATCAGTGTCCCCTAATTTACCACATAGATTCTCATTCTTCTTGGCAAACCACTTTCTTTATATATTTAGCTTATTCCTTGCTTAATTCATCTATGAACAATATTCCTTTATGAAATTCTCTCTAAGTGATTAGTAAAATGTAAGAAGTGTGAAAGTGTTAGTCATTCAGTTGTGTCCAACTCTTTGCAGCCCCACATACTGTAGCCCTCCGGCTCCTCTGTCCATGGGATTCTCCAGGCAAGAATACTGGAGTGGGTTGCCGTTCCTTTTTCAAGGTATCCTCCAATCCAAGAATCGAACCCAGGTCTCCTGCATTGTAGGTGGATTCTTTTCATCTGAGCTCTCAGAGAAGCCCTTTAAAATGTAAGAAGGCCTTATAATGTCAGAGCTGGCCTATCACAGACAAGATCACTTTCAAAGAAAGAAGAAACCACTCTGTTGCTTTCAGCCTCTGTACATTACAAGTGTTCCAGGACTTAGACACAGATTTTTAAAAAAGAAAAAGCATCCAAGCAAGTTGAAAGAAAGGATTTGGTCACTGGGGAGGACTTAAGCCTGGAGCTAGGTAGGAAGAAGATACCAAAAATCTAAGACCAGTGAAAGGTCTCACTTAACATGTTACTTTAACACCAAAAACAAAGATTTGGCAACTTCAGAGCCATCTCTTTGAATTCATAATATTCCAGACACCTGAATATTTCTTAGCAGAAAATTTACTATTTCTTTTTTTTCTGTTTTTCACCTTTGGCCATTCTCTCTAGTCTAGGCAAATATATGAATGCTGTCTTTTCACATATTAAATAGCCCCTCTTGGTAATTTGCCAACAAGTAAGTAACCTTTTCAGAGAAACCCTCCAATAAACTCTTAAAATAATATTTTTTTTGTCCTACTACTCTCTTTAAAAATTTTGAAATTATTTACTATATTTGAGAGAAGCTCTTTTAAAAGCTATGATAATACATGAATCTTCATAATATAAAGTTAGTCTTTTTTTTTTTTTTAATCCTCCTAAGTCATTAGGAAAAAAGCATTAGGTCAGAATTTAGTATAAATCCTAGTTCACCTTCTGAACTTAGAGGCCTTGCTTCTATCTTGGCAGAAAGCAAGTCAAACAAAGAGACCCCAGAGTAACTACAAGGGGCCAGTTTCTTTTTTCCCAAATGAGATGAGACATAGGAAAAATCTACGGTAATTGTAATCAAGAGCCAAATTAGGCAGAATGAGTTAGAGAAACTCAGTTCGACTCAGCCAACACTTGAATTCATAAATGTCCATATTGAGCTAAACTGTTTTTAAAGAACTTGAACTCTCTATGAAGATATTCTGGTAGTATTACGGGGTAGATCTTACCCTAAAGCGCAATAGCTCAGAAGATGTAACAAAGAACCCAAATATCAAATGAGAGAACCTTTCAAAGAGTGAGGATTTACTGAGGAGCTTTCCAGGCCGAGGCAATAGTGCTCTTGAATGCATTTCCTTTACTATTCCTGAGTTTCTCAGGGCTGAGCTGTTCAATGTTCTGTGCTCTGTATTTCACATTTAGTCTTCCAGTCTCAAATAGGTATGTTAGCTCTGCCAGAACATGAGTGTCACGTTGGTTAAAGCCCTTCTATATGAGTAAATTGCTGTTTCACTTGTCAGTATAATTTCAAAAATAACTATTAATCTATATACAGTTACTGACTTTTGTATTCTGGATAAATAAGAAGTTACAGGTAAGAATTAAAAAAAAAAAAACCAGTAATACGAACTCTAAGCATAATCATTTCACAAAGGACAGGGCATTTTAATAACAAAAAATGTAGAAAGTCTCCTGAAGCAAAGAATAAAAATGTTATTAAAATAAACTTAGCTTTATAAGTTTTCTTATATCATCTTTTAGCTTTAATTTGGTCCATATTTCTTCACAGACTGACTCCAAAGTACAGAGTGCTTGGTAATAGTGAAGTAGGCTTTCTCTAACTTGCCAGCTTTATTCTCACCATTTTTCTCACTATAGTTACCTGGTAAAAATTTAAATCTTCAAGCACATAGGTCTGCATAACTTGCAAGTCTCCTTCTGGTTTTCATTTTCTTATAACCTGAAACTACTACTGACTTTAAAGTGTTCAGCATAAAACCCAATTTGTGCTTTTATTCATTTACAACAGATGGGGTCACCATGAAAAGAGGGAGCAGATTATAGCTTCCCTTTTCTGTAGCTCCTTTATTAAAATCACTTGCATCATTTTTATAAGAATCACACTTTCTTCTAAGATGTGATTCTTACAAAGGATGCACACTTTGTTTTAGAACAGTTTAGTAAGTAGTAAACCTGGGCCCTCAAAGTCTCTATAAAAAATTTATGACCAAAGTGACATTCATCTTAATCACAATACCCAAACCAAATAGTTGTCCAACCATGCAGAAGCCCTAAGCAGAAAGAAATTCCAATAACATATGCTGTATTACAGTAGTTACAACTACTGACAATGAATGTTGCCAGTCCTAAAAGAACCAAGAGCTATTGCTTACCAGAGTGAGAAATGGGATGAGGATGGTATATTACTCTTTTTAACTTTCAATATCTTGTCAGTCTGCCAAAGGACTGGTGCTTAAAATTCATTTTAAAATTGTGCTTCTGGGAATTTTAATACTATCGCTTATAATAAATATATCTTTTTTTCCAATTTTGACTATAATATGAAGGAAAGCTGACAAAAAGGCTATGAAACAGAGATGTAAAAAATAAATAAAATAGGTACAAAATAAATTAAAATTTTCCTTGACTTATGATGGAATTGCACCCCAGTAAACCCACTATAAGTTGAAAATAGTCTTAAGTTGAAAATTTGTCTAATACACCTAACCTACCAAGCATCATAACTTAGTCTAGCCTATCTTAAATGTGTTCAGAATACATATACTAGTCTATAGTTGGGCAAAATGATCTGCCACAAGGCCTATTTTAAAATTAAGGGTTGAATAGATATCATGTAATTGATTAAATACTGTACTGACAGTGAAAAACAGAAGGGATGCCCCAATATAGAATGGCTGTAAGTGTGTCAGCTGTTTACTCTAACTATCACATGGTTGACTGGGGGCAGCTCACTTCTACCATATACCGCAACCGTGGGCAAAGATAAAAATTCAAAGCATGTTGTGTACTGAATGCATAGCACTCTTGCAACATTGAAGTGGAAAAATAGTAAGTTAAACTATCATTAAGTCTGGAAATATCTATAGTAAATAATGATATTAATAAAGGAAAATTATTGAAAGAAGGAATTGCATAAAATGGATTCATATCTTTCTTTCCTCCAAAAATAAAAATAAAAAACATTTTTGGGGGTACTTATGTCACTGGACTGTGAAAAATTCTCACCAACTAGTTTCAAACTTTGTCATTTAACATACACCATTGGCCAGGGATAATATCTGATTTCAACAGCCTAAGACTTCATTATTTGGAGAAGAAAATGGCAACCCACTCCAGTATTCTTGCTTGGAGAATCCCCATGAACAGAGGTGCCTGGCAAGCTACAGTCCATGGGGTAGCAAAAAGTTGGACACGACTGAGTGACTATGCAGAGCAGATACAGCATATATTATGGTAACATACTATACTGCTCTAAAAAATTAATGTGTGGTCTGTATCACTAAATATGTCTTCATAATAATAATTGGTTTAATATATTTTAAAAATCAATTAGCAGTGATGGTGATTTTTTTCACCACTTACATAAAAGGTAAAAATGTATTTTTATCTTTTGTAAAGAAAAGTACAGGTAGAAATAAAGTCCTATTTTTATAACTAGTTTTGTACCATAGCAACAATTACAAAACTAAAAGATTTTAAATAAGTAGTAGAATAAACTAAATTCAGGAAAACTAGTCTTTAAATAGCAATTTGAGAAATTTTAGATATTTAAAATTATAAAAGAATAAGTGGTAAAGACTTTAATTTCAGTGCAATTAGATTTATATTATTGCTTTCAAATGACCTTTTAAAAAATAGATTATTAACATTCTCAAATATAACAAGATAAATAGGGAATGATTTTAAAGATTATAACTATATTTTACATTAAGATGTAAGAGAAATATCACTGGCTTTAGGGTTAAAAACAATTTGCGCTATATTTCTAAAATAAAATAACTCTATGTTGAGCCTGTAAATATTCATTGTAGAAAATTAGAAAGTAAATGCAACAATGAAATTAATATTCTCCCAATCCAAAGCACAGTAGACTACTGATTTTCAGATCTTGAGATCTTATTATGCATACTCTTTTGTGGTTTCTTTTTTATTATCATAATTGATCTCCATTTCTCCATTCCTGTACTATACATTTATCTCCATGTTTTCCCATTTCTGTTGTACTTTCTCTCTCTTTAGTATACAGATTATATTTAAATTATCTCAATTATTTAAATCAGTACCTAATTCCAGATAAAGCATTGTTTCTGGTTTTGTTGTCTTTAACATCTCCTTTCATTTTTATTTGTTTTCTTAAACTTCTTTTAATCTATCAGGTTTGCCTACCTCTCCACTTTTTAAAACATTTGTATAATTGAAAATTTCTAGCATTTATAAAATAGGAAGATAGGATAACTCAACATGTACTACTCATCAACTAACTTCAACAATTAACTCAGGCCAATTCTGTTGTATCTGTATCCCCAAAGACATACTGTGTGCTTAGTTGCTCAGTGGTGTCTGAATCTTTTGCAGCCCCATGGACTATAACCACCAGACTCCTCTATCCATGGAATCATCCAGAGAAGAATTTACTAGAGTGGATAGCCATTCCCTTATTCAGGGGATCTTCCTGACCCAAGGATAGAACCCAGATCTCTGGCATTGTAGACATTCTTTACCATCTGAGCCATAAGGGAAGCCCAAAAAGACATACTTGCTCTGCCCAAACAGAACTGAATTATTTCTGTTACATAATTTCATCCACAAAAATTCTTCCAACATAGTTTTGGAAGTCCTAGACATAGAAATCAGAGAAAGAAATAAAAGGAATCCAGATTGGAAAAGAAGAAGTAAAACTATCACTGCTTACAGATGACGTGATGTTATACATAAGAAATCCTAGAGACACTACTGGAAAACTGCTAAAGCTAATCAATAAATTAGGTAAAGTTGCAAGATACAAAATTAATGTGCAGAAATCTGTTGCATTTCTATATACTAACAATGAAACATCAGAAAGAAAAATAAAGAAAAACAAACCCATTCACCATCATATCAAAAAGAATAAAACATCTAGGAATAAACCTACTAAATGAGACAAAAGACCTGTACTTCAAAAACTGTAAGACATTGATGAAAGAACTGATTATACAAACAAGTGGAAAGATATACTTTGCTCTTGGTTTGGAAGAATCAATATTGTAAAAATGATGATACTACCCAAGGCAATCTATAGATTCAATGCAATCCCTATCAAATTATCAATGGCTATTTTCAAGAACTAGAACAAAAAACATTTTAATTGAGAGGGCACTAGGAAGAATTCCACCCTTTATCTCTGTATCATCAATTTAGTACATAGTTTTGTTTCTTACAATTTGCTTTCAATATTTAGGAATTGTTATTTTTTCAATTTTGACTAAATTTTGATGTACAATTATTCAGAATGTTTACATGGTTCTAGAAAAAACCCTACAAAACAAAGCATATTCAGAGATTTCAGTTCTATCCTTTTCATTATCCTCTCTCTTATACCTCTAAGTATCCATGTCTTTTAGTTTTAAAATTATTTTTCCAACTTGTAACCCAAGTTATATACATATGTATATGCTAACAGTCAATAATGTTGATTGTATTTTAACATATTGCTATTTTTATACTTAACATTTTGCATTATACTGTCCCCTTCTTAGGTAAACAATAGCACAGTATACCCACTTTTCTTCACCTAGTCTTATTTAATAATAAAGACTGGAGAATATCCATAATTGTTTATAAACATACTCCTTTTGTCATACTAGTATTACCTATAACTCTATTGTGCTGCTTCAATGTGTGCATTCAAAAATTCATGTTCCGTATTGATGCATATTTGTTTTTTTCCCAGATTTTACTATTTAGATATTGCTGCCATACATTGCCTTGTAGAAAACATTTTATTTTTTCATATTTTATCAGTGTATCTTTGAGAATGTTCCCAGAGGTAGGATTATGGGTCACAGGGAAATGTATAGATACTGATGGACATCGTTAAATTTCTTTGCAAAGTGGTTTTAACATTTTGCATTTCCATTACCAACATAGGAGAATGTTTTATTCATCTTTACCCACAGAGGATATTGCCAAATTTTTGGATTTTAGCCAACTCAATATGTGAGAAATGGGATCTCAGGGTAGTTTTAATTTGCAGTGTTTTATTATGAGCAACGCAGAACATCTTTTTATATTTTAAGGATAGGTATATTTCTATTCTCTTTGAGCTGTCTGTATATTTTGTCCATTTTTCTATAGTGCTGAGGCTTTATTTTTAGATATTAATATATTTATTATACTACCCTTTATAGTATATATTGCATTTATTTCAGTTTCTCATTTATCTTTTGTAATGCTGGAGTGTTGGACTTTTGTTTTTTGGATTTTTTGTTCACTTTTCTTTGCATTTTTATGATATTATTTATTTGATAAAAAAAATAATATATTGACTAGAGGATTGAAACAATAGAAAAAGTATTTGTCAAGGTAGCTAGAATTGCAGGTATTTTCTTCTAAAAATTACATTTAATTTTGCATTTGTCTTCTAATTTTATTTTTTAAAACTTACTTATATCACTGTTAAAGTAGGGTCTAACCTATCCAACCTAAATTATGCAAAACCATATAATCAGACATTTTAAGGACACATATATCACTCTACGCTTTATACTTGTTCTCTTATTACAGAGAAGCAAATAAAACTGAACTAGAACTACATTCAACAAAAATGGGTATGTAATCTGAAAAAATTAATGATTTTGAGCTCTGATTTTAAAAGATTTTCTATATTCAGTTATATTAGTATTATTAGTAGTATACAACTAATTAATTAATATAACTAAGTTTTTAACTGTTTTAATCAAACTTAATGGCTTAAAAGTATAATGATAACATTTTTATTTTTAATTAAAATTTTCTTTATTGAAATATGGTTGCTGTACAGTATACTGATTCACAATTTTTAAAGGTTATACTCCATTTATAATTAATATCATAAAACATTGCCTATATTTCCCATGTTTTACAATAATCAAGTTTTGATAAACAATTATAAAATAAAAGTTTTATTATTTTTAGTGAGATGCATGTGTTTTTCATCTAATTATTCTAAGCAGACATTGATTAGTGTAATTCGTTTTTAGAATCACCCAGAACAGCCTCAATCTTGCTCCTCTTTTATATTTTTAAAGATGTTTGAGTAAGCAACATATTTCACATTTCAAAAATAACTAAGTGGGAATGAACATTGTTATTGAATAGAGAGATCACTCAATTATTTAAACTCCTTCTGTGTTGTATGCCAAAATTATTTCTTTTACCAAAATTACTTTTAATGATTTACTAGCTGACATCTCAATTAAGTCCTTCTTCAATTTTGTCAAAAGCAAACATTGGAAACTGCCTGAATTATAAAAGCATTTGTTACCCAGTTATGAAAGTCTTGGGCTTTCCTTGGGGCTCAGCTCAATCCACCTGCAATGTGGGATACCTGGTTTCTATTCCTGGGTTGAGAAGATCTCTTTGAGAAGAGAAAGGATACCTACTCCAGTATTCTGGCCTGGAGAATTCCATGGACTCTATAGTCCATGGGGTCTAAAAGAGCGGACACTACCGAGCAACTTTCACTTCACTATGAAAATCATGCATGTCTTCAACTTTTGAAAAGCCTAAAAATAGGTTTTACTAAAATCTATTGAGTTTCATAGTTTTTGTACAAGTGTTTGATAATAAAGAAGGTTTCTCAGGCAATGGTCTTTTTCGGTGTCCTTGTTTGGTTCACATGGGCTTTTTTACACATGGGTTCAATATACCATACCAAGATTCAAGATGTGGGAGTAAGTAGGGGATGGAGATGGGGGAGTTGGTCAGAAAAGGGAACTGGCACAACATCTTGACTGCAAGTGTGTCCTCAGGTAAATAAACTTTAGCAAAGAGTATTTATGAAAAATGAGAATTGGAGCTGGAAAGTGGTTTCCTTAACACCACCCATGCCTGTCTCTCCCTTGGAAACGGTTTTCTAGGGAAATGTGTCTCAGTTTGAAAGATCCCATAGACCATAATGAAGTCATGTACTGTGTCTCATAGAGTTTAAAGAAAATATTGGCAGAAGAGATGCTGAAACGTTTTAAGAAATTAACTTAGCAGCTAACACTTCAACTGGTATATCACTATTCTCTGAATCTTATGGAAGACTTTAAGCTTTCTTTCCTGAAAAGACTCTAAAATTAGTTGGTTGGAACCTATTGTTCCTTATGAACATAGTTTGATCCATATAGTAGGCCTTGCATATGAAAAGATTTTCAAGTTTAAGGTTCAATGTCTTCACTGACTCTTGATCATTATTAGCTTATTACAGTTATATCAATTAGGCCTCACGAAGCACAAGACAAAGAAATTTTAATAAATATTGTATTCAGTATTAATATAATAGGTATTAGTGCAAAGAAATAGAGGAAAACAATAGAATGGGAAGACTAGAGATCTCTTCAAGAAAATTAGAGAACCAAGGGAATATTTCATGCAAAGATGGGCACAAAAGGACAGAAATGGCATGGACCTAACAGAAGCAGAAGATACTAAGAAGAGTTGGCAAGAATACACAGAAAAACTATACAAAAAGGATCTTCATGACCCAGATAATCACAATGATGTGATCACTCACCTAGAGCCAGACATCCTGGAATGTGAAGTCAAGTGGGCCTTAGGAAACATCACTATGAACAAAGCTAGTGGAGGTGAGGGAATTCCAGTTGAGCTATTTCAAATCCTGAAAGATGATGTTGTGAAAGTGCTGCACTCAATATTCCAGCAAATTTAGAAACCTCAGCTGTGGCAACAGGACTGGAAAAGGTCAGTTTTCATTCCAATTCCAAAGAAAGGCAATGACAAAGAATGTTCAATCTACTGCACAATTGTACTCATTTCACATGCTAGTAAAGTAATGCTCCAAATTCTCCAAGCCAGGCTTCAGTAATATGTGAAATGTGGACTTCCAGATGTTCAAACTGGTTGTAGAAAAGGCAGAAGAATCAGAGATCAAATTGCCAACATCTGATGGATCATTGAAAAAACAAGAGAGTTCCAGAAAAACATCTATTTCTGCTTTATTGACTATGCCAAAGCCTTTGACTGTGTGGATCACAATAAACTGTGGAAAATTCTGAAAGAGATGGGAATACCAGACCACCTTACCTGCCTCTTGAGAAACCTGTATGCAAGTCAGGAAGCAACAGTTAGAACTGGACATGGAACAACAGACTGGTTCCAAATAGGAAAAGGAGTACATCAAGGCTGTATATTGTCACCCTGCTTATTTTACTTATATGCAGAAATACATCGTGAGAAATGCTGGGCTGGAGGAAGCACAAGCTGGGATCTAGATTGTCGGGAGAAATATCAATAAGCTTGGATATGCAGATGACATCACTCTTATGGAAGAAAGTGAAGAAGAACTAAAGAGCCTCTTGATGAAAGTGAAAGAGGAGAGTGAAAATGTTGGCTTAAAGCTCTACATTCAGAAAACTAAGATCATGGCATCTGGTCCCATCACTTCATGGCAAATAGATGGGAAACAGTGGAAACAGTGGCTGACTTTATTTTTTTAGGGCTCCAAGGGCTCCAAAATCACTGCAGATTGTGATTGCAACCTTAAAATTAAAAGACACTTACTCCTTGGAAGGAAAGTTACGACCAACCTAGACAGCATATTAAAAACAGAGACATACTTTGTCAACAAATGTCCACTTAGTCAAGCATATGGTTTTTCTGGTAGTCATGTATGGATGTGAGAGTTCGACTATAAAGAAAGCTGAGTGCCAAAGAATTGATGCTTTTTAACTGTGGTGTTTGAGAAGACACCTGAACATCCCTTGGACTGCAAGGAGATCCAATCAGTCCATCCGAAAAGAGATCAGCTCTGGATGTTCATTGGAAGGACTGATGTTGAAGCTCAGACTCCAATATTTAGGCCACCTGATGTGAAGAGCTCATTTGAAAAGACCCTGATGCTGGGAAAGATTGAGGGCAGGAGGAGAAGGGGACGACAGAGGATGAGATGGTTGGATGGCACCACCAACTCTACGGACATGAGTTTGGGTGAACTCAGAGAGCTGGTGATGGACAGAGAGGCCTGGTGTGCTGCGGTTCATGGGGTCGCAAAGAGTCAGACACAACTGAGCGACTGAACTGAACTGATTAGTGTCTTTATATACTAAGTATTGATTCCTCAATATGGGCTTCCCAGGTGGTGGTAGCAGTAAAGAATCCTCCTGCCAATGCAGGAGTCACAAGAGACTTGAGTACCATCCCTGGGTCAGGAAGATCCTCTAGAGGATGGCATGACAACCACTCTTGTATTCTTGCTTGGAGAATTCCATGGACAGAGGAGCCTGGAGGGCCACAGTCCACGAGGTCACAAAGAGTTGGACATGACTAAAGCGACTTAGCAAGAAATGCCTTAATACAGTGCTTTAAATACCATCGTATGTTTATGTATACTTGCTCATTGCTATTTGTTGTTGTTGTCCCGTCACTTAGTCATGTCTGACTCTTTTGTGACCCCATGGACTGTAGCCTGCCAGGCTCCTCTATCCATGGGATTTCCCAGGCAAGAATACTGAAGTAAGTTGCCATTTCCTTCTTCAGGGGATCTTCCTGACCCAGGGATTGAACACAAATCTCCTGCATTGGCAGGTAGATTCTTTACCACTGAGCCACCAGGGAAACCCTATACTTTACTATACATATTAAATAAATTACTTTATATAATATACATTAGTGCCTAAGGGACACCGTATACAATTCTACCTAATTTTTTGTTTTGGGGGTTTTTATGGCAGGCTGAACTATGACCTTTTCTTTGAACTGTTTCTATTACTTCCAACTCAGACTACTTAAAAGGCAATCAGAAAAACACTGGTAATAAAATGACACACTGTCAAAGTACTTAAAATGTCATGGTGTTAGATGAGATTTGATAAATTAGACAGAGATGGCAAAATGAATAGAAACTATGCGGATGGTATGTATGACAAGAATGTAGTTTGCTCAACTCCAGGATTTAAAAATATTTTGGTTTAAGGTTAGAAAAAAATTCAAATATTTTCAATTTGAGGTTCATTAGCAAATCTGAATTCTTTATGACTTCTCATTTATCTCCTAAAAGTAAGTTGTGACTCATCATAGTGTATTCAAGGGACCATTTTCACATTTAATAGCTCTGTACAATCAGAAACATTCAGATTGTTTCCTTGAAATTACATATGGGTGCAAATGTTAGTGGAAAATGTGCTTGGCAAGATAATTTTGGAGTCTCCCAAACTCCAGGTATCTTAGAAGTGTTGACGATGTTATAATGAACAAAACATACCACCAATTCCTTGAACTCTATGTCAGGAAAGTAGACAAAATACCAAATATGTTTCCACCCTTTCACTAAACCAAAGCCAATCTCATGTATTTGAATTTAAAATTCTCCCATGTTAAGTTCAGCTATGAGATGCATTACCCTGACTAAGCAAATGGCTGGTCCAATAGGATTTATTATCAATAGCTTAACCTCTTAAATAGAATTATGCATGCATTTTTTTTTTAAGATTTCCATTAAAGGACATGACAGCACTTAATGAGTTGTCTAAACTTTATACTGGGGGATGAATTTCCTACAAGTGATTAATGGAAGTTTTAAAATAAAAAGAAATTAGTAGAAACACATCACATGCTTTATTTGCAGAAACTTTCAACACCTTATGTCCTTTATAGGAGGCCACAACACCACCCTACTTTCATGTAGTTTTCTGCTATTCACGATGCTAAATGTGAACAAATGAGCAACAGTTCCTATTCTACCTGAATTAGCAGTAATAGTAGTAGTGTTGTTTGCTCAGTTGTGTCTGGCTCTTTGTGACCCCATGAACCAGAGGCCCGCAAAATTCCTCTGTCCATGGAATTCTCCAGGCAAGAGTACTGGAGGTGAAAGCAATTCCCTTCTCCAGGGGATCCTCCCCACCCAAGGATCAAATGCAAGTCTCCTGTATTGCAGGAAGAATCTTTACTGTCTCAGCCACCGGGGAAGCCCTCTATCTGACCTAACACTATCTTTGCTTTCTCCTTCAATTTATTTCCTAAAGCCTATACCTTCGATAATCTGTCTTCTCAATGAATTAAGATTAGATATATATTTTATTCTGTATACCAAGCCCGGTATAGCTTACTGTATGAGAAATTTTACTTCTAACTTGAAAACAGTTAGAAGTGAATGTATAAATGTACAAAATATAGAATGTATGAAACCTACTTGAAGAATACTTTGTCTTTTGTCTGCTTAAATTTGAGACTCTAAGCTAAGATAATAGGAACTCTTTTTTGGGGTTCATTCTGGGGAATTAATAAAAGAATTTGGCATGCAGATAAGAGGACAAAGTAAAAAAGTGGTATAAAGTTAGTAGAAATCAGTGCATTCTGATTTAGAAATATCAAAAAGGCTAAGTTACAAGTGGAAAAGCCATTGGAATTCCATGAGTGCAAATGTTTTAACAAGACAAGGATTCTAATTAGCCTGGATGGGAAACTCAGCATGAGGCTAAATAATTGTTTTGACGTTTAGAGTCATTATACTGGACTGTGTCAGAAGGATCACACAACACTATTGTGATAACACAAATGTTAAACAAATCACCCATCTCAGAATTTCCTAAACAGTGCTTTACAGCTTTTGGAGAGATTTTTTTTTTTCCCCAATATCATAGTGTTTGTCTTTGTTGGATTCCCTAATGAATTTAGCAGTCTTTATACTTAGCAGGAAATCTGGACTGATCATTTGAGGCCTGTTTTCCTTATCCATTGTGGAGTATGGGTTTACTTTTGGACACCTAATAAATCATGATTTAACATCTAAGAAACAGACTTATTGCCACATTGCTAAATCAAGGCGAGAAGCAAACAGTATAAAGGGTTGGTTTGTCTTTCACCTATAGACAGTAATGAAGCAAGAAGTGATATTCTCTAGTAATGATACACTAGACTCTAATAATGATATGTTAGTGCCCCAGCCTTATTATGTGGGGTTAGTAATGGTTTTGTATTTGAAAATGTTAAGCCCTGCCTTGTTTGTAGCTCACCAAGGAATACGACCATATGTGATGCTTTTCTACTTCAGGCAATGCCCCCACTGCTGGATAGATTGCTGTTGACAGCTTTTGACCAGAGGGAGCCATTAGATTTTGCTGGCTAGCAAACAATTACAGCTTTGATATGAGCTATAAGGTAAAGATGAAAAGGAAAACTAATGTAGAAAAATATGCTAGCTCTGTGTGGTCGCCAGACCCTTCTTGTATAAATGAAAAATTATTTAGATGTAAAAAACAACAAAAGAAAAACAAAGAAAAAAAATCCCAAACTTTCAAGGTTAGATAGGTAAAATGAGCCTTGAAAGAGACCTGGAAGAAATATAGTTGAAATTTCATGCTGCTAAAAAATCATTCAAAGGAATAATTTGAAGATGCCAAATATTTTTCAACTGATGCTATTGGAGAGAGGTTCAAAAATAGTTTCTGTATTTGGAAATACCTTGATTTTGTTCCTAATAATGTCATTTTAGGACAGCAGTTGTATCTTACACCTGCTGCTGCTGCTGCTGCTAAGTCGCTTCAGTCGTGTCTGACTCTGTGTGACCCCATAGATGGCAGCCTACCAGGCTCCGCCGTCCCTGGGATTCTCCAGGCAAGAACACTGGAGTGGGTTGCCATTTCCTTCTACAATGCATGAAAGTGAAAAGTGAAAGGGAAGTCACTCAATCATGTCCGACTCTTAGCGACCCCATAGACTGCAGCCTACGAGGCCCCTCCGTCCATGGGATTTTCCAGGCAAGAGTTCTGGAGTGGGGTGCCATTTGCCTTATCCGGTATCTTATATCTACTAATGCAATAATACATTTAAATTGGCAAAACTTTTGGGTCAATGAATGCTGTCAAAGAACAAGATAACAAGAAATATTTTGACTATTTAGATTTTGCTGAACATAAGTTAAATCACTAGTTTGTTAGTTTGAAAACATTGCTTGGACTGAAAAAAGAGACAGACTATGGTAAATTTAGGTTCCATCATTCCTGTAATCATTTTTTTAAAAAGCAAACTTAAAAGCCTATGATAAACACACCTTCCTTGTATTTAGATTCTCGAGTGAATTTTATATAGGAAAGATAAAGTTGCTGACCTGTATTACTGCCCTGTATACCTAAATTTCCATGAATTGACAGTAAATAGTTTTAAACTTTGGTTTAAACTTTGGTTCAACTTTGAAATACAAAGATTTTGATATCCAAAACTGAAATCTTACATTCCTTTACTGGGTTAAATGATGCAGTATTCATCAATAAAAGTACTTGGAAGTAGAGTTGGTAATTTGTCAGAATACTGATACATCATTTATTTAAATTTTGTTTTTAACTATATGAATATTAGAATCACCATTTTTTTTCCCTCTGGATAGTTTTGTCAATATCCATCTAATATGGATAGGGTAGAAACCAATTTATTAAACAGAATATATACTTTGGCTACCTGATGCAAAGAACTGGCTCATTGGAAAAGACCCTGATGCTGGGAAAGATTGAAGGCGGGAGGAGAAGGAGATGACAGAGGATGAGATGGTTGGATGGCATCACCAACTCAATGGACATGAGTTTGATCAAGCTCTGGGAGTTGGTGGTGGACAGGGAAGCCTGGCATGCTGCAGTCCCTGGGATTGCCAAGAGTCAGACACGGCTGAGCGACTGAACCAACTGACTGATTACCTAAAAATGTATAATTATACAATTTTATACTGCTTTCAAAGGTGTGCATCTTCTATAAATACACGTCTACTTTCTTTTAGACGAACACATGTTAAATATTCCCCCCCCACACATATTTCTCATATAAGATTTCTGAAACAACATTAGGCTTTTCCTGTGTTTCCTACCCTCTTTAGGTAAAACAAATAGGTTGGTTTTGAAAATAAAAATATAATTGTGTTACAATTTTCATGATGACACCTAAAACAGACTTTCATCCCTGGATCTAAGGACATTATTCAATAATCTCAAATTTGAGAGAATGCAATTTCCTTTTTAACAATGTGGAGCCAGATAGTATCCACTTCTTTATTCAAGTCTAGAAGCTAGTATCAGCTGAGACCTTTACACCAGATTTGAGGTTTGTGAAAGGTCTGGCTGTCTGGTACATAGAACTATAAGCAGATGATTTCATTCTAACAGAAATATTTAGTTTTAGATTTTTTTCTGTATCTTATTTTTTCTACTTTGCTTCTATTTTCCCATCTGCTAAAAGAGAATAATAATACTTAACATATGGATTATCAGGAGAATTATAAATTTCTTTATACAATGTTAGGCAGATGGTATGTCCTCAAGAAATGTTAGCTAATTTTATGATTGCTACTGTTTTTAAATCTATTTTTAGGTTTCAGAGTTCTTATAATATTAAAAAAAGCAAATTATTGAATTTAAAATCAGTTAATCTTCAGTGGAATCTTATAAAAAATATGTGATTAAATGTCTTTAAACATGATTTTTTCTTCTTGGCTGCCAGGTATCTACTTGTAACTCTTTGTCTTTTCTCTAAATAAAAACATATTTAAAATGTCAAAGGCTTTCAGTTCAGTTCAGTTCAGTTCATTTCAGTTCAGTCGCTCAGTTGTGTCCGACTCTTTGTGACCCCATGAATTGCAGCACACCAGGCCTCCCTGTCCATCACCATCTCCTGGAGTTCACTCAGACTCACGTCCATTGAGTCCGTGATGCCATCCAGCTATCTCATCCTCAGTCGTCCCCTTCTCCTGCCCCCAATCCCTCCCAGCATCAGAGTCTTTTCCAATGAGTCAACTCTTCGCATGAGGTGGCCAAAGTACTGGAGTTTCAGCTTTAGCATCATTCCTTCTAAAGAAATCCCAGGTTGATCTCCTTCAGAATGGACTGGTTGGATCTCCTTGCAGTCCAAGGGACTCTCAAGAGTCTTCTCCAACACCACAGTTCAAAAGCATCAATTCTTTGGAACTCAGCCTTCTTCACAGTCCAAGTCTCACATCCATACATGACCACAGGAAAAACCATAGCCTTGACTAGGCGGACCTTAGTCGGCAAAGTATTTATCATAAACAGTGAATTATTAATATTCTCCAAAAGAAACTATAAAATTCACAATCTCTTACAGGGTATCCAATCAGTAACATGAATATTGTTAGAAATTTGACAAGTGGATTTTAAAAATTACAACTAAAGACTAAGCAAAACTATGTAAAGTCAATACATAAAAGAACTCAAATATTATAAGATTGATTTTGAAAAGTAGTAAGTGAACATTCCCATTTTAAAGAATACTGAAAGAAATAAGCAATACATCTTATTAGATAAACAAATATGTTGGTCATTACTTGGTTTTATATTTATTTGGGAATTAAAAATCTTTCTTTACTTTGGTGTCAAAAGTCTTGATCTCTAGCCAACGTGAGAGCCATACTTCAAAAACTTTGTCTCCTTCACTTTCTACGTGCTGTCTATCATAAAGTCCTGATGATTCTGCTTCATACTTTTCTTAAACTGGTTAATTTCTCTCTCTCTACATCATCATCATCTCTTTTCTTGACAAAGGTAACTATCTTCAATCTACTGTCTCCTGGTCTCTTCTTGACCTTTTAAATCTAGTCTTCTCATAAGAGAACAAAATTATAAAACACAAACCTGATTTCAATATGTCCCTGCTTAAATCATTCAGTTTCCTATTTCTCTTAAATAAAATAAATGTCCTTGCCATAGTCACCTTCACTTGGATCCCTTTAATCTTTCATTCTACTCAAGCCAAGCTGGCCTCCTTTCTCTCCCTAGAAATGTCCCAGCTATTTCTTTTTTCAGAGCTTTATTATCTGCCTTTTGTTTGGTCTGAAAAACTCTTTTGCCAACTATGCCTCTGGAAATTTCTATTTAAATAACTTAAAAGTCTCAGCTTAAAAGTTAGGGCCTTAGAGAGGATTATCCTAGCCTAACAACATAAATTATATCCCTTCTGTTATTCAGTTTTGTAGATTCAATTTATTGTTTTTTTCTTACCACTTAGTTACTTTGTTTTTCTTGTCTTATTCATTTTACAGTGAAATTGGTCAAACAAACAGAATAATAGGAGAATAATTAAGTACACAATATTGTACCAATAACTGATATCATGTCTTACATATTCTTCCCAATTTTCTCAAATATGATATAATAGGAAAAAAGGGAATTACCAAATCAGCATTCCTTGTAACATACTGGTTTTCATCCCCTCTAGCAGTATTTAGGGCTATATCATCCTCCTAATCGTTGCTAATACTGGACAGTCCATTGAGTGAAAAATTGTCTCCTACTGGTAATCTGCTTCTCATTGCCAATTTCTCAGGGAAGTTTTCCCCATTTTTACCACCCCAAAAGATGCTCTTTTGTGACTTGCCTTCATAACATTCATTTTCTTTTGGAGAGCTAGATTTGGCATGGACACAAGTCACTGTTTTCTCAGGATGTGTTGGCAGCTACCACTTTGGTAGTAGGTGGAACTCGAAACAGAAGGGATATCACAGTGCCTAGTATGAGGAAGAATTTACTCTCTGATCAGTGACTGACTATCACCACCCCGTCAAGGGTGGAGTCTGATCTCAAGTTCCTGGAGCAAAAGCACTGAGTGTCAGCCCTGAGTCAGTTCTATTTCCCTTAAGTGTGTGGTTTCCCACACCAGGAGCTTTGCCCTATAGGAGGGAGGTGCTGATGTAAGTGGAACCTGTGTGTAACCAGAGGTCCAACTCATTGTCTGTGTACGTAGGTACCTATGGCTCCACTCAGACAAAGCCTTGGGTGCAGGTCCCCCTTGTCTCTCACAGCTGCTCATTGCCCCCAGCCTCTGCCACCCCTGTTTTACTTGTGGAAGTGCTCCACAAAGTTGGTGGGATCCTGCATGATTCTTGATGTCTGCTGGAGGTGAGCTTCTGAGACACCACTTGAGTAAGCTCCAGTAGTGGTCACTGCCACCTCCGTCGAGGCTCTGCCCCAGGACTGGGTCACCTCAGTGTCCTTGGGATGAGCCTTTTTCCCAGTCATGGGTGACCCAGATACAGTGCCACATGGCTGCATGGAGTGAGTGGGACTGCAGCATTCACATAGCCGAGACTGGCGCAGGTGGGGAGGAGGTGATAGAAACACAGCAGCCTTGAGAGCAGACTTCTCTCTGTCCTGCTTCTGAGGCTATTTAGTGTGTGCCTTCCTCATGAGCTGTATCCAGCACCGCCCCCAACCCCCACCCCCACAGCCCTTCTATTTGTCCTAGAGGCCTTCCAACAAACCAAGGGGCTTGTGTCCTCCACATAGGAGCCCAGGACCAAGAAACCCAATCTCTGGCTCAGATCATGCTCGCTCCCCAGGCAGTCTGTGTACTTTCTCCCTTCCTCTGAGAACACTTCCAAGGACACAGGTCTGAAACTGATCACTATTCTTCCCTTCCTACTCCATTAGGTATGCATCTTTCTTGTAACCTTGGTTGTACAGGAGTCCTTCTGCCAGCTGCCAGTTAGTTTTCAGTGACAATTGTTCCACATATAGTTTTATTTTTGATGTATTTGATGGGGGAGGTAAGCTCCTTATTTTCTCACCTCACATCTTGACCCTTCCTCCCTTATACAGCCTTCATAAATGCCTTAAAAAATGTCTTTTCATGTCTTTCATATAAAAATGTGAAAAAATCCAAATGTCCATAAATTGATGAAAAGATAAACAAAACGTAGTATATCCATACAATTAAATATCATTCAGCCATGAAAACAAATGAAGTTTTGATAAATGCTATATGAATGAATCCTCAAAACATTATGCTATGTGAAAGAAGTCAGGCAAAAACAAGCACATTCTATTTAAACAAAATTTTTAGGATATATTTCATTCTCCTATTGTTTGAAACTGTTTGTAAAAATCATTATTTCTTGAAGATTTGATTTTTAAAATACCCTTTAAAATCAACAGTGCCTAAGATATTCTTAGACATTTACTTAGAACTTCCTGGGTGGTGCAGTGGCCAAGAATCCGCCTACCAATGCAGGAGACACGGTTCAATCCCTGGGTTGGAAAGATCCCCTGGAGGTGAAAATGGTACCCACTCCAGTATTCTTGCCTGGAAACTCCCATGAACAGAGGAGCCTGGGGCTACAGCCCATGGGGTCGCAAAGACTCGGACACAACCAAGCATACATAATAGCAGCAGCAGACATTTACTTACGTATTCCATTTTTCAAATGCTCACTAGACTACACAAGTTTTCTTTTCACCCTGAGACAATTTCGATAGTAAATATGTATTTTAGAACGCTGTTTGGTACAAATTTTTAAGTGTATTGGATTTGTTCACTGTATTTTATATGTTAGTGCATAATATATTATACATAATATTTTTATTATATTTTATTGGGTTCTGTTGTCCTTGCATCAAATTATTCAGTTATTTTATTCAAATCTTCTAATTCCCTGATGATTCTTTTGTGTTTTATAATTTAGTTCCTATTTCATACAATCTGTTACCCTTCTATAATTTATATCTCCAACTATGATTGTGACTTTTAAAAATTCTCTTTAGATTACTGTCAAATGTTCATTATGTATTCCAAGATCATTTTATTTAAAGCATGGACAGTAATAAAATATATTTATATTATATTTTGCTATAATTATTATGCAATTCTAAGCTCTATTCCAACTGATGCTTTTGACTTTAAAAATCTGTATAAGATATATTATAGCTGTTTTTATGTATTTGTTTCCTATATGAAATATGGGAATTACTTTCAATGAAACTTTTGTTTCACTTTATATGAAAATTAACTTCAATCTTTCTAGATGGCTATGCATGTCTATTTACATTGGTTATAGCTTTTACATTGCATAAAGTATTATATAATCTGATGTTCTGTCATTTAATTCATGAACTTAATCCTCCTATTATTGACACATTTAGATTTGTTAGATGTTATTTTATGTTCTCTAATACTTTTTTATTTCTATCTAATCTTCCCTATCTTGATATTTGTTAAAATAATAAAGGTATTGATGCTCCCTCTCATCCTCTTTGTGGCTATTGATTTACTAGCTATAAATTGTGTATCTATTATTTCAACTATTATCTCTGATGGTTTTAGCCATGCATATTTTGTTTTGGGGAAAATAAAGCCAACCCAAATAAGGACAAAGTGAGGCTATTTATCCAGAGCTTGTTGTAGCAAGATTGGACATCATCACTTGATTTTAGCAGAAATTTAAAGTCAAACAGGGGAGAGAAAAAGGTCTTTAATGAAAGCAGGGAAGGCTTCAGGTGTGCTGTGATTAGATGTCATTAGCCCGTGAAGCTAGAGACAAGTATAACTAGAGTAAGACATCCTATGTGAGTGGTTTGAGAAGCACATTTGACTTATGTTGGTAGATAGTGAGTTAACAGGGAAAATAAAGGAAACTGAGAGTCACTGAAGTCAGGACCATTCTGGGACAGTTGCTGCAAGGACTGTGCATTGGCTTCTCAGGCTGGTTGTTGCTGAGGTTGTGGGTCTGAATTCTTTTATCATTCAGATAAAATGTCATTGTGTGTTTATATATTTACTATCTCACGATAAATTCTTCTTAAAACTCTTAAATAGTATCTTAAAGATACTATTCAGTATCTTTATCAACCTTTTCATACAAAATAAAGCTTCAGTTCAGTTCAGTTCGACTCTCAGTAGTGTTCAACTCTTTGCAACCCTACGGACTACAAAACGCCAGGCCTCCCTGTCCATCACCAACTCCTGAAGTATACTAAAACTCATGCTCATTGAGTCGGTGATGCCGTCCAACCATCTCATTCTCTGTTGTCCCCTTCTCCTCCCGCCTTCAACCTTTCCCAGCATCAAGGTCTTTTCAAAGGAGTCAGCTCTTCGCATCAGGTGATCAAAGTATTGAAATTTCAGCTTCAACATCAGTCCTTCCAATGAATACTCAGGACTTATTTCCCTAAGGATCTGGACTGGTTGGTTCTCCTTGCAGTCCAAGGGACTCTCAGGTGTCTTCTCCAACATCACAGTTCAAAAGCATCATTTCTTTGGCGCTCAACTTTCTTTATTGTCCTACTCTCACATCCATACATGACTACTGGAAAAACCATAGCCTTGACTAAATGGACCTTTGTTGACAAAGTAATGTCTCTGCTTTTTAAAATGCAGTCTAGGTTGGTCATAACTTTTCTTCCAAGGAGCAAGCGTCTTTTTATTTCATGACTGCAGTCACCATCTGCAGTGATTTTGGAGCCCCAAAAATAAAGTCTGCCACTTTTTCCACTGTTTCTCCGTCTATTTGCCATTAAGTGATGGGAGCAGATGCCATGATCTTCGTTTTCTGAATGTGGAGATGTAAGCCAAGTTTTTCACTCTCCTCTTTCACTTTCATCAAGAGGCTCTTTAGTTCTTCACTTTCTTCCATAAGGGTGGTGTCATCTGTGTATCTGAGGTTACTGATATTTCTCCCGGCAATCTTGATTCCAGTTTGTGCTTCATCCAGCCGAGCGTTTCTCATGATGTACTCTACATATAAGTTAAATAAGCAGGATGACAATATACAGCCTTGACGTACCCCTTTCCTGATTTGGAACCAGTCTGTTGTTCCATGTCTAGTTCTAACTGTTTCTTCCTGATCTACATACAGATTTCTCAAGAGGCAGGTCAGGTGGTCTGGTATTCCCATCTCTTTCAGAATTTTCCACAGTTTATTGTGATCCACACAGTCAAAGGCTTTGGCATTGTCAATAAAGCAGAAATAGATGTTTTTCTGGAACTCTCTTGCTTTTTTGATGATCCAGTGGATGTTGGCAATTTGATCTCTGGTTCCTCTACCTTTTCTAAAACCAGCTTGACATCTGGAAGTTCATGGTTCACATACTGTTGAAGCCTGGCTTAAAGAATTTTGAGCATTACTTATTAGTGTGTGAGATGAGTGCAATTGTGCAGTAGTTTGAGCATTATTTGGCATAGTCTTTCTCTGGAATTTGAATGAAAACTGACCTTTTCCAGTCCTGTGGCCACTGCTGAGTTTTCCAAATTTCCTGACAGATTGAGTACAGCACTTTCACAGCATCATCTTTCAGGATTTGAAATAGCTCAACTGGAATTCCGTCACCTCCACTAGCTTTATTCATAGTGATGCTTCCTAAGGCCCACTTGACTTCACATTCCAGGATGTCTGGCTCTAGGTGAGTGATCACACCATTGTGATTATCCAGGTCCTGAAGATCTTTTTTTGTACAGTTCTTCTGTGTATTCTTGCCACCTCTTCTTAATATCTTCTGCTTCTGTTAGGTCCATAGCATTTCTGTCCTTTATTGTGCCCATCTTTGCATGAAATGTTCCCTTGATATCTCTAATTTTCTTGAAGAGATCTCTAGTCTTTCCCATTCTACTGTTTTCTTCTATTTCTTTGCACTGATCGCTGAGGAAGGCTTTATTATCTCTCCTTGCTATTCTTTGGAACTCTGCCTTCAAATGGGTATATATTTCCTTTTCTCCTTTGCTTTTGCTTCTTTTCTTTTCACTGCTATTTGTAAGCCTCCTCAGACAGCCATTTTGCTTTATTGCATTTGCTTTTGGGGGGGATGGTCTTGTTTCCTGTCCTTTTACAATGTCATGAACTTAGTCCATAATTCATCAGGCACTCTGTCTATCAGATCTAGTTTCTTAAATCTATTTCTCATTTCCACTGTATAATTGTTAGGGGTTTGATTTAGGGCATGTCTGAAAGGTCTAGTGGGTTTTCCTACTTTCTTCACTTTAAGTCAGAATTTGGCAATAAGGAGTTCATATCAGCCACAGTCAGCTCCCAGTCTTGTTTTCCCTGACTGTATAGAGCTTCTTCATATTTGGATTCAAAGAATATATTCAATCTGATTTTGGTGTTGACCATCTGGTGATGTCCATGTGTAGAGTCCACTCTTGTGTTGTTGGAAGTGAGTGTTCACTGGAATGTGATGTCAAGTGGCCCTAAGGAAAGATCACTACAAACAAAGCTAGTGGAGCTGATGGAATTCCAGTTGAGCTATTTCAAATCCTGAAAGATGATGCTATGAAAGTGCTGCACTCAATATGCCAGCAAATTTGGAAATCTCAGCAGTGGCCACAGGACTGGAAAAGGTCAGTTTTCATTCAAATCCCAGAGAAAGGCAATGCCAAAGAATGCTCAACTACTGCACAATTGCTTGCATCTCACACGCTAGTAAAGTAATGCTCAAAATTCTCCAAGCCAGGCTTCAACTATACATGAACTGTGAACTTCCAGATGTCAAGCTGGTTTTAGAAAAGGTAGAGGAACCAGAGATCAAATTGCCAACATCTGCTGGATCATCAAAAAAGCAAGAGAGTCCAGAAAAACATATATTACTTCTTTATTGACTATGCCAAAGCCTTTTATTGTGTGGATCACAATAACAGTGGGAAATTCTTCAAGAGATGGGAATAGCAGACCACCTGACCTGCCTCTTGAGAAATCTGTATGCAGGTCAGGAAGCAACAGTTAGAACTGGACATGGAGCAACAGACTGGTTCAAAATTGGGAAAGGAGTATGTCAAGGCTGTATTGTCACCCTGCTTATTTAACTTATATGCAGAGTATATTCAACAGTGTACATGAGAAATGCTGGGCTTGATGAAACACAGGCTGGAATCAAGATTGCTGGGAGAAATATCAGTAACCTCAGATATGCAGATGACACCACCCTTATGGCAGAAAGTGAGGAAGAACTAAAGAGCCTCTTGATGAAAGTGAAAGAGGTGAGTGAAAAACTTGGCTTAAAGCTCCACATTCAGAAAACTAAGATCATAGCATCTGGTCCCATCACTTAATGGCAAATAGATGGAGATACAATAGAAACATTGGCAGACGTTATTTTGGGGGGCTCCAAAATCACTGCAGATGGTGACTGCAGCCATGAAATAAATAGACGCTTGCTCCTTGGAAGAAAAGTTATGACCAACCTAGACAGCATATTAAAAACAGAGATATTACTTTTTCAGCAAAGGTCCATCTAGTCAAGGCTGTGTTTTTTCCAGTAGTCACATATAGATGTGAGAGTTGGACTGTTAAGAAAGCTGAGCACTGAAGAATTGTTGCTTTTAAACTGTGATATTGGAGAAGACTCTTGAGAGTCCCTTGAACTGCAAGGAGATCCAACCAGTCTACCCTAAAGGAAATTAGTCCTGAATATTCATTGGAAGGACTGAAGTTGAAATGGAAACCCCAGTACTTTGACCACCAGATGCAAAGAGCTGACTCCTTTGAAAAGACCCTGAACCGGGAGAGATTGAAGGCAAGAGGAGAACGGGAGGACAGAGGATGAGATTGTTGGACGGCATCACTGACTCAGTGAACATTAGTTTGAGTAAACTCTGGAAGTTGGTGATGGACAGGGAGGCCTGGCCTGCTGAAGTTCATGGGATTGGGGAGTCGGACACGACTGATGGAACTGAACTGAATGGTGGTGTTAATGGCAACCTCCTCCAAGAGGGCTTATGCCATACCCAATCCTGCTGTACCCAGAGCCCCTGTCCACGTGGCAAAGCACCACCAACCTGTAACCTCCATGGGAGACACACAAATGCAGTCTTGTCTCAGTCTCTGTGGGGTCCCTGGGTCCTTGTGTGCACAAGGGTTGTCTTAGTCCTTTGAGTATCTCTGGTGGGAATGGGGTTTGATTCTAAATGGGAGTTCACCTCTTTACTCTCTGGCTGGGTCTTCTCCTTTGCCCTTGGACATGGGTTATCTCCTACAGCCACTCCAGCCCCTACCATCTTACTGGGGTTTCTTTGACCTTGGACGTGGGGTATCTCCACATGGCTGGTCCAGTGAAGTAATATTAAAAATCCAACAAACTTTCTTTCTTTCACCTTTTCTTATATCATTCTCTAGAATTTACTATTATATTTTTAGAAACCAAAATTGTGTTTATTTTGTTTATAGAAATGGTTAATGAAGTAGATAAATATATATTAAAATATCTGGGACTTACCACTAATTTTTCATTCCTTGATAACTTCACATTTTATTTTTCTTCTTGAATCATATCCTATGTTCTGAAAACAATACAATCTTTTACTCCTTACCTGTCTAAAAATGCCTTTGTTATGCTTTTGCATTTGGACAATTGTTCAGCTGGATATAAAATTTTTCTTTTACAGTTATCTTTCTCTTAGGATTTTAACTTTATACCCCCATTGTGTCAGGCATCTATTGTTGAGAAAAAAATCTGTTATAAGACAACTGAAGAAAATATGTTTTTTATTCATGTCACAACTTAAGATTTCATATCCTTTATCATTGATGTTTTTAGCTTTTCTAATAATTTGTTTTTATTTATTTGTATTAATGCTTGGTGTCCATTTTTAATCAGATGAACTTGTGTTATCTTCAGTTTTGGAAACGTTCCAGTCATTAACTCATTAAATATTTGTTCTCTATCATTTTTCACATTCAATCTTCTTAAACTTCTCTTAAATTTATGTTGAGTCAACTTAATCTATCTTTGTTTCTATGGATTTTTAATATATTCTTACCCTTGTGTTTTTACATTTCATTTTCCTCAGCAGGTTTATTTACAGTTTACTACTTTTAGTCAATCTAGATTTTTTATTTATATTATGCTATTTGTCTTCCAAAATTGAATATATTTATTTCTAAAATTTCTAAGCTATTTTTACTTATTTATATTTAATTTTTCTTCATTTTGTTTCATATGTATTTTTTAAACTGACACTTTTCCCTCAGTTATATTTTTGAGGATTCCAAGAACAGCAATGTTATATAAGTTTAGATTACCCTGTTTTTTTTTTTTTTTTAGCTTTTATTGGAGTATAGTTGCATTACAATCTTGTGATTGTTGCTTTTCTTAGACTTTTTTTTAGCAGTAAAAGATTTATTCATGTGTTTAGTATTTTGAGTTCCAGACACATGCTCAATGTTGTTTCTCTACCTCTTATTCTCTAATGGGGTTACATCTACCCAGTCCCTGGGATCCCAGTCCATAATCAAGTATTATTTTGGAAGTTTAAGGAATTTACACCATGGGAATAGTTCAAAGATCCAGGAATCCAGCCATGGAAAATTTGTCTCAGTTTCTGCTCAGGAGGTTGGCCCTGTTTCCTCCTGCTTCCCCAAGCAAATTGCTTCATACTAGGCAGAGGCCCCATACAAGCAGTATTTTTACCTCTTTTATGTGCAGGGTAGAAAGCCCATTCCAGCCACTGGTTTCCAGCAGTGAGTTTGGCTCTTTTCCCAGTATTCACCCGGAACACACTTAGCCTCTTCTACTCTACAGAAGTTGAACTCCTAGCAACTTCCAAATGCTTCCAGATCTAGAATTTAACAGGCCATCAAACTCAAATTTATTTCACTCTGCTTCTTTTCAAATTCTTGAACATAGAGATATTTATCTCTTTTTCATCATTATTCAGGAGTGGCTTTCTTTAACATTCACTTTTTTATATTTTATTCATCATGGTTATGTGTTTGATGTGGGGCAGGGTGAGTTTGAAAGTATATATTTGCAATACCATTTTTCCCAACGTTTCATTTTATTTTTCTTTCAAGTATTTCACTTTGACTAAACTATAAACTCAGTGAACATAGTGGCCTTAACTTCTTTGGCCATTTTATGAATAAAAACAAAAGTGAAAATAGCTTTCAGTGTTGGTTCTGCAGTGAGCCATTGTATAGGCATCATGTACCCTGAGCAGTGAGAGAGGTACACTAAGCTCCTTCCATAAAACTACGCTCAGCATCTCAGCATCAAACCACCATTGCTTTGAATTGTGTCTATAAGCACCTGTGCTTTATCTTGACTTATTTTGTGCATTCATTAGGAAGATGTGTCCAAAGATAATTGCTTCTTTACTTTCCACCATTTCAGCTTACAAAGGAATGCTCTGCTTTCAGATAGTGGGGGAATCTATAACATGAATTATTTAATTCACTATCAGCTGACCTAGGAATAATTTGACAATAATAGTGTAGTGCTTGCTGAGGCTTCAGCAAACAAAACATAAGACAGTAATGCAGCTTAGCATTATTTGGAAGTTATTCCATTTAGGTAAGTTCATCACAGAGTTTTATTGAAATTGGGTAAAACCAAGAGCAATATCTCAAATAAATAGCCATGCTTTTCTGAACATACAAAGGAAGTGTCTATATTTCAGTAGCATACAGTAAAATGACTGTGAAAATTAACTAATGAGCTAAACAAAGAAAAAGAGAAACAGTAGATAACTATTAAAGGACATCACCACTGGACATCAGGAACTAGGCTTTTTAGTTAAGCAAAATCTTAAGAAACCCCTGTAGGCATGGTTCATTGGTGGATATTAAATAATACTAACCCTCTGGCCTCTCATGTGCCCAGTCATCTTTTAGGCGACAAATAATTATTTAAATACCAAAGCAACTTTTTGACATCAGTGTCATTCTAAGTATACAGATGACTAAAAGGAAACTAAGGGTCGAAGTGATCTGTTCACAATCACCCAACTCTAGTGCAGAGCAATATCTGAATCTACATTTGCCTTCAAAAGTCATGCTTCTGATCACCAAGAGTTAAAAATCTGAAAGGCAGATTCTTTGTATACTATATGTTTCCTACCTAGGAAAAATCAAGACAGTGTTCCCATGATTCACTTATTTGTTCATTCATTCAACAACCAGTTGTTGATTTCTTCCCTGCTCTGTGTCATATGTTGTGACAGATGCTGGTGATAAGAGTGAGCCATAGAAATATAGTATTTTCTCTCACACAGATGTGGAGAAAATTCAGAAACTATTATATTGCTTCACATAGGTTATTTTTTAAAAACATATGATACCTTATGGTAAAGAGTCTGCCTGCAATGTGGGAGACTAGGGTTCCATCCCTGAGTCAGGAAGATCTCCTGGAGAAGGAAATGGCAACCCACTCCAGTATTCTTGCCTGGAAAACCCCTTGGATGGAGGAGCCGCACAGGCTACAGTATATATAGTTGCAAAGAGCTGGACATGACTGAGTGACTAGCACTTTATTTTTCACGTTATAATACAAGGTAAATTTTGGGAATTTATATAACCAAGCTCTAAAACTCATTATTTTACCAAAAATGCTTTCATTTGAGCTAGTGGATATTTATTAATTTTTACAAACTGATAGGCTAACACCACTTTTCTCTGTTGAAAATCATATTAAAGGAAATGCTTTATTTTTCTGAGAAATTAATCAAAACTATGGTAAAATAAGAACATTATGATGAAAATAAGAAAAGTTAACCATTTTCAGATGTATTTAAAATTGAAAATTCACTAATTTATATCAAGCATTTACGACCGTCTCCTTTTCAAGGATCAATTTCTTCCAGTTACTTCATTTCCTTCTTGTTTGGTCTACTGAAAGCTCTCGCGTGTGCTTGCCTCTGGTTTCCGGCAGGACCCCTTGCCGCTTGCCTTGCTGCTGGTTTCTATTGCAGTCCCTTCACGGCTCTTCTAGATTCATGTCATTAGTGGTTGGTCAGAACACATTTCTTATTACCTTGCCCATTTACTCTCCACACCACCTTTCAGGTCCACAGGAGTAGCTCAGACTTTAGGTAACTCAAGGGAATAATAACTTTGGAAGGTAAAATGTACAGCTGATGTGAAATATTTGTTCCTATAGCTCAAGTGGGAATACACCTAGTAATCATAGCCACAGACAGAAACCTGGTCTCTTATGATTACATAACATGTTCTAATCTAGCTACCCCTTCCCTGATCTTACCTTTGTGCATTCCACCATGAAAGACACCTCCCCCTTAATATTTCAATACTTTTTAATAGAAATTGGTTTCAACTCGTGACCTTTCTGCTACCTCCACTAGTGCATATCCCCTTATTTGAATTATTAACAGCAGAGGTCAAAAAATGCCAGTGTATGGACAAGAAACAACTTGTAACTAAGTTTTGGGGGCAAATACAAGGGTCAAAAATGTTTTTTAATTCCCTTCCAAATAATTAAATTTTGGAGACTTTATATAAAAGGTGGGATTCTTGACTATTTCTGATAAATTGAAAATTTTAGAAACCCAATCTTCCTATTGCAGCATAAAAACAACTAGTAGATATTGTGAAGTGGCTGCTCTCTCGGATAAAAAGCACAGTCTTTGGTTTGCCATGGAACTGATATTTTCTATTTGCTATATTCTACCTGTTTTATTTATTTTTGCCACCTGCAGCCCCATAAAAACATTTGAATTTTTGTCCTTTAGTTAGAGAAATGTTCCAGGTGCCATTAGATGGTTAATCAAGAGCCCAGCTAGCCCACGACTTTGATGGATTCTTTAAGTGCAATACACATTGAAATCTACCCACCAGCAAAGTAGTAAATTTCTCTGTTTATTTTTCTTATTTCAAAAATATCGTGAGGGCTAGTAAAACATGTGCCACCATTGTCATTTTTGATACATCCATGTAGCATCCATAAGTTTTCTTTTTACTTAAGTAATGAGTAGTCAGGATATTTTCAGGATAAACAAGGTCATTTCTAGCATTTTGAGAGAAAGAAGTCTCTTAAGGAGCCAAAATTGAGACTGGAGTCCAGTAAAAAAGGACAGGAAGATGCCTTTCAAGAAATTTGGAAGTAAAGAGTCTGAGGAAGTTAGAATCAATGGCTGATCTACCCACAGTTAGGGATTCTCAGAAAACCTTGACAAATTCTCAGGCTGCTATAAACTTATTCCTATGGCTTGGCCTACAGATGTTGTCAGAGGTCACTGTTTTTTCCTTCTTTGCCTTGTAAATTTTGCCTGAGTTTTTCCTGTGTTTGAATCTGAACCAGAAACCTGTAGGCAAGGGAGTCAGGCAAATGTGGTTACTCAGATTTCCTCCTCTGTGGTACAGAGAAGAGCTTAGAAGGGCAGTGATAGAACTGAGTATTCTGCACAAAGTGGGCTGCTTTTAAAACAAATCTAGTGATTGAGGGACACAAACTAAGAAAACAGAAAACTCCAAGATAAAAGTACCAGAACCATTAGTAGCTGGTGAAGACTTGATGTTCTTAGCATGTCTGGGTCTGGTACCCCAGGTTGCAGGAGTCTGACAAGATATGGTGGAGGGATCTGGATGTCTGTCATCCTGCCTGTAATAAGAGACTCCATCACTGGGTGGGAGACGGAACCACACTTTGGGGTACAGAAGGATGAAAAATTAGAGTTAGGCCATTAATGACTGAACAAAGAATATGAGTGTGAGGGAATGTGATGAGGGAGGGCTACAACACAGGAAGGATTCATGAGGTTTAAACAAAGAAAAAGCTCTAGAAGGAAGAAGACGCATACAGGTTAAGAGTGTATGGCAGTCAGGCAAGTCACAGGACTGGGGCTTTCTTAACGTTGCTGCAGTTTAGGGAACGGATTCAAAGGCAGTGCAGGGAGGTCATTGACATCTGTTGGGGAGTGCAGGAAGTATTAAGTGAGGATTGCTAAGGGTTAATCCAGATTTAGGAACTGGGGATAGGTTTGAGGAACAGTCTAATAATGTGAGCTCAAGATCTCCAAATGAGCAGAAAGAAAGGGGTAAATAGCAGAGAAAAATGTTTGTTGCATGAGTTTCCATCAGACCATTCTATTCATGTTGCTTCTTGAGACTCTGTGGTCAATATCATCAGCTCAGTGTACCATGAATGTGCCTAGACCTGCAGTCCCTGTCACACCTAAGAACTTTTGTACACCTTAGGTAATACATTTCATGTACTCAGGGAGAGACTTTCCTAAGAAGTAATGGTAGAACCAAATACACACAGACATACACACACACAAACATACTTTATTCACACTCCCCCCAAAGATAAGCATCCATTCTCTGAGATACTATGATTTGAATCCAGAAAGAATATGAAAAATATTTTCTTAATGGTCTGACAATGTGTAAGGCTTCTCTCTCTGGGGCAATGCTTCATTTCGGCAGTTAGGTCAGAAGAGTGTCAGTTCTTTTTCTTTATCAGTGAGTCCAGAGTGAATATTTCAGGCCTGTCTGAATATGAAAGGAGTTGAAAACTGAGAGGTAGTTTATCTACTCTTTCAGCCACAAAAAGATGGGGCCAGAATTTTGACATGATTCTCTATACAGGATAAACTGAAATCATGGCTCAGAATTACCATTGTCCTCACTTCCTGACCCAGGAGAAAGAGAGGAAGGAGGGAAAGGGTATTTTTAATCTACTTATTTTGGGGTTACATTAAGTTAGAGCAATAATTCAAAGGCCTGTCTTATTACTAGGATAGCTTAAACATATACGTGTGGTCTACCTGATAGCTGATTTCTAATTTACATGCATCAAGCAACTGCTAGTGTTCTATACGCTACTGCACATAAATTACCTCACATAGTCTATGCATTTTCTTTTCAACAAGCAGTGACAGAATGCACTATGTTCCAGGAATGTATTAGGGGCTGAGGTTACAAAAATATGTCAGATGTAGCATATGCCCTTAAGGAATATTCTAATAAATGATATAGGCATGTTACTAATGATTATAGTGTTGTAAGTGCCAAGATTGTAGTATGATACCAAAGATATCCAATTACAAAGAAATATCTAAATAAGATGAGAGATTAAAGGAAATTTTCCTGAAGAGATGAAATATTTCAGTTATACAAAATAAATGAAGGGAATAATAAGAAAGGCACATTACAAAAGTTCACAAAGTTATTAAGTCATTAGAGGGATTAATGACTGTTGGAGAAACTGAAAACTGTTCTTATTTATCACTAGACATAAAGTAACTGCATATTATTTTATATGAAATTAATTCATCTTGATTACTTGAAAAATATATTCAGTTTTTAGTGGCAATTGTCTCTAAATGTACCTTGTCTTTTTCTGTAGTAATGGAACTCCTATTTTTAGATAGGCACAAGGCACCTAACATAAAGTTTGCAGCTAAGACTGGCCTGTGATTAAGTCATGGACCACAGATAAAAGTAGGAAGATGTCCTTCTCCATCCCTTCCTTATTCCAGGTGACAGGAACACAGACATGATGGCCGGAGCTGGAGCAACCTTCTTGGACAACGCAATGAAAACTACAAGCTGAGGATAGCAAAGAAAAACAGGAGAGACCCCTTTACCTTTGGTTCTTCTTCCTTAATTAGATATACATTTAGAAGAAACACATTCTTTTTCCCTAAAAATCATAAAACTCAAGTTACAAACTTGAATAATTTACTGTTTCAAAGATATATTTTCTATATTTGTCACTAAATTTACAAAAGTAATATATTTCAAAAACTAAAAAAGGTGTATGAATATATATAGTAATTATATGAAATAAATATAGAAATAATCTAACAGGATACATAAATAGAAATAAACTTGTGAAAATATAAATTAAATGATAATTTTAAAGATTTTTTAAAAATGGCCAGTTGTTCAATTTTATACAGTTCTACTCTCAACTGACCTAAGACTTCTCTTATTATTGAGTCAGCATGTAAAAGAATAGCAACTTTTTCTTAAAAAATGTTAAGTACTTATATAATTTCCTGATATTAAACTTCATCTAATCTATTTAGTTTATTGACAAATTATTGCTCAGAGAAAGTAAGTTAATTACAGTTAGAATTGGAGTTAGTTTTCTTAATGATCAGTGTAGTAGTAGTTCCACTACATCTCAGGCATGAAGAACGTCTTCTACTTCCATTTGATAAGAAAGTAGGCAACATGTCTAAGTGTGGCTTGGTAACAATCCTGAAGCTCAGTAGAGGACAAAGAGTCACTGTGCTGAATGAGGGTTCCAACTCATAGTCTATCGCAATCAATATGTTACCCAGTCCAGCATCCTTAATTGGGAGATGGATATTTCAAGTTTATGAACCACCTGGAATGGCTTTGCTAAATGTTTACATGTTCATTTTCTGATAAATGAGTCCATAGATTTTCAAACTGGTCAGTGATCTAAAATAACTGACACACAATACCCTTTTCAAATATCCTGACTATTCTCTGAAGCAATGCTCCTTCTCACCACCTAACACAGTCTTCTGTCCTCAGAGAGTTTTTTTCCTCTGGAGGATAGATATGTATTTTAAGAAATCATGTTATAATTTGGAAAGAGGGACATGATTCAAGAGAAGGCAAATAAGAATACCCATAATTACCCTGGGACAATTGTCCAACTCATAAAGTAAAAAAAAAAAAAAAAGATGTTTAAGGATGGCTTGGATAAAGCTGCTGAGATGAGGAGGCAGTAGCTATAAAGACACCATGCAGTCCTGGGCTTATTATTTCCAAGAATGGGCCAATCGTAGGAGGATACCTTGAATCTCTTACACCTTGAAAATGAAAGTGAAAGTCGTCAGTCGTGTCTGACTCTTTGTGACCCCATGGACTGTAGCCTGCCAAGCTCCTCTGTCCATGGAATTCTCCAGGTAAGAATACTGGAGTGGTAATGGGTTCCCTTCTCCAGCAGATCTTCCCAACCCAGGGATCAAACCCAGTTCTGCAGCATTCCAGGCAGATTCTTTACTGTCTGAGCCACCAGGGAAGCCCCTTAACTTTTAACAAAACAAAGCTAAATATCACACTTTAATGAAAATTCATTAAGAAGTTTATCCGATTCTACCATGAACTTCTTCTCTGGGTGATGACTTTGGTGCTGGCTAAAATTTATGAATGAAATAATTGTTCCCGAGACTGTCAAAAACACCAGCCACACCACACATCTCACACTCTTAACTAAGAACAATTCAGCACAGTTAGGGGCCTTCAGCTAAAAAGAGTTTCAGTATAAAGTAAACATGGCCAATGAATTCCCCTCCTTCCCTTGGAGAGGTCACATTCAAGGTTCACTGCCAATGCAAGATGGGAAGGCCTGGCTTGTGCCCACCTGCTAAAAATTAAACAGTATAGCTGTGGTCTCTTGTGCAATCAGTGACTGGTCTTTAATGGGAGGCCCTGAATTCATCTCCAGCAAATGATATGCTCAAAAGCCTTTTATTAATTTGTGTTAATCTGAGCATCATGGAATTACTCTAACTTAAAGATAACAACCCTCAGTAAACGTGAGAAAATTCTCTGACAACCGGATGCATACATTGCTTTCGGTAATCAAGTTTATGAAGCAGGTTTTATTGTGTTCTTCTCAGCATGGTGCTTAGTATCTAAAGCCCTACCACATGTTGTAATAATAAAGTTATTGCTTACTGACCAAAATTGACAACCAGCAAATGCTGCCATGAGTTATTTCAGATGGATTACAATCCTCTCACTGGTAACTCATTAGTGTGTATCTGGTAAATAATGTTCAATAATTTTCAGGATAGCAAACTCATGAAGAAACACACTCAGAAATCAACAACCACCAAGCACAAAACAAAACAAAAACAGGGAAGAAAGCCTATGTGTGGGGAAATACACCGAAAAAAAAAAAGAATAAAATGAATTGTGAAAGTACAGATTTTCCACAGGGGGAAAAATACTTACACTCTTTTTTTAAGGCATGAATAATTCTAGACAACACCATGTTTTTTATTAAAACCTCACCTTAGAACTAAACATTGGACTATTCTTAGGGATGGATGGGCATTCATCACCCTTCTCTTTGATGGAAGGTGTTGATACATTTTTGGTGGTAGCTTAGCTACATCCTTCTTTAAAGGCTTCAGAAGTTTTAGTGAACACTATTTGAACTTAGTGATTTATTGCCACTTAATTTCTCATATTTTTTCAATCAAGTCTTTGTTTTGATTTCTCTGACAGTTCTTTACCTTCCTCCTCTGTACAAAGTAACTTCACACTGGAGAGAAGGCCAGGCACAAAATGACCATTCAATTCCTTTGCATTATTTGCAGTCTCTTCGGAACGCTCTATTCCCAACATAGTAGTGTAATAGACCAAGTCAATGTCCAGTGGATTTTGCATTTCTGGTATACTTATCTCAAGGGGATTTTTTTCTTTTGTATTTGGGAATGACTTTGATTTTTTTTTTTTGGTTTTGACATTATCCCTAAAAGTCAGTATTGTAGGCTTTTATCACCTGTCTTTCATCCTTACCAACCCCCTCATATCTTTCCTTATTTTATTTTGCTTTCATCAGAGTTCATGAATCTCTAATAGCGTATCTTTAAGCAGATTCTATGCTGTTTCTATGGATTTTAATTATCTACCTTTTTCCTTTGAATCCTTCTGACTAATCTCTTTTTTCTCTTACATTTTTCTTTGAAAATTTGAGTATCCACATGTGTTCTTTTGATATAATGTTTTCTATGAAAATGTCAAATTTTATTACGTCATTGCTACTGCTAATTTCTAATCTTTTTCTCTCAGGCCAATGACTCTGAAGTGACAGAAGTTCTCTATGTACCCAAATATTTCTCTTATTAAAAAAAAAAAACACAACACTTTTCTATCCAATAGTGACAAAAGTGTCATGATTCAAATTTTTAACAATGTGCAAATCTTAGTATTGGTTATGTCACCTCTTAAAACTTGCCACTTGTGTCAGCGTAGCAAGAATAACAAATTTCTCTGTCTAACAAGTCTATCAACCCTGCTTCCCCACCCATGTTCTGTGTGAAAGGCCTCTGCTGTAATACAAAGCTTATGTCCTGTATTTCAATATGATAAATCAATCACAATGCAACATAGGGTTCTTATTAACATATGCCAATCACTCTTTGGTAATCTACCAACACTTATGTATAGAAACCATAGTTTACCATTCTTATATGAATAAAACAGTGTGTCTCTCTCACTTTTCTAACCATTTCAATATAACACCTAGTGGCAGACAAACCATACTGAGTTGTGGTGAAAATATTTGTATTCCTTTCAGATTGAATGCATCTAGCTGAATAGCTTTGTATTACCACAGATTCATTTTTGCAAGAAACCATGGAAGAAATGCTGAATTCCTAGTGTAACTGAAAAACTTAACAAATATTTCAGCAAAACCTAAAAGGAATTTTGTAAAAATAAATTATAAATCCAATACATACTTTACTGTTACTAGGGAAATTTTCTCTAAATATGGATCTCAAAACACCTATAATCATTTATTTTCCTTATACAAACCATTCAAATTTCCAGATCCATTGGAGATCTTATTATCAAAATTTCTCGAACACTCTCAGTAGACAGAATGCATACCTCCATCTATATTCATCTGGTAAAATTAGAAACTGAATTCAGATTCAGAGTATCCCACCCCTGGAGGGAACTTGGGCCTTTTATCAAATAAACAAGACTTTAAAAAATGTTGTAGATTGCATTTCAACACCCCCTTCCAAATATATAAGTAGAAGACCTAATGCCTACTACCCCAAAATATAGCTTTATTTAGAAATAGAATTGTTGCAGATGTAATTAATTAAGATGAGGTCATACTAAAGTAGGATGGACCCCTAATTAAATAAAACTGGGTTCTCAGTTATGTCCAACTCTTTGTGACGCTATGGAGTGTAGCCTGCCAGGCTTCTCTGTCCATGGACTTTTCCAAGCAAGGATACCGGAGAGGGTTGCCATTTCCTTCTCTAGACGATCTTTCAAACCCTGGGATCAAACCCCATCTCTTGCATCTCTTGCATTGGCAGGCAGATTCTTTACCACTGCGTCACTTGGGAAGTCCTGCAATAAGACTGATATAGAGGGAAAATTTGGACACAGAGTCATGCATACAGAGAGAGTGTCAGGTGAAGACTGGAGTTATGCTGTCCCAAGCCAAGGAACTACTAAAAGCTGGGATGGGGTCTGGAACAGATCTTTCTCTAGTGCTTTCAGGTGGAACATGGCCTTGCTGACAACTTGATCTCAGATTTCTAGCCTCCAGATCTATGAGACAATAAAAATAAATTTATGTGTTCTTTAAGCCCCTAAGCTTATGATACTGTATTATGGCCTTCCCAGAAAATTAAGATAACAAAACTCAGTTTCATTCATTATCAAATAATGATTAGATAAATGTGGTTGGTGGGCAAATAAAAGAGAAATATGGAGAAGATTTTGAAGGTTTATTATTTTTATATTGGAGTGTGAAATTTTCCATAATTTTTAGGTAAATATCAGCTTGTTCTTCAGTATTTCCCTAGCATCTGTCACATAGCTATGTTAATAATGCTTCATCACACATTTGCAATCATTTGTCCACAGATCTGTCTCTTGAAACTGAGACCTGAGAAGGTGAGGACCATTTATTTATTCTTTATCTCAGAATCCAATAATGATACATGACACATAGTGAATGTTTAGAAAATGTTTTCAAAGAATGGTGAAACTTGATTTGCCACAGCATTTTATAATTTTAACCAGATTGTTCCATCAAAGATTTCACTCAAAACAGTTATTGGTCCTTAACCAAGACACATGAAATAGTTCAACAGACTGGAATCTGACCATATCTTTTCTCAACACCATAACTAAAGAGGAGATGCACTGTCTTTTTTAAAGAGTCCTTGGAGACCAAATATATGGATGATAAACTGGACTAAAAAGAGGAGAGAGACAGAAAACAGTCTCTGGCCTCTGAGCTAGATTTCTATTTGTAGATTTTTGTCTGTTTCTCAGAACCTAGTATTAAGAGAAGTATAAAAATATAGCCATGTGGTAACCTCTGTTCTAGGCCCAGATTGTCCTGTCTGGATAAGGATGGAAGTGTGCAAGCTGAAACCCACATCTTAATGTGAACCAGACTTGGTGGGGGATTCACCACTGTATCCTGCCAGGTATGCAAGCCTTCCAGATACTCTGCTGTCTTTTGATGATCTGCCTATAAATTTTTTCAGTCTCTGAGATGGAGCCCCAGTTTCTCCTTCTCCTCCTCCTACCTCTAACCGACACTGTGTCTCATCTGCATTGTGCAATCTGACACAAACTACTATGGTTCAGGCTCACTTGCATTTTGCTACATTTGTTTCACCATATAATCCCGATTTCTGTGTTTCCAAGCACAGCCTAGTAACTTGACTCCTATTCCTGAGAGATAATTCAGTTTTATTTTTCTGACTCCAGATCTTAATCTACCTCTAATTATCTAAGACACAGCAGTTTGCTGTCACTGTGGAAACACAAATTCCTGATTTCTATCCCCAGGCTCTGCTTTTCTTCCAGGAAGATGTTTTCCCCCAGGTAACTGTTCTATCAACATGAACGACTATTGGCAAGTTACTATATCCAGTGAAAAGAAATTAAGCATTTATAAACATAGTGTTTCTCAAACTTACTAGTTTATAATGTCTATTGGATATATTCTTAAAGTAGAGCTGAATAAGTACAGAAATTTCTTCTCTGTAGAGAAATTATTTTTGTAGATTCTTCAGGATTTTCAACAATTTTCCATAGGATTTGTTATTTAGAAAAATCTGCATACTTTGCTTTCACTCTTATTATCTCCATCACTTCCAAAATATTTTATATAGTTACAATGGAGATGGAAAATTGGACTCCAGCTTAAGTAAAATTTAGAGTTCTATCTTGTTGGACTGAAAAACGTCAACAAAATATCAAGTTTTTAAAATATATTTATTGTTAAGATGTAAAGTCAGTATGTTTTCTACCCTCAAATCCCAAATAAAATAAAAACAAACTAAAATACCATGAATTTCCAACAGACCTTGAAAAAATAAACAAACAAATATCCTGGCCACATTATATTTATATTCTCAAATAAATTGAGCCCTGCTATGGTTTCTTTAGTTTGCTACATTCCCCACTACTCCCTATTATCCTACCAAGCTCATTTCACTTATCGGAGATTGCTACTTGCTCTTGCATGTATTAACCTCTAATAAGCATGATATATTTTGATGTATCATGAAAATGATTTTATATCCTAAATCCTTCATTCTACTTAAATAAAATCAATGACAGAATTGTGCTTATTATCAAGTACAACTTCCATGGGACCTGACCTACTCAGTATAGTTACATATGTCCCAGGTTTTAGGCTTTCTTAAAGTGCAGAACTTTGACCCTATGGATACAGGCTTTTTGTTCAATAAAGAAAACCATCAATTACATTGTATCAAAAATGCTTTGATCTTGTAAGGGCATTTATTACAAAAGAAAGTAGGATGAGAGTCTTTAGACAGACATAAGGCTTTGTGTAAAACTTCAAGTGTCTCATTGGCTTACTTGGCATGAAACTGTTGGTATAAAATGTCTCAGATCTGATCTACTTTACCTTTCTGGGTTTGAGTTTTAGTTTTTTCATTTACTAGCTGAGTATGTGACGACAAATCTCTGTCTCTTCAATTTCTTAACATGTGACTTAAGAGTCACATGTTGACTCTTAAAGTTTCACATATGATCTCTAAAGACCCATTGAGTTCTTCAGAAAACTTCAGTCTTCATAATTAGCACATTAGAAATTCTTGGTCATTTTGTAAGATAATTGAAAAGGATTAAATAAATCATTGGTTTATAGGTAGAATACTAATGTTTTAAAATAACTACATATTCATCAGAAATATGTTCAATTTGACTTGGCATTTCACCTTAGAATCCTTATCACATACTCAGTCACTCAGTCGTGTCCAACACTTTGTGATCCTTGGAACTTTGGCCAGCCAGGCTCCCCTGTCCATGGGATTTTTCGGGTAGGAATACTGGAGTGGGTTGCTATTTCCTACTCTAGAGAATATTCCTGATACAGGGATCAAACCTGGGCCTCAGAATCCATAATAAAATTATCTAAAGTTTTAAGTTTATTAAAATGCAATACCACTGTCTGAGACCTCACTTATATGTGAATCCAAAAGTCAAAAAAAAATGAAATCATAGAAATATTAATATTCAAAGGTAGAAAAAGAGTTGCTAGGGGCAAAGGCTAGGGTAAATAGGCAGAGTTTGGTAGAATAGTGTAAACTTTCAGTTATAAGATGAATAATGTCTAAGGATCTAATGTATAACATGATGACTAAGTTGATAGCACTGATTGCATACTGGAAAGAGAATAAAACATAAATGTTCTAACCAAAAAAAAAAAAAGAGAGAGAGAGACAAGCATTTGAGTTAATGGACATGCTAATGAAGCCAATGGGAGGAACAATGTATATGTATATCAAGTGATCACATTGTACTCAAAATATGTTACCATTTTATCAGTCAATTATACCTCAATAAAGCTGAAAAAAAGCTGCCTCACCTCCAGCATAAATAATGAAAGTCTGAAAGAAAAACTAACCTCCACCAAGATGGACAATCTCCACTTTCTCCAGAGATCCTATTTTAGCTTATTGCATCACATCCTTTCAGTATGTTGAACTAACTTCAAAGGCTTAGTTTAGCTTCTTCTCCCTCTGTGGCACTGAGACACCCAACCGTCATGTGATTTGTAAATTACTCATTCGCAGTCCTGCCAAACCTGCAGTCTCTAAGCAGTCACATATGCCGGTCTTGTTGCTTAAAACTCTATTCCATTTACTTCAGAGTGGTATTTCTGCAACATGTGTTTCATTGCTTCCTTTTCTTCATAAAACACTGTTCGTTTCAGCAATGTGAAGACAGTAAATGTATCATCATGGTTAAAAGCATTAAGACTTGGTGAAGGTGGCAAGCCACGGCTTCTATCACAGCTCTATTAAATGTTAGCTACTTAGTCTTAGGCAGTAGCTGAATAAGCATGAATGGTAGGGTCTGTTTGAAACATCACTAAGGAAAAGACTAAGTACGTTCTTTTTTTTTTAATTTAAATTTTATTTTTTTACTTCACAATACTGTATTGGTTTTGCCATACATTGACATGAATCCACCACAGGTATACATGCGTTCCCAACCCTGAACTCCCCTCCCACCACCCTCCCCATATCATCTGTCTGGGTCATCCTAGTGCACCAGCCCCAAGCATCCTGTATCCTGTATCAAACCTAGACCAGGGATTTGTTTCTTACATGATAGTGTACATGTTTCAATGCCATTCTCCCAAATCATCCCACCCTCTCCCTCTCCCACAGAGTCCAAAAGTCTGTTCTTTGCATCTGTGTCTCTTTTGCTGTCTCACATATAGGGTCATCATTACCATCTTTCTAAATTCCATATATATGTGTTAGTATACTGTATTGGTGTTTTTCCTTCTGGCTTACTTCACTCTGTATAATCAGCTCCAGTTTCATCCACCTCATTAGAACTGATTCAAATGCATTCTTTTTAATGGCTGAGTGACAATCCATATGTATACGTACCACAGCTTTCTTATCCATTCGTCTGTTGATGGACATCTAGGTTGCTTCCATGTCCTGGCTATTATAAACAGTGCTGCGATGAACACTGGGGTACACGTGTATCTTTCAATTCTGGTTTCCTCGGTGTGTAAGTACTTGTTAAATGTCACCACAGAAGGCAAAATTAGGACCTACTGATAGATACGATTGGGATATACATATTTTAATCTGATACACTGAACTATCTTCACTCAAGCGACCTCAAAATGGAATTAATGTTCTATGAAAAATTATTTCTCCATTTCTAAATGTATTGAAGTAGAGGAAAAAAAGGACCACAAATTAAAGGTATTTAAATATTAGGTTGGAAAGAAGTGAAGTTGCCTAAAGAAGTATTGGAGGATGTTTCCAGTCTGAGATTTTCAAATTCTGTGGTTTGAGCTTAACTGAGTTGACTTGAATTCTTGTTTAAGTACACTTTATGCCTAAATTTCAGGAACATTTTCATGTATAGAGCCAAAGGTTAGTTTACCAAATGCTATTTTTTTTTTTATCATACAGGTCTACTTTATAAAATAGTTCTCTTGGACTTAAAATTATTATACTTAGAGATAAATGTGTATGTTTAACTCTATGCTAATTGTTTTCAGAAAACTTAAATATATATTGTGGGAATCCATTCATAGACAGTCATGCATACATATAAGAGATTCTGTGATAATTTTGCCCAAATATGTATTGTTCTTGTTTTCTCTTGCTGTCCCCAAATACTGACAAATTCAAAGGATCATTTTCCTCTTGGAAATTGATAGGTTATTCACCAAAAAATGAAGTATTAATCTTAGAGTTTCTATGGTTCAGATATCATTTATAAAAAAAGTTTTGATTTTTTTTCTGAATCTATCTAAATCAATTCCTTTCTTGCCCTTGAGAGATGTTTTACAAGTAATTTCTTTGTTTCTTTTAAGCCTGGATGAAAAGAGATAAATTGCTGCAAACTCTGATGGCCTTAATGACGGGAATGCCCATCCATGGGATTAAGTGGAGACCACCAACCAGTTTCCTAGAAGCCATCAAGTAACCTCATGTGTTAACAATTTTCAGTTTCTTTTTATCTGGTTTTTATTCAAAATGGCAACCTAAAGGTGAAAGGTCTGATTTAAAAAAACAACTCCCCTGAGCCATCCAACCTTCATAATTTTCTGAATTTAATTATATCATTTGTGTTTAATGGAATTATCAACATGTTCAGCTTCATTTCAAAATAACACTTTCCCTGTTCATATTAAAATCAATCTTTTAATGTTTACTTTGTTTATAAAGATGTCTAAAGAGGACTAAGTGTTCTGCATAATGTATTTTATTATTTGATTGGAAGTGAAGGTACATTTCAGGATTTAATGAGGGTAATATTTTCAATACTTGCTTTTTCAGGGTTAAAGAAGCACACATTCTTGTGTTTTCTTAGACTTTCTACATGAAATTTGCTCACTGGTTAAATATTTCATTGCAGCATTACTTTTTGACCTAAGCTTTATTAACTTTTATTTCAGCAACATTTACAAAATGAAAGGAAGTTTTAACATTAAATAATTGATTACATCAAGTATTAATCTTCTAATCCAAACAAATATACAGTGGATCAAAAGTGAATAGTTCTTTATTATAAACCTTCCTAAATGAGTAACCTTTTGAATTTAGATTCTAAAAAGTGAAAATCAATTTATGACTATTATTTGTTTTATACTCACATATTACTAGAATTTTGGTTAATGCTTAATACTCCAATTTAACTTTATGCTGTAGTCAATTTTCATGTCACTTTTTTTATAGGTTGCCTTCTTTTGTCATTTTAAATTTTATTTATTTAACAACTAAACAAATTTGATGAAATATTATGGAATATGAAATGAGTGAAAAGGATGAAAGATAATATACTTTTAATATTTCTTTTCCAGATGTCAGATATAATAATTTATTTAGAAAGCATATACTTCAAAAGGAAGAAATAGACTATTTGATTTTAATAATCTAATTAATGAAGAAGAGTGAAATATATGAACATATCTGAAAAATATTTTTATTGGTAATTAGATACAAAGTATACTGGTGAAGATATTAATAAACCATCTCTAAACAAGGACATTCATGACTGTCTTATCATTGAATAAAAGTATTGTAAACTGAATAAACATTCCTAATTTAATAATAAAAAACTATAGTCAACCATGATCAATTGTAATCATTCTTTTCTAGTAATATGAAGGTGATCTTTATAAATTTGAAGCTTTTAAATATTTAGGCTTTGTTCTATTTTTGTTTTGTTATTCAAAATATTCTTTAAAACTCAATGTTGTATTTATAATTTAATCTTTTTATTTCATTTTTTTACTTAAAAGAGTTCTCAAGATTTTTTAGGCTTCACAAAACTAGGATCCCCTCCCTTGTTCAAAGTAAAACTATTGAAGAAAATATTTAAAATCCAGTCAGATGTGCTAGGTATTTCTACAGGCATAAATGTCTTCCACTCCGTCTCTAAGCCAGATTTCTCTTGCGATTCAGCTCTGTACTCTGACCTCGTATCTTTGTAGATGTATCTACTTAAACCATTGTGTGCTGCTCAGTCGCTCCAGTTGTTTACAATTCTTTGTGACCCTATGGGCTATAGCCTGCCAGGCTCCTCTGTCCATGAGATTCTCCAGGCAAGAATACTGGAGTCATGCCCTTCTCCAGGGCATCTTCCTGACCCAGGGACCGAATCCCCATGTCTCCTGTGTCTCCTGCATTGCGGGTGGGGTGTGGAGGCATGGGGGGTGCGGTTCTTTATCACTAAGCCACTAGGGAAGCCCCAGGCACTACATTAGAGAGTTTAAGTCAACTGGCATAATTTGTCCTACTTGATCAATTTTCAAAATTGGTATATTCACTTTAGAGAAACTTCCAAACTGCAAAAAACTAGAAATATGGGAATGTGTAGATATTAAGTTATGTTTGAGAACGCATGTACACCTGTGGTGGATTCATGTCAATCTATGCCAAAACCAATACAGAATTGTAAAGTAAAAAATTAAAAATAAATAAATAAATTAATTAATTAAAAAAATTATTTTAAATAGAATGGAATATATTTTGAATGATTTCAATTGCATTAAAGATGCTTACTCCATTAGTAGTTTTAGCATCCTATGCTCATTTTGTCTTCTAATTTGAATAATAAATAAAACTTACTAAACTATCCATCTATTTTTCATATTAAGTTGGTGATTTAATTTTCTCTTATGCATGTTTTGATTTGCTTTTATTTTTTCTTAAATAATAACCATATTACTTATCTCTAATTCAAATCTGAAAAATAATTATAACACCAAAATTTTCATTGCATATAAAATGTAATCCTCTATTCTTAGCTTGTAACATGTTTCAGTACTTCAAGAACGCTATTATTTAAGTACCAATATTATGATCACTTTACAATTGAAAAGAATGAGACCTGCTGATAGTCATGTAACCAGTAAACTCTAGAGCAAAGAATATTTACACAGGCAATATAATTCTGGAATTTATGCCCTTAACCAACTTTATATATTCAAAAGTACTTTTTTTTCAAGAAAGCTTCATTGCAAATTATATACACATGTACATATATAAAATAAAGCATAATATATGTATATATATATATATTTGCAAAACATCATTTTTTTAAACCTTGACTCTTGATAAATACACAGAAAACATTAAATATATTAGTGATAGAGTGAAATTCCAATATGGAAAAAGTCCATTCCAAATACCATCAGCACCTTCATTCTTTTCTCCTCAAATGCTAAAATGCACACATCTATATATATTTTTTAATACCAGTTAGAAAATAAATGATTCCAAAGACAAAAAATCACAAGGTAAGACATTTAATAGCTGGTAGATTTTAAGACTGATTCATGAATCTTGACAGTAATCAAAGCACACGAGTTTGACAAGTACCAAGAACTTGAGCAGAATATGCTTCCTGGTGTGCTTGTTGACTTTCCAACATCTACACCTCAGGCTCCTCTGAAGTTTGAGAAATGGAAGCATGGTGACAGTCATAGTGACAGATGAATGGAATGTCCACGCAGTATAAACTACAGTGTAGTTGTGACTACCTTTGCTCAGTTCTTCACCTTTAAAGTGGATAACCAGTAATTTGAAAGTACCCTGGTCATTTCTAGTCTCTATACAGAATCTCCTTTCACTGGGAAATGAATGGACTATGGATGTCATTCCATAGTCATTATACAATTCTTTGCTATATTTTTAATTGTCATCCTTCATCAGTGTAATTTAAGAAGTGATGTTGAGGTTCTTCTTTTTTCTCTCCCTCCATAAGACTAAACCTAGGGGCTGAATCTAACAGAGAACAGGAGTCTCAATGCAAATGTACTCTTACAACTAATGAGGAAGCAATTATTTCACATTCTCTGCAGTCTATCCTCTTACAACTAATGAGGAAGTGATTTCTTCACATTTTCTGAAATCTAGCTAAAAATAAAATAAGAAACTAGATTTTTAAAGAGGAAATATAAAAATTAGATGAATCAAAGATAAGATGAGTAATAAAGGAAAAATAATTAGTTAACAAACTGGGGGAGAGGGAAACCACCAAAGAAACTGAAAGTTTCAGATCAGTTCAGTTCAGTCAGTCAGTCGTGTATGACTCTTTGCAACCTCATGGACTGCAGCATGCCAGCCTTCCCTGTCCATCACCAAAGCTTGCTCAAACTCATGTCCATCAGGTCGCGATGCCATCCAACCATCTCATCCTCTGTCCTCCCCTTCTCCTCCTGCCTGCAATCTTTCCCAGCATCAGGGTCTTTTGCAGTGAGTTAGTTCTTCACATCAGGTGGTCAAAGTACTGCAGTTTCAGCTTCAGAATCAGTCCTTCCAATGAATATTCAAGACTGATTTCCTTTAGGATGAACTGGTTGGATCTCCTTGCAGTCCAAGGGCCTCTCAAGAGTATTCTCCAACATCACAGTTCAAAAGCATAATTCTTTGACATTCAGCTTTCTTTATAGTCTAATTCACACATCCATACATGACTACAAGAAAGACCAGTAGTAGACAAACAGACCTTTGTTGGTAAAGTAATATCTCTGCTTTTTAATACACTGTCTAAGTTAGGCATAACTTTTCTTCCAAGGAGCAAGCATCTTTTAATTTCATGGCTGCAGTCACCATCTGCAGTGATCTTGGACCCTCCCAAAATAGTCTCTCACTGTTTCCATTGGTTCCCCATCTATTTCCATGAAGTGATGGGAGCAGCTGCCATGATCCTAGTTTCCTGAATGTTGAGTTTTAAGCCTACTTTTCCACTCTCCTCTTTCACTTTCATCAAGAGGCTCTTCAGTTCTTTGCTTTCTGCCATAACGGTTGTGTCATCTGTGTATATGAGGTTATTGATATTTCTCCTGGCAATCTTGATTCCAGCTTGTGTTTCATCCAGCCCATCATTTTGCATGATGTACTCTGCATAGAAGTTAAATAAGCAGGCTGACAATATACAGCATTGAAGTACTCCTTTCCCAATTTGGAACCAGTCTGTTGTTCATGTACAGTTCTAACTGTTGCTTCTTGACCTGCATACAGATTTTTCAGGAGGCAGGTAATGTGGTCTGGTATTCCCATCCATTTAAATATTCTCCACAGTTTGTTGTGATCCATATAGTCAAAGGCTTTGGCATAAAAGCAGAAGTAGATGTTTTTTTGGAACTCTCTTGCTTTTTTGATGATCCAGGGGATGTTGGCAATCTGATCTCTGGTTCCTCTGCCTTTTCTAAAACCAGCTGAACATTTGGAAGTTCATGGTTCATGTACTGCTGAAGCCTGGCTTGGAGATTTTGTGCATTACTTTACTAGCTTGTGAGATGAGTGCAATTGTGTAGTAGTTTGAACATTCTTTGGCATTGTATTTCTTTGGAATTGGAATGAAAACTGATCTCCAGGATTTCCAGTCCTGTGGCCACTGCTGAGATTTCTAAATTTGCTGGTGTATTGCATGCAGCACTTTCACAGCATCATCTTTCAGGATTTAAAATAGCTCAATTGGAATTTTTTCACCTCCACTAGACTTGTCTGTGAGTGTTCAGGAGTCTCCAGTGGAAGTGTGGGTTGTTGGTGGCCTGCTGCAGGGTTGAGGACACTGAGCGTGATAGTGCATGCCTGGGACATTTTGATGGAGGTCACCGTTATCGTCATTACCTCCACCATAGTTTAGTCTCAGGTCAAACAACAAGGAGGGAACACAGCCCCACCCATCAACAGAAAATTGTATTAAATATTTATGGAGCATATTTCCACCCATTAGAACAAGATTCAGTTTCCCCCAGTCAGTCTCTCCCATCAGGAAGCTTCCAGAAGCCTCTTATCTTTATCCTTCAGTGGGCAGACAGAGTGAAAACCAGTCACAGAAAAATAATCAAACTGATCACATGGACCACAGCCTTGTCTAACTCAATGAAAGTTTCAGAGAGACTCAAGGAAAACAAAATGGTACAGCAAATTATTATGTTTATATCATGTTCATATTAAATGGGAAAAGAATGACCTCAAAAATATAGTTGAAATTGGGGAAGACACAGATAACTTTAATGATTAATAATGAAAAATATAACATCTTAGTGAACTATAGAGAAAGAGACTAATAATTTTGTGCTTTAGTATTTCTTTGGAAAAAAAAAAAAAGAAAACTGTGGTAGTCCTAACTATCTTCCACATTGTGTTCTTTATTCCAGGAATAAAATGTCACAGTGCATAAAACAAAGTTTGATTATAGGAAATCATATTTTAGTAGTAAGAGAAGAAATAAACAAATACACAAATAGAAAATAAAATTTCAGTTAATGGTTAGTACTTGGAGGGAAACAAACAGGGTAAGAAGACAAAGTGATGGGCTGAGAATGTTAAGACAGACAGTGTTGGCAGCTATTTTGTTATTATAGTCTAAAAAGGTCTTTAGAAGATGTGACATTTTAGAAGACAGTAAAATGATGACAAGGAGACAATCTTGGGGAGGAAATTTCCATCAAAGGAATGTCAATGGACATGAGTTTGAGCAAGCTCTGGGAGACGGTGAATGACATGGAATCCTGGCATGCTGCAGTCCATGGGGTCACAAAGGGTTGGACACGACTGAGCGACTGAACAACAACAAGTGCAATGATACCAAATACATAGATGGGGAAGCACACAATAGGGGTTCTGTAAACTATTCCAAAAAGATCTCTGTAAAAGACGTCAGTAAGAAAGTACTATTTGACCAATGAAGTTTGCTGCAATTTTCAGGCAGAATATAGGAAGGATGATTTTTATCATCTGTCAGGCCTTGGAAAAAGGGACAGATCTATGATGACTAGCAGAATTTGAGTACAGTGGCCATTAAATTAGATGGCCTCTTCAGGACTACAAGAACATTGAAGAAAGAAGGTGGGAAAGAAGGTGGGCATGCCATCCAAGGTCTGTTCATTTAATGTTAGATTTAATTATTATGCATTAAGCAGATCAGCAAGGGACCCAGGGGAGAAGGAGTTAATTTACGTGACCAACGTCTTCTGAGTTGCATTTAGATGCATTGTTTTGCACACTAATGTGTTTTAAAGCTGCTACTTCCCAATATTTCCTCTCTCTTGATATTTACCCAGATATTAATTATGATTTCACATGAGAATAAGAAATAATGGGATAAAATTATACCTTATTTTGCAACAAAATATATCTAGCTTGCAGCATTTGAATACAGAAACCTGAAAATCAGAGAGAGATACAAATTTGGGAGACATCTTCATATTTGTCGGGGGTGAAATCATATATGTGGATGACAAAACCTAAAGAGAGTATAAAGAGTAAGGAAAACAATTATCTTAGAGAAAGTTAGCAACAAGGAAGACTAAAAGACACAGGGACAGAAAGGTAAATAAAATCATATGCATTCAATAATCCAATCAATTATATAATTCTACAGTTTCTAGGTAGCAAGTCAGCATCAGCATGTCAGAATTATATTTAAGTCAGGTACAATTAGTTAAAATTTTTCGACATATTTGTCATTTCAAGTATAACCCAAATACTCTGAATGGTAATATTTTCTGTTTCTAGTAATACTTGAGTATCATGAAAATCATTTTAATATGTTTTAAACACAAAATATTAAAAAAGAAAACAATTATATAAATACTTACTTAGAAACCATATCAGTACTTGTGTTTGCAGGGGCAGTTCTGGTTATGAGACAAAAAGTCAATAAATACTAGAATATTGGCTCAGACACATAAAAATCCAGGGATCATTTAGGCATAGCTGAATCTAGGAATGCATATAATCAAATATGCCCTCTCTCTGCCCAATTTTATTTTATGATGGCTTCATACCCAAGAAGTTTGCCTCCTTGCCATTATCAGATAGAGTTTGGATTATTCTTATACCTTGCAGTGTCAGAGGAAAGTGCATAGTATCCCTTCCCAAGATTCATATCAATAATTTAAAAGGGAATTGGATCTTTAATTTCATATGCACCATGAAATTGATGAAGGGAAGCCAGGTGATTATAGGTTCCACCAAGTAGGAGAAGGGGTTGCTCCTCTTAGAGAAAAGGATGCAAAGAGAAGAATGCCAGGAAGATAAAAATAACATATATTCACTACACTGTGGTACCATATTCTAGGCAAAATGCTCAAACGTCAATATTTGAAAGATTTTGTGACCCATCAAAGTATGCTTTTTCACATAATAAACTATGGTGTCCTTTTTAGTCCTTACTATTGCTTAGTTCAAATCAAAATAATTAACTACTACTATATGCCTCATCACCAGATATACATAGAACTGAAAAGTTCTAATGAAGGATTGGAATTGCTCTGGTTTGAATTTGTTAACTATTTGTTTAACCTGTGCTGTCAGAAGTACTATAAATCCATCTTGGATAATTGTGTGTGCCTTTTTCTTTTGCTAGATACTCTTGAATGTCTCTAGGGACTATATTTTCTTTACAAATGGCTAATTTTTCTTAAATTATACATTTAGATTGAAAGATGTGGAAATGGCATAAAATATCAGGAAATTCACCTAGGAAGAAAAGCCAGAAATAACACACCTGTAAAAGTAAAGAATATAACCACTATGTTAGTATGCCAGTGGAATGTCAATTTAAAACATAGGTAATTATAGCCCTCATTGACTATTTTAAAGCATTTTAACTTAAGTATATGAAAGCGATGCTAAATCTCATCCTTTTTTCTGAAAGCTACCTCTGGTTTGAGAAAAGATTTGTATATTTCATATAAAAGCAATTTTACTGCTGCATTCACTCGGCATTCAATCTGATGAGTACCTATGTGTGCCAGCTATTAATATTATACTTCATTTTGAAGATATGAAACCAAATTCCTCTAAAATTGAGGTCCTCTGCTGAGTTTATGATCAACCTCCTTATCCAAACTGTTATTCCCTTTCTTGTCCAACATCTGTTCCTCTGAAGATTGAGGAGAATCAAAGAAAAGAGGGGATTGAGACTGCATACAAGCCTCTGTGTCCCTGTCCTTCGAGTAAAAGGCTTTTGCTTTGGTCTCCCAGACCACCCCTGTGCCTCAAAAGGCTGACTCAAAAGGTAATGATTAGAAAATTTGAAGATGCAGAAACAAAGAATAGCTGTTGGATCAGGAAACTTGTAATGATTTAGACTATAAACCAGGCATATAGCAGAGTCACTGAATTCCCAAAAAGGTCTGGCACAAATTCCTATCATTTTTATAGGAAGCAAGAAGCGGATCCCCACCAGATGAAGGCTGCTGACCATAAGCACATAGAATATAGACTAGTTAAAACCACAAGATTGGTGATGCTTGAAACTTGACCTTGATGCCAACCAATCTGAGAATTTTACAATAGCTGATAATACACTCTGCAGCCCATTCCCTCACACTGCTTTCAAAACCTTTGTTTTGGGACTTCCTTGGTGGTCCAGTGGTTAAGAATCCTCTTTCCAATGCTGTGGATGCAGGTTCAACCCTTGGTCAGGGAACCAACATCCCACATGTCATGGGACAGCTAAGCCTGAATGCTACAGCTAGAGAAAAGCCCATACACTGCAATGAAAGATCCCGCATGCCACAGCAAAGATCGGAATATCCCGTGTGCTGCAACTAAGGCCTAAGGGAGCCAAAAACAAATAAATAAAAGCATATTTTAAAAACAAAGAACAAAAAGCCCTGGTGGCTCAGAGGTTAAAGCGTCTGCCTCCAATGCGGGAGACCTGGGTTCGATCCCTGGGTTGGGAAGACCCCCTGTTGAAGGAAATGGAAGACCCTCTGTTGAAGGAAATGGGAACCCACTCCAGTATTCTTGCCAGGAGAACCCCATGGATGGAGGGGCCTGGTAGGCTACAGTCCACGGGGTCGCAAAGAGTCGACACGACTGAGCGACTTCACTTTCACTTTCCTAACTGGCAACTTGAAGACTGTATTAAGATATTAGTTTACTATCTTCCCAGATTGCTGATATCTCAAATAAAGAGCTTTTCTTTTTCCACCAACACTTGTATCTGGATTATTGGCCTTTCAGGTGGCAAGCAGCTGAACTTGAGTTTGGCACTGGTCTCATACCTTTCAGTTCAGTTCAGTTGCTCAATCGTGTCCGACTATTTGCGACCCCCAAGAATCGCAGCACGCCAGGCCTCCCTGTCCATCACCAACTCCCAGAGTCCACTCAGACTCACGTCCATCGACTCAGTGATGCCATCCAGCCATCTCATCCTCTGTCGTCCCCTTCTCCTCCTGCCCCCAATCCCTCCCAGCATCAGAGTCTTTTCCAATGAGTCAACTCTTCGCATGAGGTGGCCAGAGTACTGGAGTTTCAGCTTCAGCATCAGTCCTTCCAAAGAAATCCCAGGGTTGATCTCCTTCAGAATGGACTGGTTGGATCTCCTTGCAGTCCAAGGGACTCTCAAGAGTCTTCTCCAACACCACAGTTCAAAAGCATCAATTCTTTGGCACTCAGCCTTCTTCACAGTCCAACTCTCACATCCATACATGACTACTGGAAAAACCATAGCCTTGACTAGACGGACCTCTGTTGGCAAAGTAATGTCTCTGCTTTTGAATATGCTATCTAGGTTGGTCATAACTTTTCTTCCATACCTGTAGAGACAGACAAAATACTTATCTCATTGACTGCAAAAGAAAGAGTTAAACAAATGGTGGTTTTGACATAGTATATGAAGAAAAGAGCAGAAACCCACTCCAGTACTCTTGCCTGGCGAATCCCATGGACGGAGGAGCCTGGTAGGCTACAGTCCATGGGGTCGCTAGGAGTTGGACACGACTGAGTGACTTCACTTTCATTTTTCACTTTCATGCATTGGAGAAGGAAATGACAACCCACTCCAATGTTCTTGCCTGGAGAATCCCAGGAACGTGGGAGCCCGGCGGGCTGCCGTCTCTGGGGTCGCACAGAGCTGGACACAATTGAAGCAACTTAGCAGCAGCGGCGGTGGCATGAAGAAAAGAGAGTGTGATAATGACTTCTAGGCTTTTAACCAAACACACTGAGTGAATGATGGTGCCATTCACTGAGATAAGGAGGAAAAGCAGACTAAGGTGGTATGTGGAGGGGTGGAGAGTTCTACTTTGGACAATGTGACATGCGTGTTACACAGCCAAATGGAAACATCACATAGTCACTTGCACACAGAGACTTGAGATAAAGAAAGAAGTTAAGGCTGGAGAAGCACATTTGGTAGTCAAAGATAGATGGTTCGTAAGTAATGAAACTGGATGAGGTTCTGTAGGGAGTGTAGGAAGACAGAAAGAAGAAATGGCCAAGAATGAGCCTTGAGGCACCTGATATTTTAGAGATATGGAAGAGAAGAAGAAAAGGTTACAGAAATGATGAAAACATAAGCTATGAGGTAGAAACATAATTTAGAGTCAAAAGGTGAAAAATTTAAAGGTAGATGCAAGTAAATTAATTGTTGCTGAAAAGTCATGTAAGAGGAAGACTGAGAGATTATGGTGATTTGATAACTATTAGTAATGGCAGCCAGGTAAACTACTGTACAACTATTAAGAAAAAGAAAAAATGAAAGCTGAGGATATAGACAAAAAGAGAACCGATCATTGCTTCAAAGAGTGTTGCTATAAAGAGAAGTAGAATAAAGGGGTATTATCTACAGAATGTGGGTTCCAGAGGAAGCTTTATAAATTATAGTTGTACACTGAGGGGGATAAACCAGGAAAAAGTGAAAGTTTGATTATGAGGGATAAAATGGAGACTTTAGGAAACAAAGCCTTGGGAAAGTAAGGATATCTAGCAAAGCATAGTAGGGATTAGTCTTCCTATATTTCATACCTAGGAACAGGAAGAAAAACCTGATATGTAACTATAGACACAAGTGGTTTTACAGATTTTCTTCTTTTTCATCAGTAATATTATAAGGAAGGAGAATGTTTTTGACAATTCAAAAGGAGAGAAAGTGTGAAGAAATACAGGAGACTGACGCGGTAATACTGGGGACCAGGAAGATAGAAAGAGCTTCAAAGGCAGTGCAAAGAAGATGAGTAAGTTAATTCACAATATGTTCAAACAATAACCTTAGGGCATGATCCTGATTCTGTTGAATAAACAACTGAGATATGGCTGCACTGGGGTGCATATTCTTGAATCAGTAGCAAAGTTGAGGTAGAAAGTTCTGCTAGTCATAGCAAATATTTGTATAGTGAGAGTACAGTTAACAACTCATCTCCACATTTTTCACCAGAGCAGTGTTTGTAATAATGCAACACTGGAAAAAGAATAAATGATGTCAATAAGTATACAGGCTTTTTTTTTTAATGTAGCAAAGTAATATGCTGAAATGAAAGAATTAGAACTACAAAGATGGAAAGTCATTTGATCTTACTGATAAATGAGGAAATGCAAGTTAAACAATAAGAAGACCCCATTTCATACCTTGAAATTTATCAAAAATAAAACTGCCACAATATTAACTTCTGTAAGGATTTGGGAAAAGTCTCCTTATCTACTAGCAAAAATATAAGTGAGCACAATCACTTTGGAGACCACTTTGGCAATATAAAGTAAAACTGAAAGTGTTCAAATCCTATAATACAGAAATATCACTTCTAGGAATGTACCTTAGAAAAACTCTTGTCAGCTTCATTACATGTTCATGAGCGTGTGTGTGTGATAAGTCTCTTCAGTCGTATCTGACTCTCTGTGACTCCATGAATTGTAGTCCACCAGGCTCCTCTGCCCATGGTGTTCTCCAGGCAAGAATATTGGAATGGGTTGCTGTGTCCTCTTCCAGGAGATTTTCTCAACCCAGCGATCAAATCCAAGTCTCATAGGTCTCCTGCACAGGTAGGCAGGTTCTTTACCACTAGTGCCACCTGGGAAGCCCCTACATGTTCACAGCTAAATACCGAAAAAAAAAATCAAATGTATATTAGTGGGAAAATAGATATATTGTGATGCTATCCTAAACTAGAGTGCTCTGAAGAGATTAAAGTAAATGAACAAGCTATATAGGCAACAGGGAGTATAACAAGAGGGAAGATAAAAATTTTGAGAGCAGAAGGAAATTTGGTTTGTAGATTTGATAATGGGAACATGATGATTCTTTAATTTTCTTAGTGAATTAAAAGGTGAGATCAGAAGATGAAATAGGTTGGAGGAAAGAAGAGGAATTTGGAGCTTGGAAAAAGAGGAAAGGTATATAGTAGTCTTCAGAAAAGGAAAGGAAATTCACTAGAGAAACTTAGTACTAACAATCAGTTATAATCATTACATGCTTTCATCATTTTGGCACAAATAAGTGACATAATTGAAAGTGACTTATACTTGCAAATGTATGTAGACAGATATGAATTTTTTTCAGAATTACTAGGAGTGATTAGCCAAAATAAAATGTAGTTATCCAAAGTTATTTAAAAAAAAAAAACTCCTAAATACCTATAGCCAAATTTGCTCAATAATTACATGTAACTTGTAGGTACCTTTCTGAACAGTGCAGATACAACATGTGCATCACCAAAGTACACTCCAATACACAGCCTTAGTCTAGATCAGGAATTGGTAAACTTTTTCTTAATAGACCGGAGACTAAATATTTTAGTCACTACAGACCATATAGTTCCGGTAGCATCTGCTCAGCTCTGTTGTTGTAGTGTGAAAGCAGTTATAGACAATTCGTAAATGAATGGGCATGATTGTGGGTATGACTGTGTTCCAAAAAATCTTTGTCTACAAAAACAGTCAGCAGGCAATATTTGGGATGATGTGAGGGCTATAGTCTGCTTACTTCTTATTTGGATCATTTTTCTATAAATAAGATCCATTTACTAAAAGGCAAGCAATACTGAGAAATGTTTGGCATATGCAGCAAGAGAGAAAAAGACTTTTCCAAGAAAAAGATTACTCCTTACTGATGTAATAGAATAAACTGTATTGACACAAAGGTAACTGTTTTGCACATAACCCAGAGCATTGAAATCAATATGCAGCTGCAACAAGCCATGATTTCTTTGTGTTTACTTCCATTAAACCTTCCTTCTAAAGTATCCAACTTTATTTTAAATGCATTCTGTGGTGATCAGATATATTTTTTTAGCTGCCTGTAAGAAAGTAACATAGTATATATGTTAAAATCAACATCTTTGTACTTCAATATTGCCTTATTATTGTCAAATATAAACAAAGAAGCATCTGCCTAACTCCAAAAGACAGGAGTTTAAGAATAAAATGTTACTGTAAGTAGAGGGCTCCTTAGCCACTATTTTAATGGAATTGTCATTCTGCCAGAATGTTTCATTGGTGCCTATTAAAACTCCACTACACAGAACACTGGGCCCCTCCAAAGCCCTATAATTTTCAGGGCTTTGCAGTGGCTTTGTGGTGTGTGTGTACAGGGTGAGACTTTCTTCCTGGGTTAGCTATGTTTTCTCTCATCTCTCTGCATCTCTAAAAATAGAGGCAAACTCTATTTGAAGTGCTAACTTACATCTTTTTTCACTTTCACGGTTCTGAATTTTTATGACAGTGAAATGGATAATGATATAATTCTATGGTTTCACATTTTCTAGTTTTATATATTATCTCTGTATAGCTCATTCTACTTTGTTCTCATGTGGAACTATATATATAAGTATATAACATTTTTGTTAACTATTATGTTTATTATTCAAATAAACAAGAAAAATTCAATACCAAATTTGATTGCCTTTATTAATCTTTGTGAGTTAACTTTTGATCTATGAAATCTTATAATCTTTCATAACTTAAGTCATATTACTAGTGACAGTTTTACTTAGATAATTTTTTCTAGATTACATGTAATAGTTTAATGGCTAAAGTGAAAAACTACAGAAAAACACAATCTATGAAGTCATTAGAGAATGATTTTTGAAACATAACTTCCCTGTCCATGTTCTAATATTTATATTAACCCAGATATCATCAATCATCTGTATGCAATAAACATGAAAAATATGGAATTTAGTCTAACTAAAGACATCTAAAAGTATAAATTTTATAACAAGAATATGAATTTTTCAATGCTCACAGATGTTATCTTTTAACTTGCTTTTATTATTTTAATAAAAGATTGTTTAACTTGATAGCGTATCAGAAGTCTTAAAATACATATAATTATTTTATAAGATTTAAGGACTCTTTTGACGGTAGAGCACAGTACAGTGGCACTCAGAAAGATGAAAGGTAGAGCTTTGTTAACTGATAGCTTCAAACAAGAGAAGGCTGCACACAGGGCCACGAAGTAGGCTGTACCTGGAGCCAGCGTAGCAGCACGTTGGGACTCTGCTGCTGCTGCTGCTGCTGCTGAGTCGCTTCAGTCGTGTCCGACTCTGTGCGACCCCATAGACGGCAGCCCACCAGGCTCCTCTGTCCCTGGGATTCTCCAGGCAAGAACACTGGAGTGGGTTGCCATTTCCTTCTCCAATGCATGAAAGTGAAAAGTGAAAGTGAAGTCGCTCAGTCATGTCCGACTCCTAGCGACCCCATGGACTGCAGCCCACCAGGCTCCTCCAGCCATGGGATTTCCCAGGCAAGAGTAGTGGAGTGGGGTGCCATTGCCTTCTCCATTGGAACTCTAGAGGCAGCTTATATGTGGCAAGTGAAGGATTACATTACCCATGTTTTGTGAGTTCTCTACAGATTGGCTAATTTGAATAATTTCACAAGCTCTGGGGAATAGGATCTCTATCTGGCACCTGGTACCTGAATATTGGGCTATGAGGGTGGGTGTATAGTGGACCAAAAGAATGACAGCCTATTAAGGGAAGTGTTTGAGAAGTGGACTTAATCAGCTGCTCAAGAAGAGAAATTGACCCAGTCACTAGCTAAGGTTTCAAAAACAAGACAAAATAAAATGATATTCCAATTGACTCATGATGTCTTGACATCAGTACTCAATTATTTGGGTTATTTAGCTCAAATAGTAGAGGAGACTTCCAGACAGTAGCCTAAGTTGCCCTATATTCTTTAGCAACTATTTTATTATGAGAGGAAGAAGGAAGAAAACAAGTGTAGACTGGCCTTAACCAAGTTTCCTATTTGTATGTCATTTATATGGCATTAACCAAGAAAATAGAGCTGAAATGTCTGAGGTCTCTAATAAAGTCTCAGTAAAGCTAAAATGTTGTTGAAAATTTGTTTTATTTTCAGGAGAATAATATCCTGGTGTATTCCTTGAGCATGGGCACCGGTCTCATCAGTTGTGTTGTTGAAGAGTATGAACCGATAGTTCATAAAGTACAGGTAAATATTAGGTGCAACCTAGGAGAAAGAGAGTTGTGGATGGTCAGAGACACAGTTCGAGAAGCTGTGGTGGAGAACTGGAGTAGGGGAATGGGAGAAGGTTCTGGGAAGTGAGGAGTTCTCATGCGGTCAAGGGGTGAACCCATAGATGCATATTGGTTTCTGGGGAAATCAGTAATTTCCATTAATTTTTTAAATGGCATAGATAATAGTGACCTTTACAAGACTTCCTTTTAGGCATGGGAGTGTAGAGCAGTATGTTTTGACAAGGCAGATAACATGGGTTATGGAAACTGAGTTCAGGAAATATAATAAAATCTCTAATAACAAAGGAAGAAAAGCAATATATGCTCTATGTTCAATATTTCAGTGTCTTAGAAAAAGCAATTTGTGAGCATCACTGAGGCAGTCTATGGTGAAGTCATCTGAAGTGAGTTCCTGGCCAGAGAGATGTTACCTAAGCAGCAGAAGTAGGGGATCCTTTCCAAGTAGATACATTCTTGGAGTGATATGGTCACTAGAGTAAAGCTAGGCATGGCCACTTAAAGAGTGTATATATTACATATAATATATATATATATTTATGTATATTTATATAATTTATATCATACCTTTTGGGGGGAGGCACTGGATATATTTAGGGGGGGTTATTTTTATATTGATTATATTTATAAATGTCTCCCAGCGTTATCAGGGTTAAGAACCTCATCTATGGCAATGGTCGTTGTTTTAAGGACTCCAGATATGACTTAAATTGGATTCGAATTACCTCTTTTTCTGGGCCACAGGGTTACCGTGGGTATCTTCCCTTATAACCCTGAAAATTATGCTTTTTGCTGCTCAGAGCCACGAGCACCAGTGCAGTGCGGCAGCATAGCACTAGACCCACAACCCAGAGCTGGCCGGATAGAAACCGCCATTTGAAAGAGCTCTGAATTTCCCTCTGCTATGACACTGCCTTTTCCCGTCAACTCTACCAAACTCTTCCTAACACATCCCCCCTCCCCAGTCCCAACACACACAGAAACAGGCTGAGTCTTTTTGGGGGTGATTTCTGCTATAATTCTTACTTTTCCTCCCCTTCCTATAACTCATACCACTGCCATTCCGGTGGGTTCAGTGACACAGGGCCGGGAGCCTCAGCGGCCTATCAGCCACCTCTCCTCCCAGGTGCTCCCAGTCCATCTTGGAGGCACCCAGGTTTGCATTTAAGAGACACAGCAGCCTGGTTTTGGACCTGTTAGCCCCTTTGTTTGAGTATCTAGATCTCTTGGCTGATGTTTGGGAGGCTTATAGGTAAGGTGTTCATTCCCTTACTCATTTGAATTAAACATTGGACCACTGGTCGTCGTGCGTGTAATCCATGTTACTCTTGAGGATCTAGGGAACGTAAAGTATTCCAGTGTCAGCAACAAGGTATGTAGCAGCAAGTACTAATGGGTCAGCTATCCCCACCTAAGTAATACTGGCATTAGGACAGGAGTGCCATTGTAATAATTAGTTTACCATTATAATTAGTGTTTCCCAAGTGATGCACTGGTAAAGAATCTGCGTGCCAGTGCAGGAGATGCAAGAGACGAGGGTTCAATCCCTGGGTCCGGAAGATGCCCAGGAGTAGGAAATGACAACCTGTTCCAGTATTCTTGCCTGGAAAATTCCATGGACAGAGGAGCCTGGGAGGCTACAGTCCATGGAGTCACAAGGAGTTATACACAACTGTGTGACTGAGCACACACACACACACATTGTAATTTCTATAGCATAATAATCCATTATTATATAATGATACTATTATTATTAATTGATTACAAGTATGATGATTGTTGGGCTTCCCTGGTCGCTCAGCTGGTAAAGAATCTGCTTGCAATGCAGGAGATCCTATTATTGGGTCAGGAAGATCCTCTGGAGAAGGGACAGGCTACCCACTCCAGTATTCTTGGGCTTCCCTCATGGCTCAGAATGTAAAGAATCCGCCTGAAATGCTGGAGACCTGGGTACAATCCCTGGGTTGGGAAGATTCCCTGGAGGAGGGCATAGCAAATCCACTCCAGTATTCTTGCCTGGAGAATCCCCACAGACAGAGGAGCCTGTGGGCTGCAGTCCATGGGGTTGCAAAGAATTGGACATGACTGAGTGACCAAGAACAGCACAGCCCAGCCCAGCAGGGTGATGGTTACATACTCTGTGACTATATTGTATAATTTTAAGAAATGCAAAAGCAGCATATTACTATCTGATGAAGTATGCTTAAGAGTAAGGAAAATTGCCAGAGATAATAAGACATACTGCATAATGATAAAAGGGCCAATCCATTGAAAGTCATAATGATTCTAAAGATGTATGGATCAAACAACAAAGGTGCAAAATAGATGAAGCAAACTGACAGAAGTGTGAAGAGAAATTGACAAATCAACAAATACAGTTGGAGACTTCAACACCTTTACCTTTTTTGATGAAATAGGTAACCAGATCAGCAAGGATATTAAAAACTCAACAATACCATTCATCAACAGGATCTAATCAACTTTCACAGAACAATTCACCTGAAAACAGCAGAAAACCCATTATTTTCAATTACCTACAAAATGTATGTCAATATAGACCATATGCTGGACTGTAAAACCTATTTCACTTACAGTTTAAAAGACTAACATCACAGCGTATTTTCTGACCACAGCAGAATTAAAGGGGAAATCAATAACAGTTCATTTCCACTGATGTGTAAATATCCACAAAGTACTACATAAATAAATGGAAATCTTGTTTGCCATTTTAAATATTTGAATACATAATTATTTTATATAAATATAATGTAAAAGAGTAGAAATAACAATCAAATCAACAAAAGTCTTTTCATCCTGCTGCTAGGTGTTCATCTTCAAAATGAGTAGCAGGCTTCTCTAGATAAGACAATAGTGTAGTGGAAATTACAGACCTGGAGATGTCACTCAAGGCTTTGGAAGTTGTGTGATACTGGATATGTTAATTTCTCTCACACTTAGGTTCTTTTGATATAAAAATGAAGAAAATAACTACATTCCAACACTGTGCAAAATCAATGAACTAATGTATGTAAACTCATAGTACATTGATCCTATCAAGCAATGTAAGAAACATTGTTCCTTTTTCATTCTACAGCTATAGTTTCTTGGAAACCACAAGCACAATGCCAAGAAACAACGTTTTCAAATAAATATTACCTAGGAAAATATTGGGCTGGCCAAAATACTCCTTTGTGTTTTTCTGTAACTGTGCTATGCTATGCTTAGTCTCTCAGTAGTATCCCACTCTTTGCAACTCCATCGACAGTAACCCTCCAGGGTCTTTTGTCCATGAGGATTGTCCAGGCAAGTATATTGCATTGCAGGTGGATGCTTCACTGCTGAACTATGAGAGAAGCCCTTTTCTGTAACATCAATTGTAAAACCCAAACTAACTATTTTGGCCAACCCAATACTTTGTAGGTCTCATGTACTGTTTCCAATTAAATTTATAATGTATAATATTGAAAAATGGAAAAATTATCTGAGGTTATAAGCTAGATACTTAGTTTCATTACATTAGAATAAAATAATTAAGGTTTTCAGGTACTGCATTTTAAACAACCTGTGTTAATATTGTGTTACATAGAATTTTGAAATTTGGGGAAACTGGAATATGGTTATCAGGCACTTCCCATCAGTTTAATACTCACATGCCTTTTCCTCCCACATCTTTAGAGATTTATTATCTAGGAAACATTTACTAAGCCAAATGAAGTTATATATTGATACTAGAATTATTTATTTTAATAATTGTATGGGTAGTCATAGAACAAAGTTCAGCATCCACTACATATATGCATATACACATATATGCATAACAAAGTAAAAGAAAGTCTTGAAAAATGATTGTGGAGCTAAGTTTTCTTGAAATTCAAGAGAGAGGGAGAGTGAACTTATATCTAAATATGTGTAGTTAAAAACAAAAAACCTACATACAGATGACTAATAAACACATGAAAAGATTCTTAACATTGCTCATTATTAGAGAAATGCAAATCAAAACTACAATGAGGTATCACTTCACATAAGTCAGAATGACCATCATCAAAAAATATACAAACAATAAATGCAGCAGAGGTTGTGGAGAAAAAGGAACCCTCTTGCACTGTTGGTGGAAATGTAAATTGATACAGCCACTGTGGAGAACAGTATGGAGATCCCTTAAAAGACATGGAATAAAAATACCATGTGAACCAACAATCCCATTACTGAGCATATACCCTGAGAAAACCACAACTGAAAAAGACACGTGTACCCAAATGTTCATTGCAGCATTATTTACAACAGCTAGGACATGGAAGCACTTAGATGTCCATGGACAGATGAATGGATAGAGGTTGTGGTACATATATACAATGGATTATTAATCAGCCATAAAAAAGAACACGTTTGAGTTAGCTGGAGTGAAGCAAATGAACCAAGAGCCTATTAATCAGAGTGAAGCAAGTCAGAAAGAGAAACACAAATATTGTATATCAGTGTATATAAATGGAATCTAGAAGGACGGTACTGAAGAGCCTATTTGCAGAGCAGCAATGGAGACACAGACATAGAAAACAGACTTGTGGACACAGCGGGGAAAGAAGAGGGTGGGACGAATCGGGAGGGCAGCACTGGAACATACACTTTACCCTACACAAAATGGACAGCAAGTGGAAATGCGCTGTATGATGCAGGGAGCTCAAATCTGGCGCTCTATGACAACCTTCAGGGGTGGGATGGGGTGGAAGGTGGTAGGGAGGCTCAGGAGGAGGAGATATATGTATACCTATGGCTGATTCATGTTGCTGTATGGCAAAACCCATAAATATTGTAAAGCAATTATCCTTCAATTAAAAAATAAACTTCATAATATGAGTTCCAATTCAAATAATTTTTAAAATAATAAATAATAATGTAAAAGGACAGAGATGGAGAGCACATTCTAGATGATATAAATATTATAAGCAAAGACAAATTTCAGAATGTATTTCCTGAGATGATAAATAGGCTAGCTTGACAGATTAGAAGTTATTAGTGTGGGAACTGTGAATGATATACGGAAGATTTGGGTGTTAGACAAATTTAGCAGGCTAACATGTTCAATTACACTCCCCAGGCATGGCAACCTACTCCAGTATTCTTGCCTGGAAAATTCCATGGGGAGAGGAGCCTGGAGGGCTACAGTCCATGGGGTTGCAAAGAGCCAGACATAACTGAGCCACTTTGATTAACTAACTCCCCTTTTAGTCTGTTTTCACAATGTGCTTAATAATATAAACTTGAGGCATGATGAATCTTACTTGAGGAGGTGAGTCTATAACACTAGAATACATTTGAATCAATTCTAATGAGGTGGATGAAACTGGAGCCGATTATACAGAGTGAAGTAAGCCAGAAGGAAAAACACCTTTACCGTATACTAATACATATATATGGAATTTAGAAAGCTGGTAATGATAACCCTGTATGCGAGACAGCAAAAGAGACGCAGATGTATAGAACAGTCTTTTGGACTCTGTGGGAGAGGAAGAGGGTGGGATGATTTGGGAGAATGGCATTGAAACATGTATAATATCATATAAGAAACGAATTGCCAGTCTAGGTTTGAGGCAGGATACAGGATGCTTGGGGCTGGTGCACTGGGATGACCCAGAGGGATGGTATGGGGAGTGAAGTAGGAGGGGGCGTCAGGATTGGGAACACGTGTACACCCATGGTGGATTCATGTTGATGTATGGCAAAACCAAGACAGTATTGTAAAGTAAAATAAAATAAAAATTAAATTAAAAAAAACATTATAAAGTGATCTGAGGAGTTAGAATGAAAGTGTAAAATTATAGATGGCATCAACTATAACTTTGATAAACTGTGATACACGGAACGTCCCTGGCAGTCCAGTGCTTAAGGAGAGGCACTTGCACTTCAGAGATGCTGCTACAATCCCTGGTCGTCTGGGAACAGACCCCACATGATCTGGGAAAGTGAAAACTGCTCAGTCACGTCCGACTCTTTACGATACCCATGGACTATACAGTCTGTGCAGTTCTCCAGCCCAGAATACTGGAGTGGGTAGCCTTTCCCTCCTCCAGGGGATCTTCCCAACCCAGCAATTGAACTCAGATTTCCCGCATTGCAGGCTGATTCTTTATCAGCTGAGCCACAAGAGAAAAAAGTGTGGTACGGCCAAAAAAACAAAATAGTTGTATGTATCAATGGAAGAGACAGAGAAAATGCAGACTTTAGTAGATTACAAGTATGGAATTTAGCAACTGATTATTAGGAGGTAAAGCTAAAGGAAAATTCAAAGTATTAATGTCTGGGAAATGATAATGTAAACTGATAAATGGTGGGTGACATTATGAATTGCTAGAGACCCATAATGGGTGAAAGTGTCAAGTAGCACTTAAACTTTAGCAAGTAGAATTTAGCATCAAACTCCAGACTAGAGAGGATGAAGATGTGGTCACTGAGGAGAGATTTCAATTGTAGCAAGAAAGAGATAAAGAATAATCTTTTATGAAAAAGCTCCCGAGGGAGGAAGAGAGAAAGCAGAACAATAAAAGAGAATCACCAATTAAATGCTAAGTAAGTGAGGGAAGTGATAACAATACATACATGGAAGGGATGAGGTCAAAGAAGAAAGTTTCACCTACTGGGGATGGAAGAAAAAGAATAAGAGAAAAAACTAAGATGTTACCAAATATTGCTCTAAATTATATGGATTTGCCACAATTTTTTCAAGTGTTCTAAACAAAGGATGAAATTGCTTTGTATTTCTTTTTACCCAAAGAACGGTGATTCGAGAATGTCTATCAATGATTAAGCCATTTTTATCTCTTTTTTTGTATCAAATGTAAAAACAAAATGTTCACAGGAAGAAAGAGTGCAGAGAGCTTGGCATCAAGAAACTGAAGCATTGATAAAATGTATTTTGATGAAAAGAGTTATGTTATGATTGAAGTGTCGTGTATGGGACAGTTCCAGAAAGCCCTTCATTTGTACTCTAGGAAATTTTGGATGCTGACAAAGAGGGAAGTAAGAATGAACAATGACTGTTTAGATTGTTACAACTCAAATGCAGCTGTTTTGTAAACTTACTTATCTTCTCACAATGCTTGCCTATGGGCAGTTTTAGTGCTATGCCAAATAATTTATGTATTAGTATAATACACATTACAACTAAAATTTATTAAACAAAAGTTAACTAGTTCTCTGGTTTTCACACAGTTTTCAACATATATTTGATAATTCCCGTAGGCAATTTTGAGTCATTTTACAAAAGAAAAATGTGGAAAAGCAAAATTATTTGTTTATTTTTAACTTTTATCATTTAGGTAGGCATAGTTTCTAAGTTACAAAAAACAATAGGGAAGTGTTTCCAACAACCTAGAAACATTTAGAAAGGCATATTTGTTTATATATATATATATAATGCATGTGTGTATATACACACATATATAAACCACACATATATATTTAATGAATAAAGAATAACAATGGATTTTAGTTTAACAGAAAGGTTATATAATATATATAACAAATGTATATGTATATGTGTACTTAAAAACTAATATTTGGGCCACTTCTCTTAAAATCTGTAAATATGACTATCAATTCAGTTCAGTAACTCAGTTGTGTCTGACTCTTTGCAACCCCATGAACCACAGCACGCCAGGCCTCCCTGTCCATCACTAATTCCCATAGTTTACCCAAACTCATGTCCATTGAGTCGGTGATGCCATTCAGCCATCTTATCTTCTATTGTCCCCTTCTCTTCCTGCCCCCAATCCCTCCCAGCATCAGGGTCTTTTCAAATGAGTCAACTCTTCGCATCAGGTGGCCAAAGTATTGGAGTTTCAGCTTCAACATCAGTCTTTCCAACGAACATCCAGGACTGATCTCCTTTAGGATGGACTGCTTGGATCTCCCTGCAGTCCAAGGGACTCTCAAGAGTCTTCTCCAATACCACAGTTCAAAAGCATCAATTCTTTGGCTCTCAGCTTTCTTTATAGTCCAACTCTCACATCCATACATGACCACTGGAAAAAACCACAGCCTTGACTAGATGGACCTTTGTTGACAAAGTAATATATCTGTTTTTTAATATGCAGTCTAGGTTGGTCATAACTTTCCTTCCAAAGAGTAAGCGTCTTTTAATTTCATGGCTACAATCATCATCTGCAGTGATTTTGGAGCCCAGAAAAATAAAGTCAGCCACTGTTCCACTGTTTTCCCATCTATTTGCCATGAAGTGATGGGACCAGATGTCATGATCTTAGTTTTCTGAATGTTGAGTTTTAAGCCAACTTTTTCACTCTCCTCTTTGACTTTCATCAAGAGGCTTTTGAGTTCCTCGTCACTCTCTGCCATAAGGGTGGTGTCATCTGCATATCTGAGGTTATTGATATTTCTCCCGCCAATCTTGATTCCAGCTTGTGCTTCTTCCAGCCCAGCATTTCTCATGATGTACTCTGCATAGAAGTTAAATTAGCAGGGTGACAATATACAGCCTTGATGTACTCCTTTATTTGAAATGTCTCTAGGCAGATGAATTTCAGGGTTTCTGGTTAGGTTTTGGTCATTAATTCCTCCTTTAGGATTAGTTTATGGAACAAGAAATAAGTAGTGGGAGATTAGTTTTTCCAATGTACTAAGAATTGTTTCAATTAAGCTGTTTGCAAAATCAAAATGGAATGGCATTCATTTCCCACAGTAAAGGTTTTATTCTCCTGGACACTGCCAATCACTTTATTCCCATACCATTGCTGCTGGCTTAATGTTTTCCTCACCATCACACTCTAGTAAGAGCTGGCTTGACTTCTGGTTCGTAACAAGAGTGACTGAGAATCAGGACTAAAAAACTATTTATATGTATATTTAAAGATTCTCTCCTGCCTGTCTCTTCTGGTTATTATTCTACTTACTGTTCAGGCAAATGTAAAATTAAATAGCTTGAATTGCAACAAAATGTTTTATTATGAAAGCTGCCTACTAAACAAAGTTTCCCAAATTAATACTAGTCACATTGTATAGATTGTTTCAGATTAAATAAAATTTATAAAATCTTAGGAAAATAAGACATCTAAAAATATTTAGAAAAATGGGTAAATTGAAACACTCTTCTACAAAAATTTGATATATGGCTAACTGCAGATCAGGAAGCAACAGTTAGAAGTGGACATGGAACGACAAACTGGTTCCAAATAGGAAAAAGAGTGCGTCAAGGCTGTATATTGTCACCCTGCTTATTTAACTTCTATGCAGAGTACATCATGAGAAACGCTGGACTAGAAGAAACACAAGCTGGAATCAAGATTGCTGGGAGAAATATCAATAACCTCAGATATGCAGATGACACCACCCTTATGGCAAAAAGTGAAGAGGAACTCAAAAGTCTCTTGATGAAAGTGAAAGAGGAGAGTGAAAAAGTTGGCTTAAAGCTCAACATTCAGAAAACGAAGATCATGGCATCCGGTCCCATCACTTCATGGGAAATAGATGGGGAAACCGTGGAAACAGTGTCAGACTTTATTTTGGGGAGCTCCAAAATCACTGCAGATGATGACTGCATCCATGAAATTAAAAGACGCTTACTCTTTGGAAGAAAAGTTATGACCAACCTAGATAGCATATTTAAAAGCAGAGACATTACTTTGCTGACTAAGGTCCGTCTAGTCAAGGCTATGGTTTTTCCAGTGGTCATGTATGGATGTGAGAGTTGGACTGTGAAGAAGGTTGAGTGCCAAAGAATTGATGCTTTTGAACTGTGGTGTTGGAGAAGACTCTTGAGAGTCCCTTGGACTGTAAGGAGATCCAACCAGTCCATTCTGAAGATCAGCCCTGGGACTTCTTTGGAAGGAATGATGCTAAAGCTGAACCTACAGTACTTTGGCCACCTCATGCGAAGAGTTGACTCATTGGAAAAGACTCTGATGCTGGGAGGAATTGGAGGCAGGAGGAGAAGAGGATGACAGAGGATGAGATGGCTTGATGGCATCATTGACTCAGTGGACGTGAGTCTGAGTGAACTCTGGGAGTTGGTGATGGACAGGGAGGCCTCGCATGCTGTGATTCATGGGGTCGCAAAGAGTCGGACACGACTGAGCGACTGAATTGAACTGAACTGAAGTGGAAGAAGTAGACAGTTATGTATTCTATCTCAAAAGTGGACTATCAAAAAATTACTTCCAAGATTATTCATATGTAAAAAAAGAAATGTTTATAATTCTCATTCTCATTATTCTTTAGATAACCAAGAACAACTAATAGGAGTGCTATTGGTTTTCTATATATTGCTATTGGCATATTCTATTTTTAATTTCCCTCTTATTGTCTAGCCCTGTTAACTAACAGCTCATCTTTGATTACTTTTTCAACCTTCTCAACAAGTCTCATCTGTTTTGTATTAAATCATCAGAAAGACATTTAAATATGCAATAATAGTTTAATTTATTAATAACATAAAACCTTGGAATGTTACAAAATTTGCTAGTGAGTGAAATTCAGTACAAAACAAAATCAACATCTGATTCTCTCAATAAACATTTACTAAGTATATTCTATAGACCAATATTGTGCTTAATTCTAGGGATAAAAGATAAACAAGAGGCATTTCCTAAAGGCCACATGCACAAGTATATACAAGGAGTATCTTGAAAAAAAAAAGGTCAATCATTTTGTCTTTATTCAGTTATTACTAATCTCAAACACAGATAATTGGAGTAGGGGTAGACCTTTGACCTAAGATGAACCAAGTAGACTTTCCTAGAAGCTTGAAATGAATGGATAGAATATATTGATTTGGGAGCCTTGACAACCATTTTGAGTGATTATTATGTATATGTCATGTGTCATATGCAAAAAATTAATAAAGTATATATTAAAAGAAAAGTGGAAGTCAAAGTCACTAAGAGAATAAAGAAAGAAAAAACACATGGCTTTCTGTTTTCTTGTTCTTCTTATATGATCCAGGTAATTCTAGCTATAATTGAGTTTTGTGAGATTCCATTCTAGCTTTATTTAACAGGGAGAAAGTGATAGGGAGAAGAAAGGGAAGGATGAAGAGAAAACAATAACAAAAAAATGTCTGTATAAACACAGAGCCTTCCAAGAAGGGTAAAAAATCACAAAAATAACAATCATAACAATTGACATTTATTAAGGCTCTAACTCTGCCAGTAAAAGTGTGCCACTCACTCAGTTGTGTCCAACTCTTTGGACTGTAGCCCACCAGACTCCTCTGTCCATGGGATTTCCCAGGCAAGAATCCTGGAGTGGGCTGCCACTTCCTACTCCAGGGGATCCCCCCCCAGGGATCAAACCCACATCTCTTGCACCCCCTGCACTGGCAGGTGGATTCTTTACCACTAGCACAACCTGGGAAGCCTCTGCCAGGGTTTATTCAAATTTACATGTGTTAAGTAATTTAATCATCAATATAAACAAGCAAGGTAATTACTATCATCCTTTTTATACAGATGAGGAAACTAAGGTACAGAGAACTTAAGTAACTTGCCCAAGGTTATTCTCTATAACACGGAAGAGTTTTGAACTGATCTCTGGCAAGATACATATCAACAAAAAAAACAGCTTCATGGGCTTAGAGGGAAAGTTTAAAAATGCAAGCTGGAATGAATTCATTTGTTTTGGTTAATAGAAGAAGAGGAATTTGGAGCTCCTGGGAGAACCTAATGAGCAAGAAGTAGTAAAGAAGCAAGTGAGAAGTGAAAAACCATAGCAAAGCAGAAAGGATGAAGAGAAGATATCCCTGGTGGAAAAGAAGTTTAAAGAGATTTTCAATAACAGAAATTTTAAATTTGTCTTGTTGTGCAATATAAACTATCCCCTGCCACTTCCATTTTATATATCAGACTCTTGAAGTTTTGTGTAAGACAAATCACATATCTATTTGTGTGTGTGTGTGTGTGTGTGTGTGAGACAGAGAGAGAGAGAGAGAGTCTGGGAAGAGTGCAACAGAGAAGTGATAGGATTTCAAGTTTTCACCTATGTGGTAACCTCCTATTGCTATTCAGTCTCTTCTCCATCTCTCCACTCAAAGGAATCATTTGAAACCTTGGAGGACAGCTTGGACTCCTTTCTTGAGAGTGAGAAGATTAATGTACATTTTCTTAGATTTGAACATGTAAGATTCCTGAGTTTTTAATCCATGTTTCATTAATATAGAGCTTTTTTTTTTTTTCCTGCCTGAATGAGTTCTATTCTTTTGCATCAGACAAGCACACTTCACTGGACAGTATGAGCAATCACCTAGAATTGTAACACATTAACAGATTAACACATTAACATTAACATTAGTTCTGATTTTAAGCAGATAATCATTAGTGCAGAGTTAAGTTGAATGTGTTAGTCACTTAGTTGTGTCCAGTTTTTTGCAACCCCATGGATTGTAGCCCACCAGGCTCTTCTGTCCATGGAATTCTCCAGGGAAGAATAGTGGAGTGGGTAGCCACTTCCTTCTCCAGGGCATCTTCCCAACACAGAGATTAAACCAGGTCTACTTCAAAGCAGGCAGATTCTTTACCATCTGAGCCACCAGAGGAACCTCTAATCATGAGTGAAAAGGACCCATTAATTCAGATTCAGGATTATGACATAATATGAAAAATGCAATGATAGACATATACATACAATACTATGATGGTAAAGAGGAGACACAACTAAGTAATTTTGGTGAGTGAGAGTCAGGAAGTACTTTTATGAAAAGGTGACCCACTGTATCGGACTGAGTAACTTTTAGATTGGCCAATTAACTGGCCAAAAAAAAAAAAAAGTGTTTAAAGCCACACAAGTGTAAAAGAGTTTAAAATATTTGAGAGATTTCTAATGACTAGGGGTGTAGGTTTAACAGCAGGTTTCTTTGTGAATATCTGGAAATTAGGTTGGAAATTATTTTATTAGCTTAAATGAGGAATATTCTACACACAAGAGGAAACAACTGAACTATTAAAATCCTATGAAAAACAAATTCATGGTTAGAAAATACACTCTGTTGGCAGTACACAGTATTGATCATCATGGGCAGTACTATGAGAAAAGGAGACAAATTAGGGACTGTAATAGAAGAAAGGATATGCTTTAGAATTAATAATTAAAAATTACATTATTATATGGAATGATTAAAATTAATACAACTTAATGAATATTGCTTCAGAATATATGACTTCAGGCATAACTGGCAAATGACAGAATGGAGTGAGACTACTGGATGAAGCTCCTAGGCTTCTGGCTTGGGTGACTAGCCTCTTGGTATTCTAGTTAAGTAAGATGGAAGGCAAAATGAGTTTGTTGAAGGTAGGGGAATGCTGAAATCCATTTAAAAATATTCAAAGTGGGAATGCAAACTAGTACAGCCACTATGGAGAACAGTGTGGAGATTCCTTAAAAAATTGCAAATAGAACTGCCTTATAACCTAGCAATCCCACTGTTGGGCATACACACCAAGGAAACCAGAATTGAAAGAGACACATGTACCCCAATGTTCATCGCAGCACTGTTTATAATAGCCAGGATATGGAAGCAACCTAGATGTCCATCAGCAGATGAATAGATAAGAAAGCTGTGGTACATATACACAATGGAGTATTACTCAGCCATTAAAAAGAATACATTTGAATCAGTTCTAATGAGGTGGATGAAACTGGAGCCTATTATACAGAGTGAAGTAAGCCAGAAAGAAAAACACCAATACAGTATACTAACACATATATATGGAATTTAGAAAGATGGTAATGATAACCCTGTATGCGAGACAGCAAAAGAGACACAGATGTATAGAACAGTCTTTTGGACTCTGAGGGAGAGGGAGAGGGTGGGATTTGGGAGAATGGCATTGAAACATGTATACTATCATGTAGGAAACGAATCACCAGTCTAGTTTCAATACAAGATACAGGATGCTTGGGGCTGGTGCACTGGGATGACCCAGAGAGATGATATGGGGTGGGAGGTGGGAGGGGGGTTCAGGATTGGGAACTCATGTACACCCATGGTGGATTCATGTCAATGTATGGCAAAACCAATACAGTATTGTAAAGCAAAATAAAGTAAAAATAAATTTAAAAAAATTAAAATATTCAAACAAGGTAGTCAGTAGGCAACAGAGAATGATTCTGATGACAGAAGAGCTAAAAACAGATATTGTAAACAAGAATCAAAATTGTCAGAGTGCGTAGTGGAGAAGAAAACAGGGATTGTCAGAAAGCTAATGTTTTGTGAAAGAGAGGGAAAACTAAAGGAATTAGAGCCAGAATAACAATACAAAGCCAGAGAGAGAACTGCTGCAGAAACATAAGAAGGAAAAGGGTGATAAAGAGGAAGGGTTGTAGCAAATTAAAAGCTGAAGTGTTAAATTGAACTATTAACTATTATTATTATTGGAGAAGGAAATGGCAAACCACTCCAGTGTTCTTGCCTGGAGGATCCCAGAGACGGGGGAGCCTGGTGGGCTGCCATCTATGGGGTCACACAGAGTCGGACACAACTGAAACGACTTAGCAATAGCAATAACAATTATATTATTATTAACTATTTTTATTATTTAACAATTAACTATTAGGTTGACAAATGGCTTTTTAGGACTTGCCATGTGCCTGGATTGATACAGACCTCTTGGGACAGAGTGGTAGATCAGAGGCATGTTCCTTGTATTTGTGGATTTTATTGTTCAGTGGAAAAGAAGAAGAATGAATAAATCAACAAAGATGATAATTAAGGTGGTAGGAGGTGGTCTTTTTGGTGTAATATTTTAGCTTAGAAATGAAAGATGACAAGGAGCTAACCAGGGAGGAAATACATTCCAGGAAGAGTAAATGGCATGGTTGAAAGACAAGAAAGAAGTTGGCATGTTTTCAGAAACACGAAAAACAATTCACGTCACTGTAGCGATAATGTTGGAGGAGTTAGCAAGGCCAAGTCTTGCATAAGATTGAAGAGTCATTCTTGTGACGTTTCATTAAAAATCAAGAAAGGGGTACTGACACTAAGATATAAGTCAGTTAAAATTTAAAGATTCTGAAAGAAATTGGGAGAAATGAATAAATTCTGTTAAAAGTATAGACAATGAAACAATTAATTACTTGAACTTAGGGGATGCATTATTCTGCTGTCTACTTTAACACCCCTTCCTACTTTTCCCCTGTGAAATGTTTCTTCAAAGAATGTGACTGTTACATGACTTTCATTGTAAACTGCCTACCTGCCAAAAGACAGGTTCATGGTCTAAGATAAATAAACTGAAGTGTTTTCCTGATTATTTTTCAACTGAGCCTGTACACAAGTTTATAATCGCACCACACCTTCACAGCTAACCATTGAAGAGATTGCTCACCTCCTGGAGAAGCTTTCCAGAAGGGTGAAATTGACACACTAAGTGCAGTAGAGTTGGAAAAGAGATGAAGGGGGTCCTTAAGATGTTCAAATCCTTGAAGCCAATCATTAATGAGGCCTCTGCTCAACTCACAGTTTGCCCATTTGACCCAATAAATTCATCTTTTGATTTGTTTAAATCTTTTCGACTTTTGGTATTGGAAACTCCACCGTACTGATTCAAATTATGACCACATTTTTCTAGCATGATTTAGAAATAAAAATGAAAAACTTAGTTGGCAACAATTATACAAAGCTTTGACTCATCAAGTATGATGGAAATAATATCATTTTAGTTGCATAATTTGCTTTGGGGAACACTGTTGCTATTGTAACAGGAATAGAAAGAGAATAAAGAAGTCTGCAGTTGGCTTTGACATTCAGAATCAAACTAGTCAGCAGAGATAAGCACAGAATCAGCCAGAGAGCTTCCTTTCCTTGGAACTATAAGTAGTGGAAACCTCCATACAGCCATGCAGAGAAGGGGAGAAACAACTCAGGAACTGGAACTTTACATTTCCTGACAGCTTAACTGAGAGTGACTAAGTTATTCTTATCAACAAGTTTACAGATGTCCATTAACCAAAAGGTGGATGGTTTGTGAGAAAGATTGTAATATAGAAAGCGATGTTTAAAAATACATCCCTTCTGTCCATGTGAGTGCAAACGTGTGACCCTTCCACACTAGCAATAAAAGAAAAAAAGATAGCTTTATTAAAGAATCACCAAGGAGGTGCTCAAGTTAATATATATTTAATAAAGTCCAGCTGTTAACCATATGCCCCCACCACTATTGCCCATCTGCTGGCAGAAGTTTTTATTATTTTTAATTATGTCTCATTTTTTCATCTCCACTTCTGAAATAAACATGCCATCACATGACAATTCATTTTATCAAACATTTATAACATTCATAAATGGATATTCTTTGATCTGGCAAGTCTCCTATCTCTAGTAAAATCTCACATTCATTTTTATTAAGTACCCTTGTGACATAGTTTTTTATTAATGGTATGAGATAAAAATCTGAGCATCATTTGGACTCAGTATCATTGCTGTAAGAAAGGCGAAGTGCAAAACTTGACAAGTTTTTAAAATTATAAGAGGAATTAATAGTATCAAGGGATCATTAAGGCTTCTATGATTGTGCAGACTATGAAGTTCCCATGACTAACAGTCTGAGATTTTTCTGTTTCTTGCTCTTTTTTTGTCTCCTAAAAATACGCCGAAAAGATGGCCATTTAGGGTATTAGCTGTATGTATTCCCACTGAAGCATTGTTTTTTTCTTATATGAACTGTCATCATTTGGAGACAAAGTTTAATCATTTACTATTTTTTAGCAAAAATAAACTGTCATCCAATGGAAACATTTCATGGACATTGGTTTTCCAAGCTATGTTTCATGTTCTAGATGAGGTCAGTTTAAGACTTGTGTTTCTGTGCCTTTTAAAATTTGTACTACTAGCATTTATTGGTGTAACTGGAAAATTTTCATAGTTAGGTGCTCCAGAAAGAGGAGCGGAGTAAAACAGTAGAGCTGAAAATGGCATGCTGAGGAGGAAGTGTTCCTCATCTACCTAAAGATCTTCCCTGGTGGTTGAGACAGTAAAGAGTCTGCCTGTAATTCAGGGGATCCAAGTCAGATTCCTGGGTTGGAAAGATCTCCTGGAGAAGGGAATGGTAACCAACTCCAGTATTCTTGCCTGGAGAAAGCCACGGACAGAGGAGCCTGGCAGGCTGCAGTCTATGGGGGCTGAAAATGGCATGAAAGGGAGAAAGTGTTCCTCACCTACCTAAATAAAAGTTAAATAACATTGAGAAGAAATTCTGGACAATACAGAGGCATAATTATTCATTGCTATGTTTTGCTAAAGACAACTTAAAAAGGACCACTTTTTAAATTTTTTCTTCTTTTTTGGTCACATTTAAATTCAAAAGATAAAAATCACTACAATAATTCACTGTTAAATTTGAGTTCATAGTTTAAAATATACCTTAAGATCACCCAAGATGAAAAGTAACTTGCCAATTGTGCGCTAATAACTACAGCTTTTCTTGTTACATTTGCTGTATTATAGAATTCGGTCACCAAAGAAGTAATTTTTAATAGTTAAATATTCATTATTATTTACAAAAAAAATTTAAAGAGATAACAGTAATCTTTATTTACACGTACTTATTGGATAAACAATATAAGCCTGAGCAACATTTTCCGGTGTAGTTGCCTAAAAAATGAAGAAATAATAAATCATTTTAAATACTAGAATTCATTAGGTCTGCAATCTTACCTAAGTCTATTTTGTGAAACTGAAACTCCTAAGTAGGAATGAGTTAGCAGTGATTTGCATTGAAATATAGTATTTTACTTTTCTTCATGGCATTGTAAACATTTTATCAGAACATTTAGAATCACTTGAAAATTTTTCAAATACTTAACACATTTTTTTTGTATTATTGAAGAAAAATTACTTAAAAGAATACTGCCCCTTTCCCAGGAAATGGATTTCTGGAACCCTAAATTAGTACTGTAAGTAAAAGTAAACAAAGAATATATTCCATGTAAATCTATCTGCCTTTATGATTGCTATTAATATATAGATAGTAATGTTCCTAATGATTAAAGACTAATGTCCTGAATGTAATTCATGGTTACAATGCCGTGATTGGCAAAGAGTTTAATTAGCCAATGCACGGCTCTAATATTTAGGCCTCTTTTCTGAACATGTTCTACATATGAAATATATTAAAAATTGAGCTGCTGTCAGTCCTGTTTCCGGATTGGCCAGGACCATTAATGCAGTCCATCAACTCACCAGCAGACCATTACTTTCTCAGCAGCGTTCCCTGTGGACTTGCATTGCTCACTTTGAACATATTGCTTTAATAAGAGAATTATTTCAGAAAGCTTGAGTTATCTCAGGCCTGGGAAGAAGCACTTCAAAACCTGACAAAGTGCTTTTTATAGAAAATGGTTTTGAAGATTACAGAGTGAAATGTATGTTTGGCCTCATTTACATAAAAACATCCAGCACAGTTTTTCACAAATTAACACAAATTTGATAGAATATTGAATGATATATGACTAAATTCTTCCATTTCTAGGATTCCAGATGTGCTTTTTATGTTGGTTGATACACTTTTTGATTAGTTGTTAGAACTTAAGACATCTGTTGCCATTGTGCTGTGTAGAATATTTTAATGGTATTACTAAATGCCATGTGTCTATCAGTGCCTAATCACGTGTCTAGAGCTAAAGCAACTCCCTGGGTAGGCTTTTCTACACAGATGTAGAACACTAGACTGCTGATCATGAAATTCTGCAAAAGAAGCATTTATGAAAAGCAACTTCTTATTGTTTGGATTTAGGTAGAAAACAAAGTGATAAAACCATAGAGAAAACAGTTCAGAGTTTCATTATTTTGATTCTTTATTATAGCAGCTGTGATTATGCATGTTTTTGGTAATCACACTGTATGTTTAAGAAACTTAATTTCACTATTAGTGATTACATTAGATATCTTAGTTTTCTCTGAAGTTCAGGGAAGTAAGTCATAGTGTGCCTGGTGTCTCATAATAAATGCAAATCAGACTCCAATTAGAATGATAATCATATAGGTATTCCTGAATAATCTGTGCATACTCTTCCTTATTATTACATTAATTATTTAATTTATATGGAATGCATATCTGTTGAGGGAATGTAGAGTATTTACCACCAATCTAGGGTCAATTCTCTTTAACTATTGATCAGAAAGTCTATAAGAAGATGAGGTGATAGCAGGATGAACAACCAGTGACTTGGTAAATTTCAGACATTAAAATACTACAGTTCAAATGAAATACTGCATGACAATTTCATTTTAAATATGTTGAACTCACATTGTACACAGTCCCCTCTACTTCTTGAGGTTATAAATATTATTACTGAAAAGAAAGAAAGTGAAGTCGCTCAGTCGTGTCCAACTCTTGGCGACCCCATGTACTGTAATCTACCAGGCTCCTCTGTCCATGGGATTTTCCAGGCAATAGTACTGGAGTGGATTGCCATTTCCTTCTCCAGTGGATCTTCCCTACCCAGGAGTCAAACTTGGGTCTCCCACATTGTAGACAGAGGCTTTATCGTCTATTACTGAGCACACTGATATTGAGAGGAGGAACCAAAAGTCTTCCCTCTGGTCTATGGCCCTCAGTTAGACCTAGACCTAGTACCTACTGGTAAAATGCTATAAGGAATGAATGAAAGTTAAGCTTCTTTTGCTAAATTCTCTTTGTTTTAGACCATATACATAAAATCTGACATTATTTTTGAGAATGGAAGAATATTCTCTTATCAAAGGAAATGGAAACAGTAGGAGAAAAGCATAGAGGTTCATACCTTTAGCAAATTTTGAAGTCAGAAAGAATTTTGATAAATTCTGGCTTTACCATTTCCTAGTTGTATAATCTTTGATGGTTTAGCAGCTTTGTGTCTCTGCTTTCCAATTAAATGTAAAAATAAAGATGACTACTTTATAGCAGCTGGTGTAAGAATTAAACAATATGATGAGCTTAAATGTGTTCACCCTAGCATTCACATATATCAGGCACATGGTAAACTATAGTTATTACTATTATTGGTGGTGGTGGCTTATGTTATTATTAGTATTACTAATATTATTATTATTATTTATCCTTATCTCTGTAGACTTTCATTATGAACCAAATATGCTTACAAAGCAACTAAAGCAGAGCATATTTTCTATACAAAAGAATATCTCAAGATTAGCAGTGAGATCCTTATTGTTGTCATTATAGCTTTTTAATGTAAAGTATTTAAAAATCCATCTAAGTGTTCATCTTATTCTGTCACATGGGATATTGGAATATACTTCATGTTTAATCCTGGTGTATCCAACAGGAAACAGAGGATTGTAGTCTAAGAGAAGTATGAATTCTGGAGCTATCATTAAATTGAATTAGAATGCCAAATGAAAATAGGTGTATTAAATTTTAAAAATAATTTTCAAAGTAAATAAAATAAGGTGTTTACTCAATCCCCAGCCAACTTATCTGAGTTTTGTATAGAAATGAGAAGGAAATAGAAAAATATAGTTTAGGGCATGTTCCTACTGAGTCTGAACCCTCCTTAAGAAGCTCATAGCAAGCTCCTACTACTACTCTCAGACAAAGTATTTGAACCAGACTGCATAATGCACTTTATCTTCAAGAGAAGCCTGGATGCATAGGCTTTTGTTGCTGTTTTGTTCAATTCTTTGTTTGTTTTTTAACTAGATGCTGTGCTACTCCCAACAAAATCAAGGTTCAGTTTTTATTTATTTTTAAATTTTTATTTTTTATTTTATTTTATTTTTTTACTTTACAATACTGTATTGGTTTTGCCCTACATTGAAATGAATCCACCACAGGTGTACATGAGTTCCCAACACTGAACCCCTCTCCCACCACCCTCCCCATATCATCTCTCTGGGTTATCCCAGTGCACCAGCCCCAAGCATCCTGTATCCTGTATCGAACCTAGACTAGCGATTCATTTCTTACATGATGTGGTACATATACACAATGGAGTATTACTCAGCCATTAAAAAGAATACATTTGAATCAGTTCTAATGAGGTGGATGAAACTGGAGCCGATTATACAGAGTGAAGTAAGCCAGAAAGAAAAGCACCAATACAGTATATTAACACATATATGTGGAATTTAGAAAGATGGTAATGATAACCCTGTATATGAGACAGCAAAGTTCAGTTTTTAAGGAAAAAAGATAGAATGAATATTTGATAGGCAACAGAAGTCCTTGCCAGAGAGTGGAAAGCAATAATTAGTAAAACATGATTAATGTAAAAATCACTCCTATAAAATAGTATAACTCAAGAAGGAAAGAGGCAAAAGGTAAAAATCTGGAAGCTGACAATTTTCAACTCTAGTTGTGAACAAAGTAATGCTGGAAGTAACACAGAACTTCATAAATAATTGATTCATATAGTTCATCAATACTCATCAGTTGTATTGGGTATAATATAGTTCTCACTGTAAAGTCCTTTAAAAATGGTAAAATAATACATCCCAGGTCATTGAATAATCCAGGAAAGACCACAGTGAAATATCTGGAGCTATCATTAAACTGAATTAGAATGCACAATGAAAATAGGTGTTTTCATGAAAAGAAAAATACATATATAACATCATGACAAGAAGATAATCAATGTTAAGATTTTTGTGTATAGCCTTTTACTTATTTTTCAAGTTTACATACATGTGCATGTGCATAAACACAGTTTATGAATACAACCCTCAATTAACTCTTTTATTACTTAAAGAATGCAAAAAATATTCCACATTACTGGCTTTTTTCTACAAGATTTTAATGCTACAGCATATGCAACTTGAAGTGGTAGAAGACATTACCAATTTATGGGAGGATGGAATTTCTTATAAAAAGCTTTATTGTAAAGAAGAAAATAATGAACCAAGTACTTTATGACATTGTAGTTGAAGAACTTCAATGGAGATTTTCATTTAAACATCCAGAGATTTTGAATTTTACTTTTTCCAACAGTATTTATAATCACTAGACTTACAAAACAGACACAGACACACCTGTACACACTTCTAGTAAGGGAAAACAAATTATCCAAACTTAATTTTTAAAATTCCTTTCCAAGTGATGTTTAACCTTTCCTCTGTGTACCCTATTTATGTCAACAGAACCACAATATTTCCAGGAACTGAAGTTCACTTCACAGCCTGTGAACTATATCAGAGTGGTGTGTACTCTAGCAGCTAGATTCTAACAAACTCCATCATGGCTATGTCACACATATGAACCTTGGGTTATCTGCTGTGCTGTTTTCTAATCTATAAATGAAGATAAAAGCCTTAACTTCATTGATACTTTGGAGGAGTGAATGAGATGATAAGGAAAAATTAGAACATTGTCCTTTATTACTAGGTGTTTTTAGTCATGTATAAGCAATAACAAATTCCATTGTGCAGCATCAGTTTTACTTGTCACTCTTTCCTTATGTCACTCTCACTACAGCTAACAAAGTCCACATCTTTATTATCTTGCATCTCAACCAGTCTCACAACTTCTAATTTTCCCTTTTTTAGAGCAATTAATGTTCTTAAAGCAGACCTCTGATAAACTTACTCTCTTGCTCAAAATCAGTAGATCAAACAAAATATGTACAAGATCTAAATGAGGAAGACTACAAAATTCTGATGAAAAAAAATTTTAAATAACTAAATATAGACATGTTTATGAATAGGAAAAAAATCAGTTGTGTCAAGAGGTCAGTTCTCATCAAACTGATTTGCAGATTTAATGCAATTCCAACCTAATTTTATGTATATCAACGAACTAAGTCTAAGGCTTATATGGACAGATAAAAGACTCATAATAGACAACACCATATTGAAGCTAAAGAAAAAAGTTGAGGGCTGACACAGCTCACTGCGAGTGAGACATTGGTGAGAAAATGGTGAGTAGATCAATGGAATGTAACAGACAGAGATCCCATATAAATAGCCAACTGATCTTTGCAAAGGAGCTAAGACAGCACAATGGAACAAAGATAGTTTTAGCTACAAATGGTGCTGGAACAACTGAATATTCACATGCAAAAAATAAAGGAAAAAATCTAGCTAAGACCTTATACATTTCACAAAATTAAATCAAAATTAATAACATGCCTATACATAAAACACAAAACTATATGAACAGAAGATACTATAGGAGAAAATCTATATGACCTTGATTATGGTGATGCCATTTTACATAAAATATCAAAGGCACAATCCATGAAAAAAGGAAAGGCTATTGTATGGATGTGAAAGTTGGACTGTGAAGAAAGCTGAGCACCAAAGAATTGATGCTTTTGAACTGTCGTGTTGGAGAAGACTCTTGAGAGTCCCTTGGCCTGCAAGGAGATTCAACCAGTCCATTCTAAAGGAGGTCAGTCCTGGGTGTTCATTGGAAGGACTGATGCTAAAGCTGAAACTCCAATACTTTGGCCACCTCATGCGAAGAGTTGACTCATTGGAAAAGACCCTGATCCTGGGAGGGGTTGGGGGCAGGAGGAGAAGAGGATGACAGAGGACAAGATGTCTGGATGGCATTACCGACTCAGACATGAGTTTGGGTGAACTCCGGGAGTTGGTGATGGACAGGAAGGCCTGGTGTGAATTAATAACTTCTGCTCTCCAAAAGTCAGAGTCAAGAGAATCAGAAGATAGCAACAAGCTGGGAGAAAATATTTGTAAGAGACATATCTGTTAACAGTTTTCCAAAAACATATAAAGAACTCTTAAAACTCTACAATAACTAAACAACCCAATTTAAAAAGAATCCAAAGACCTTAACAAACATCTTACCTAAAGAAGATACAGATGGCAAATAAGTACAAAACAGGTGTGCCCATGTCATCAGGAACTGCAAATTAAAATAATAATCATTACACACCTACTAGAAGGACCAAAATATATAACACTGATAAGACCAAATGCTGGTAAGAATGTGGGGCAATAGGAATTGTCATTGCTGGTGGGAATGGCAAAATGGTACAGCCACTCTGGAAGACAGTTTGGTAGTCTTTTATAAAATTAAACATATTCTTAACATATGATCCAGCAGTTGCATTTCTTAGTATTTACCCAAAAGAGGTGGAAATTTACATCCATCTATAAACCTGTACATGAATGTTTATAACCAAATGTTTATAGCCAAACCTTTACTTGCAAAAATTTGGGAGAAACTAAGGTGCTCTTCAGTGAGTGAATGGGTATATAAACTATGGCACATCCAGACAATGGACTACTAATCAGAACTAAACTGAAATGAGATACTAAGCCATAAAAAGACATGGAGAAAACTTAAATGCATAATATTACTTGAAAGAAACCAATCTGAAAAAACTACATAGTATATGGTTTTAAATATATGATGCTTTGAAAAAGGCAAAACTATTGTAAAAAATCAGTGGTTGCCAAAGGTTGAATGGGAGCAGAAATGAACTGGTGGAGCACAGAGGATTTGGGGGACAGTGAAACTATTCTGTATTCTGCACAATACCATAAGGAAGAATACAATTGTCGAAGTCCATAGAATGTACAACATCAAGAGTGAACTTAAATGTAAACTATGGTCTTTGAGTGATTACAATATATCAACATAGATTCATCCTTGGTTAAAAAAAATAGTACCATTCTAGTGAGTGATATTGACAACAGGGAAGGCTATTAATGTGTTGGGAGAGGAAGTATATGGAAAATGTCAGTACCTCCCTCTCAGTTTTGCTCTGAATCTTAAATTATTCTAAAAAATAGTCATTTTAAAAAGAAATTGGTAAGAATTACCCATCAACAATTAATGAAAGGTCATGACATTCAAAATCTTCCACAATATGACTCAAACTTACTTACACAACTTTGTATTTTTTATTTCACTTTTTCATTCCTGTATAGAGAAACAAATATTTACTCTCAACTATTCTATCTTTACTCATGTGCTTTTTCCCCGTTGGATACAATTTATTCCCACTTTCACATATTCGAGTCCTAATTAACCTTCAAGGTTCAACTCAAATGGTATTTCCTTCATAAAGACTTTTCTTAGCCTTCAGTCATAAGCAATCTCTTCTGGCCCTGAAATCTACTATTTTATTTGTACCTCTTTTACATGAGTCATTGCTTTTTACACCACTTTGCAAGTTGTATCATCCCATTCCTGATGTCTACCTATTTTGAGAATAAAACAATTTTTGAGTAAGGATTACATATTTAGTTTTTTAGATAGCATCCATAACATATATATATATACAGTAGTTAATAAAATGTAACTAATCCAATGAAATAGAAATTATATATCCAAGTACGTCTTAAAATCACAGTACTGCTAAAGAAAGAAAAATAATTATGTGGTAAATATTACTTTAGAATTTAACAGCCCATGGGTGATTTTATAGATGTTTCCTATAATTTTTAAGAAATGAGTAGATTTATGGAATCTAACAGATAATTAGAGATTTTGAGAATCATCTACTCTAACTTACTCACCAAGAAAAAGAAATGCAAAAAGGCAAAATGGTTGTCTGATGAGGCCTTAAAAATAGCTGAGAAAAGAAGAGAAGTGAAAGGCAAAGGAGAAAGGAGAGACATATATACCCATTTTAATGCAGAGTTCCAAAAAATAGCCAGGAGATAAGAAAGTCTTCCTCGGGGATCAATGCAAAGAAATAGAGGAAAACAAAAAAACAGGAAAGACTAGACATTTCTTCAAGAAAATTAGAGATACCAAGGGAATATTTCATGCAAAGATGGGCACAATAAAGGACAGAAATGGTATGGTCCTAACAGAAGCTGAAGATGTTAAGAAGTGGCAAGAATACACAGAAGAACTATACAAAAAAACTTCATAACCCAGATAATCACGATGGTGTGATCATTCACCTAGAGCCGGACATCCTTGAATATGAAGTCAAATGGGCCATTTAATTTCATGATTGCAGTCACCATCTGCAGTGATTTTGAAGCCAAAGAAAATAAAATCTGTGTTTTCATTGTTTCCCCATTTATTTGCCATGAAGTGATGGGACCAGATGTCATGATCTTAGCTTTCTGAATGTTGAGTTTTAAACCTACTTTCCCACTCTCCTCTTTCACTTTCATCAGGAGGCTCTTTACTTCTCTTTCTGCCATAAGGGTGGTGTCATCTGCGTATCTGAGGTTATTGATGTTTCTCCCAGCAATCTTGATTCCAGCTTGTGCTTCCTCTAGCCCAGTGTTTCTCATGATGTACTCTGCATATAAGTTAAATAAGCAGGGTGACAATATACAGCCTTGACGTACTCCTCTTCCTATTTGGAACTAGTCTGTTGTTCCATATACAGTTCTGACTGTTGCTTCCTGATCTGCATACAAATTTCCCAAGAGGCAGGTCAGGTGGTCTGGTATTCCCATCTTTTTCAGAATTTTCCACAGTTTAGTGTGATCCACAAAGTCAAAGGTTTGGCATAGTTGATAAAGCAGAAATAGATGTTTTTCTGGAACTCTCTTGCTTTTTTGATGATCCAGCAGATGTTGGCAATTTGATCTTTGGTTCCTCTGCCTTTTCTAAATCCAGTCTGAATATCTGAAAGTTCACGGTTCATGTACTGTGAAGCCTGGCTTGGAGAAGTTTGAGCATCCCTTTGCTGGTGTGTTTAGTTGAATGCAATTGGGCAGTAGTTTGAACATTCTGTGGCATTGTCTTTCTTTGGGTTAAGAATGGAAACTGACCTTTTTCTGACCTGTGGAGACCAGTGGGATTTGATTACAGAACTTACACAGGACAGGGGAAACAGACTCTTGAAGGGCAGAAACAGAACCTTGTGTGCACCAGGACCCAGGAGAAAGGAGCAGTGACCCTACAACAGACTGACCTGGATTTGCCTGTAAGTGCCCAGGAGTCTCTGGCAGAGGTGAGGGTCGGTGGTGGCCTGCTACAGGGTCAGCGGCACTGGTGCGATAGTGCCTGCACATGACCTTCTGAACGTGGTCGCCATTTTCTTCATTACCTCGACTATAGTTTGGTCTCAGGTCAAATAACAGGGAAAGAACACAGCCCCACTCATCTATAGAAAATTAGATTAAAGAGTTACTGAGCATGGCCCTGCGATCAGAACAAGACCCAGTTTGCCCTTCAGTCTGTCTCTCCCATCAGGAAGCTTCCATAAACCTCTTATCCTTATCCTCCAGAGGGCAGACAGAATGAAAACCACAGTCACTGAAGACTAATCAAATTGATCACATGGACTACAGCCCTGTCTAACTCAATGAAACTATGAGCCATGCTGTGTAGGGCCACCCAAGACGGACAGGTCCTGGTGGAGAGTTCTGACAAGACATGGTCCACTGGAGAAGGTAATGGGAAACTACTTCTTCATTCTTGCCTTGAGAACTCCATGAACAGTATGAAAAGGCAAAAAGATATGAAACTGAAAGATATACTTCCTAGGTCTGTAGGTGCCCAATATGCTACTGGAGATCAGTAGAGAAATAGCTCCAGAAAGAATGGAGATGGAGCCAAAGCAAAAACTACACCCAGCTGTGGATGTGACTGGTGATGGAAGTAAAGTTCAGTGCTCTAAAGAACAATATTGTATAGGAACCTGGAATATTAGGTCCATGAATCAAAGTGAATTAAAAGTGGTCAAACAGCAGACAGCAAAAATGAACATCAACATTTTAGGAATCAGTGAACTCAAATGGACTGGAATGGGCAAATTTAATTCAGATGACTCTTAGACCTACTACTGTGGGCAAGAATCCCATAGAAGAAATGGAGCAGCTCTCACAGTCAACAAGAGCCTGAAATGCAATACTTGGGTGCAACCTCAAAAATGACAGAATGATCTCTGTTTCCAAGGCAAACTATTCACTATTACAGTAATCCAAGTCTATGCCCCAATCAGTTATGCTAAAGAAGATGAAGTTGAACAGTTCTATGAAGAGCTACAAGACCTTCTAAAACTAACACCCCCCAAAAGATGTCCTTTTCATTATGGGGGATTTGAATGCAAAAAATTGAAAGTCAAGAGATACCAAGGCAAATTTAGCCTTGGAGTACAAAATTAATCAGGGCAAAAGCTAACAGAGTTTTGCTAAGAGAACACACTGATCATATGAAACACCCTCTTCCAACAACACAAGAGAAGACTCTTCACACGGACATTACCAGATGGTCAATTATACGGTAGTTTGAACATTCTTTGGCTTGCCCTTCTTTGGGATTGGAATGAAAACTGACCTTTTCCAGACCTGTGGCCACTGCCAAGTTTCCCAAATTTGCTATCATATTGAGTACAGCACTTTCACAGCATCATCTTTTAGGATTTGAAATAATTCAGCTGGAATTCCATCATGTACACTAGCTTTCTTAATACTCATGCTTCCTAAGGCCCAATTGACTTGGCACCCCAAGATGTCTGGCTCTAGGTGAGTGAGCACACCATTTTGGTTATCTGGGTCATTCAGATCTCTTTCGTACAGTTCTGTGTATTCTTGCCACCTCTTCTTCATATCTTCTGCTTCTGTTATGTCCACGCCATTTCTGTCCTTAATTGTGGCCATCTTTGCATGAAATGTTCCCTTAGTATCTCTAATTTTCTTGAAGAGAACTCTAGTCTTTCCCACTCTATTGTTTTCCTCTATTTCTTTGCACTGATCCCTGAGGAAGGCTTTCTTATCTCTCCTTGCTATTCTTTGGAACTCTGCATTTAGTTGGGTATATCTTTGCTTTTCTCTTTTGACTTTCACTTCTCTTCTTTTCTCAGCTATTTTTAAGGCTTTCTCAGACAACCATTTTGCCTTCCAACATGAATTTAAATGCTTTTGGAGAATCTCACACTATATTCTGTATTAGTTCAAGACTGATTCTTCAAGAGATGGGAATACCAGACCACCTGACCTGCTTCTTGAGAAACCTATATGCAGGTCAGGAAGCAACAGTTAGAACTGGACATGGAACAATAGACTGGTTCCAAATAGGAAAAGGTGTACGTCAAGGCTGTATGTTGTCACCCTGCTTATTTAACTTATATGCAGAGTACATCATGAGAAACGCTGGACTGGAAGAAGCACAAGCTGGAATCAAAATTGCCGGGAGAAATGTCAGTAACCTCAGATATGCAGATGACATCACCCTCATGGCAGAAAGTGAAGAGGAACTAAAAAGCCTCTTGATGAAAGTGAAAGTGGAGAGTGAAAAAGTTGGCTTAAAGCTCAACATTCAGAAAACGAAGATCATGGCATCTGGTCCCATCACTTCATGGGAAATAGATGGGGAAACCATGGAAACAGTGTCAGACTTTATTTTTGGGGGCTCCAAAATCACTGCAGATGGTGACTGCAGCCATGAAATTAAAAGACGCTTACTCCTTGGAAGGAACGTTATGACCAACCTAGATAGCATATTCAAAATCAGAGACATTACTTTGCCAACAGAGGTCCGTCTAGTCAAGGCTATGGTTTTTCCAGTAGTCATGTATGGATGTGAGAGTTGGACTGTGAAGAAGGCTGAGCACCAAAGAATTGATGCTTTTGAACTGTGGTGTTGGAGAAGACTCTTGAGAGTCTGTTGGACTGCAAGGAGATCCAACTTGTCCATTCTGAAGGAGATCAGCCCTAGGATTTCTTTGGAAGGAATGATGCTAAAGCTGAAACTCCAGTACTTTGGCCACCTCATGCGAAGAGTTGACTAAATGGAAAAGACTCTGATGCTGGGAGGGATTGGGGGCAGTAGGAGAAGGGGATGACAGAGGATGAGATGGCTGGATGGCATCACTGACTCAATGGACGTGAGTCTGAGTGAACTCCAGGAGATGGTGATGAACAGGGAGGCCTGGCGTGCTGCGATTCATGGGGTCGCAGAGTCGGACACGACTGAGCGACTGAACTGAACTGCCATCAATGAGCTAGCCAAAAAAAGAACATTAATTTTATCTCTTTCTAACACAGTCTCAAGTCCCAACTCCTTACTTGTGAACTGTCTCCAACTCTTCAGGTATACTAAATCTCATCTTTGATCAACTAAATCTTCCACTTTTTTTTTTTTTTTGTCATCTCCTGTCTCATTAATTCCCTCAAACACCTTCTAACTACATGTGGCTTTTCTGCTTGCCTGTGTCAATATCCCTGAACCTGTTTCTAAGATTAGCTTATTCTTCCTCTGGATTTTAATTATTTTAGACCCTCTGGTTCATCCTTTTTAATATTTAAAATTCTGACTTATTGGAAAAAGTCTCTACCAAAGTTGACAGGAATCATTGTAAAATCGCATTGCTTATTTTTCTAATTTTCTTTCCTTCTGAATTGAAGCTGAATTTGAGATTTGCTTTTGCCTATAGGATATGGCAGAATTAACACTGTTCTAATTTTAGATCCTAGAATTTAAGAGATTTTATGGATTCCACTCTTGTTCTTTTGGGATCCTGAGTTTACCATGCTGTTAAAAAGTGCAGATTGCTGGAAGATACAAAGATATGAATGAGAACTGAGGAAACCCATTTGAACATGGAACAGAAAATGCTAACATTGCAGCCAGGTTAAACTCTCCAACATAATCACAGTTATAGATAAATAGAGCTGCATGACTGATCCTACATGACATCAGCAGAAGAAATGCCCAGAATTCCAATTCACAATATTTTCAGCAATAATAAGGCTATAGTTGTTTTAAGTCACTAAGGGTTGGGGTAGTTTCTTTTGCAATAGATAACTGATATACTAACAATCAAATTATTCATCCACCACCCTTCTCTGATTCATCATAATGGCTTTCACTGACACCTTTATACAATTTTTTAAAGCCAACAAATCTACTTCTTTTTCTGTGAAACTCTTTTTTGACTTAATCAAAGCAATTTTAAGAGCTCTTTTTCTGAGTAATCAGTAAGTCCTATTAAATTTTAAACATAACTTCCTTTATTTAGACACTTGTTCTAGCAATTTAGAGTCATCCACATCCTTTCCTGAGCTAGCTACAAGAGCTAACAGATGCTTCTTCTTTGCTATTTCTCAGCTTTGTGTATGTTTCCCTCTTTGGCTAGACAATCTCTCTCCAACATAACTTTAGAAATTTGCTTGTGTATCTCTATTTTCTGACTATGCACTTCTTGTGGTCAGAGAGTGGGTCATATTGATATAAGTATCCTAAGTAATCAGATTCTATGCTTGTTCATGCTTAGTCACTCAGCCAAGTCTGACTCTTTACTACCCCATGGACTGAAGCCTGCCAGGGTCCTCTGTCCACGGGGTTTTCCTGGCAAGAATACTGGACTGGATTGCCATTTCCTTCTCCAGGGGATCTTCCTGACCCAGGGATCCAATCCTCATCTCCTACATTGGCAGGTGGATTCTTTTACCACTGAGCCACCTGGGAATCCTGGAACAAATCCAGAACCCAGTAAATGTTTAATGAATTAATGAATTTTTTAAAGTAAATGACATACTAATGTGGTTAGTGATAAATGAAGGAAAGGAATGCCTGAGTCCTTAATTTTAAAGTATCTTTAATATGTTAGCTCTCTTCCATTTCTACTCAAAACATATCCAAAGAGATATAAACTAAGAGAAGTGCCATCATTTATAAAGTGTTTTTGTGTGCATTTCTTTTTTCGCCAGTTAGATTTTAATCTCATTGGCTGTGGAAACATACTATAAGTGATTAAGACAAGTGATTTCTACCATGACTCCTTGCTTCCATATATTTGATTGCTTCAATTTTAATTTCTCTATCTGATGCTCATTAAGTATGTGAAATTTTAAAGCCTCTTGGTTAATTACTGTTGGTTATGAAAATTTTCTGATACATGGCATTACTGAAAAGTGTCATAACTTGTTAAAGAAAGAAGCTGGAAATTTCAAGAAAAAGTAATAATAACATTATTGTTGGTTAATACATCTAAATTAAAATCTTGATTGTGACAAATCCCCAGTCCATTAGTTCTAGTGAAGTTTTAACTTTAAAATAAGAAGACTACTAAATGCCAAAATTTTACATCGTGTTTCCGTTATTTAGTTAACTCAGTTGTTAAAAACAAAGCTGTTATTTCTGGTCCAAGGATGTTTTATTCTGGCCAGGAAAATATGTTTCTTTTGCAAAGGGATTCATTGCTTGTATTAGAAAAACAGTTTAGAGCATGTCTTCATGGCCATGGGTCAAGAACCTCAATGTCACATAAGAACAATGGCAAAGTTTATTTGGTTTAGATTTTTTTTTCCTAGATTAAGATATATATTTATTTTTTCAAACTAAGCTCTCTATACTACTAACTTTGCATTGTGTAGTATGGAGGGCTTTTTGTATAACATGTTGAGATATATTTATGTCTTTCTGAGGGGGGAGAGTATTCCCTGTGACTGTTTAGTGTACAAAACTAATAAAATCCTTCAAGGCTTTCCATTTTTAACCTAACCACTTAATATCATATAATTTCTATATTATGAAAGTATGCATATGATTAGTTCCATAATTAGTTCCATAATTAACAACTGCATTTATTGTACTTGTGACTGCTGTTTTATTGCTCCAGTAGAGACAAACAGTGATTAGAACAATTGCAGCATTAATTACATACAGTCTCTCAAGATTTACTATATAGTCTCCAAAAATATGAGAAACTAAAAGTGTTTTATTCTTTGTATAATTACCAAAAAAAATCCTATTATGTAATTTTCATTATTTTGAGAAATTCTCTATGCAACTGTTTGATAAAGAAGTAGACTTGCCAAAGTTTACAATTTACTTTCCTGGCTAGAGAATGAAATCCTGCTGACTTTAATATCTTTAAAAAATTGTACTCTTAAAATGAACTAAAGACCTAAATGTAAGACCAGAAACTATAAAAATCTTAGAGGAAAACATAGGCAGAACATTCTCTGACATAAATCACAGCAAGATCCTCTATGACACACCTCCTAGAGTAATGGAGATAAAAACAAAAATAAACAAACGGGCCCTAATTAAACTTAAAGTCTTTTGCACAACCAAGGAAACTATAAACAAGGTGAAAAGATAACCTTCAAAATGGGAAAAAATAATAGTAAACAAAACAATGGACAAATAATTAATCTCCAAAATATACAAGCAGCTCAAGCAGCTCAATACCAGAAAAACAAACAACCTAATCAAAAAGTGGGCAGAAGACTTAAACAGAAATTTCTCCAAAGATGACATACAAATGGCTAATAAACACATTAAAAGATGCTGAAAATCACTCATTATTAGAGAAATTCAAATAAAAAATCACAATGAGGTATCATTCCATGCTGGTCAGAAAGGCCATCGTCAGAAAGTCTACAAATAATAAATGCTGAAGAGGGTGTGGAGAAAAGGGAACCCTCTCACACTGTTGGTGAGAATGCAAACTGATACAACCAGTATGTAGAACACTATGGAGAGTCCTAAAAAAAAAGAACTAGGAAAAAAAAATAACTACCATATGACTGAGTAATCCCATATGCCCGAAGGAAACCAGAACTGAAAAAGACACATGTACTTCAATATTCACTGAAGCACTAGTTACAATAGCTAGGACATGGAAGCAACCTAGATGTCCATTGGTAGGTGAATGGATAAGGAAGTTGCAGTACCTATACACAAAGGAATATTACTCAACTACAAAAAAGAACATAGTTGAGTCAGTTCTAATGAAGTGGATGAACCTAAAACCTATTATAGAGTGATGTCAGAAAGAGAAAAATGAATATTGTATATTAATGCATATATATGGAATCTAGAAAGACCCTATGTGAGGGCAGGAGACACACATGTAAGGAACAGACTGTTGGACTCAGTGGGAAAAGGAGAGCATGGGATGATTTGAGTGAATAGCGTTGAAACATATATATTGCCATATATAAAATAGATAGCCATTGGGACTTTGATGTGAGAGGCAGGGCACCCAAAGTCAGTGCTTTGTGACAACCAGAAGGGATGGGGTGGGGAGGGAGGTGGAAGGGAGATGACAGGATGGAGGTGACTTTGATGTATAGCAAACCTATCAAGATATTATAAAGCAATTAACCTTCAATTAAAATAAATTAATTTTTAAAAAGTACACTTATAAATGTGATTTTATATTAAAAAATGATACATTGTCATCTAATTCATATGTAAAATTGTGTGTGTGTGTGTGTGTGTGTGTGTGTGTTGAAGAATGAGTGTTAGCTTTTACAAAAAGTGGGTGAAAACCCATAGGGACTTTTGCTGAAAGATTAAGAAATTTCTTCTCAGTTCTCCAAAGGCTATCTCTTTACCCATTCACCTTTTGTTATCTTTCTATAACCACTGACTGTCCCTTTGGATAAGAAATATTTGGCTGGATTCATAAAAGCTTTAGTGAGTAACAGAGACATCAGAAATACTTGCAACTTGTAAAAATCATCTGATTCAAAGCAACTGCATCTTTGTAGTCAATGCACAAACTGGATCACATGCAACTCACTGTATCTCTGTGTATTTAGCCAGATGTCCTGTAATGGGATTCAATATTCAAGCAAAATTAAAGAGTGCACACAAAGGAATCTGTCTGAACATTATTTAAATATATGAACAAGTAAATTGTAACAATGTTTAACCAGCAAAGGATATATTCAGTTCAGTTCAGTTCAGTCACTCAGTCGTTTCCAACTCTTTGCAGCCCCATGAATCGCAGCACGCCAGGCCTCCCTGTCCATCACCAACTCCCAGAGTTCACTCAGACTCACATCCATCAAGTCAGTGATGCCATCCAGCCATCTCATCCTCTGTCGTCCCCTTCTCCTCCTGCCCCCAATCCCTCCCAGCATCAGAGTCTTTTCCAATGAGTCAACTCTTCGCATGAGGTGGCCAAAGAACTGGAGTTTCAGCTTCAGCATCATTCCTTCCAAAGAAATCCCAGGGCTGATCTTCAGAATGGACTGGTTGGATCTCCTTGCAGCCCAAGGCACTCTCAAGAGTCTTCTCCAAAACCATGGTTCAAAAGCATCAATTCTTCAGCAGAGGAACCAGAGATCAAATTGCCAACATCTGCTGGATCATGGAAAAAGCAAGAGAGTTCCAGAAAAACATCTATTTCTGCTCTATTGACTATGCCAAAGCTTTTGACTGTGTGGATCACAATAAACTGTGGAAAATTCTGAAAGAGATGGGAATACCTGACCACCTAACCTGCCTCTTGAGAAATTTGTATGTAGGTCAGGAAGGAACAGTTAGAACTGGACATGGAACAGCAGACTGGTTCCAAATAGGAAAAGGAGTATGTCAAGGCTGTATGTTGTCACCCTGCTTATTTAACTTATATGCAGAGTACATCATGAGAAACGCTGGGCTGGAAGAAACACAAGCTGGAATCAAGATTGCCAGGAGAAATATCAATAACCTCAGATATGCAGATGACACCACCCTTACGGCAGAAAGTGAAGAGGAACTAAAAAGCCTCTTGATGAAAGTGAAAGAGGAGAGCGAAAAAGTTGGCTTAAAGCTCAACATTCAGAAAACGAAGATCATGGCATCTGGTCCCATCACTTCATGGGAAATAGATGGGGAAGCCGTGGAAACAGTGTTAGACTTTATTTTGGGGGGCTCCAAAATCACTGCAGATGGTGACTGCATCCATGAAATTAAAAGACGCTTACTCCTTGGAAGAAAAGTTATGACCAACCTAGATAGCATATTCAAAAGCAGAGACATTACTTTGCCGACTAAAATCTGTCTAGTCAAGGCTATGGTTTTTCTTGTGGTCATGTATGGTTGTGAGAGTTGAACTGTGAAGAAGGCTGAGCACCAGAGAATTGATGCTTTTGAACTGTGGTGTTGGAGAAGACTCTTGAGAGTCCCTTGGACTGCAAGGAGATCCAACCAGTCCATTCTGAAGGAGATCAACCCTGGGATATCTTTGGAAGGAATGATGCTAAAGTTGAAACTCCAGTACTTTGGCCACCTCATGCAAAGAGTTGACTCATTGGAAAAGACTCTGATGCTGGGAGGGATTGGGGGCAGTAGGAGAAGGGGACGACCAAGGATGAGATGCCTAGATGGCATCACGGACTCGATGGACCTGAGTCTGAGTGAACTCTGGGAGATGATGATGAACAGGGAGGCCTGGCGTGCTGTGATTCATGGGGTCGCAAACAGTCGGACACAACTGAGCGACTGAACTGAACTGAATTCTTCAGTGCTCAGCCTTCTTCACAGTCCAACTCTCACATCTATACATGACCACTGGAATTAGATTTAAACAAATGACATGTCTCCGGGAATCTTTTTCCTACCCCCCCCCTTTTTTTTTTTAAGATTTTTTGATGTAGAGCATTTTTAAAGTCTTTATTGAATCTGTTACAATATTGCTTGTCTTATGTTTTGATTTTTTGGCCACAGGACATGTGGGAACCAAGTTCCTAGACCATGGATGGAACCCAGCCCCCTGTATTGGAAGCACAGTCTTAACCACTGGACTGCTAGGGAAATCCCAGGAATCTTTCTTAAAAAAAAAAAAAAAGAGAGAGAGAGAGAAATGTTGACTCACAAAGATAAGAAAGCCTGTTAATTGAATGCTCAAATAATTATTTAAAATTTCTCAGCATTATAAAGATAATAAAACTACAGAATTTCTTATATTTCATGGACAATTAACTTTATGGGAAACTCTGTACTAGACTAACCTGTCTTCTAAGAATTCAGAAAGAATGTATACTCTCTTCTTTGCAGTTAACTCTAATATGAATGAAATCACTATGAGACTGGTAGTCACTCCTACTTTTGAATCATTATGGGATTGGTAGTCACTCCTACTTTTGATTCTTAGTTTACTAAGCCAGGCTGCTCTCCCTGAACAGATATTCAATCCTCTGAAATCCTTCTCTGCATGGGTCAGACTCACTGAGTCCAAGTAGTAAACAGAAATGCTAGGAAAAGAATTTTACAGATATCAAGGAATGAAAAACTAAACTGAAATCCATTGTTAGAATCACTGTAGAGTGAAATACTCTATTTAGAGCTCCTGCCTGTTTCAATCCAGTGTATCTACTGTTTAGGGTGCTCCAGAAATTATGGTAGTTAAGATGTCTTGGTTGGTCCCAAGCAGGAAAAGAATAAGCAGATTTGCTGACTTTACAACTCCTGTTCTAATGCTCTATTCTCTCTCTAGATATTAAGCACACATTTTTCTTCTTAAAGATGTTTTGGGAAGGTAGTCATCATATTCCTGTCAAGATCACCCCTTGTCATGAGTCAGAATCATCCAGCTAATCTCTAGTGATTTCCTCCAAGCACACTATTTCATGAGATTTTTACATTAATTTTAACCCCAATATTTCTTCTCTGAACAGAAAATATTTGAGAAACATTAAAAATGAGTATGTTCTGGTGATGTGGAATGAATTAGAATTAAAGACAGAAGTTTTCTTATGATGTGTGCTTTCTTCAGTCCAAAAGTGGCATTCAAAATATTCATATTTCACTGCCAACTTTAATATTAACTTCTAAAACCGTGAAATTTTCAGGGGACTTAACCTGATTCTGTGTCTGTATAGACATAAGGCAGATTAAAAAGCTATTAGTCATTAACAATCTACCATGATGACTAGATACTTGTATCATAAATTCAGAGTAAAATCATCCTACTTAGTTCATACCCTGTTTCCCAGACAAGGAAGTGAGAGAGCACATATACATACTCTGTAACCCAATATGCGAAACAGGGGGTTTTCAGAAATTCCTTTATTCCCCAAGTGTGTTCTCTTATTTTATATGTCTGAAAAGTGTTGCAAGACCAAAAGTTGTGTTGAAAGCATCCAAGATTTCTCAGGGAAAATATCAACATAATAGAGAAGAAAGTAACATACAATGTTCTATGTAAAATGCTAACTTTCATGAAAATGATCTAAAATCTGATGATTCCTATATTTTCCTTATTATCAGAAATTAGAAAAGCATCTAAAATAACTGTAATCATCATGGAATTAAAAACTAAAGTTTCTATACTTTGTCTATAACTGCACATTTTTACACTGCTTTAATATTTTTTATTATTGTGAAATTAGAATAATGTTTTTTTATTTTTGTAAAATTATATTCCTTTGTGGTCACAACATTTTAACATTTTGATTAACTACTTGATCCAGATCAAATCAAATCTTTGTGTGTTTATAATTCACAAATAGCTATTATGTAGAAAGTTTTAGAGAATAATTTCCCTCTAACATATTTTTCAGAGAAGGCAATGGCAACCCACTCCAGTACTCTTGCCTGGAGGATCCCATGGACGGAGGAGCCTGGTGGGCTATAGTCCATGGGGTTGCGAAGAGTCAGACACGACCGAGCGACTTCACTTTGACTTTTCACTTTTATGCATTGGAGAAGGAAATGGCAACCCACTCCAGTGTTCTTGCCTGGAGAATCCCAGCAACAGGGGAGCCTGGTGGGCTGCTGTCTATGGGGTCACACAGAGTCGGGCACGACTGAAGTGACTTAGCAGCAACATATTTTTTAAAAATTCTGATAGCCTTCCAAATAACATCTATTGCATAAATTGTTCTTTAGCTTCTTAACATGATATTCTCAGTGCCTAACACAGGACCTGTCAGATATCTGTGGCTCTCTAAGTATTTGATGAATGAATAAATGATTACTATCTTCAAACCCAGCTATGTCAATCTTTTAAAAGTTCAAACTCTTCTGTAATGGCATATTTAGTTTCACTTCAAACACCTTGCTATATTTGAATCTAAAGAAAAACAGCACCATAGAAATTCTAGGTCAGAGGGAAAAACTACTAGAGAATAGGATTTTTTTTTTTGGTAGGTGGCATAAAATTATGTATTAAATTCGAGACAGAGGTATTTATAGTTTACAGAAGGATCAGAGATATCAGTTGAATAATACACGGTGTGAGTGATGTCAGAGTCCCAAGAAACAAAACAAATGAGCCAAAAATCTTATATTAAATCCAAAGAAGTTCATAAAATAGAGTCTAATAAGTCAGACATGACTTCACGACTAAACAACAATAAAATTCTTAGGTATTAGACAGATTCATTCTAGCATGTCTTTACTTTTCCCAGATTCCTTGATCTCTGACTCTCATTTTAATTATGACAGTTCTTTTATTTTCTAACACCTTTTTACATTTTACTAATTTTTGTGCATATAAGTATGATTTTCAAGGAGACATTCTCTTTTGTAAGTAATCCCTTAAATAATGTTAATCAATTTGTGTGTTCCAACTTCAAAAGAAATAAAAATATTTTATTCTTATTTTATCTTTAGGTAGGATTGTATTATTAGCACTATTTTAAAACAATGTTTACAGGAAATAAATAATACATGAAAAGAAATTTTAAAGCAATCAAATGAAATATTTAGGAAGTTAATTCCCAATGTACTTTTAATTATATCATGACACAATTTTTTTAGTGGTTTTTCCTCAGCAGCTGATTATTATTGATTGACTAAATTCTCATGTTGTATTAAGTTAAAAAACAAATCTTACAATATATACTCATCTCTCTATAAACCTATATGTTTAAGGAGATGTTAGCATATATTGTCTGTAACATACGGAATCCTAAATCTTTTAATTACATTGAATAAACAGAATACAACCTTTTCACATAATATGGCTCCAAAGATATCTGTTCCATCATGATAGACTTAACATAAGAAATCAAAAATGCCTCAGAATTAAAATAATCATTTTCCTTCCATCAAAAAAATACTTCTGATTTTCCAAAATATGTTCTAATTTATTTATATTTATAAATATATTTAAAAATATTTATATGACCACCACTCTAAGTAATGATTAAAATTAGATTTAATGATCAATAACCCCAACATAGCACTAAAGTGTAGAGAAAACAACTGCTCCTCAACCACAAAATTTAATAAATGCTGACAACAAATATACATAAATAAAACACCATTCAAACCTTAAGTGTCAAGACTTAAGCAGTGTCATCACAGAATTATCTATCTAGTGCCTTTCTCTCTTCATAAGGTTAATATTTATAAATGTCAGAGGAAAAAATTGAACATGTAGAAAGTAATAAAATGGGTCATAGTTACTATGACATTTCAGTGCACAAATTTCTTTGAGTGCATATTAAGTACATTAGATGCTGTATCATTTTTAGTTTATTCCAAGTCAGATAGACCTTATCTGCCCATTCTAAAATTTTGAATTCATCGTAGCCCACCCAAATATTATATGGATCCTTGATTTTTCAGGGTGGGCTCTTTGCACTTACTACAATTTTTCTGTACCATAAAGCTATAGCTTCCTAGCATATAGTGTTATTAACCTTTGGAGCTCACTGTGCTGCCATTGGGAACACTTTTCCTGTCTCATCACAGCCATAATCCTATCTGTGCATGAAAGTAATTTGCAGCTCTGTGGATCTGCTGAGAAGGGTCCGTAGGATGTCATAAATACTTCCTTTGAATAATATTAAATATCTCAAAATGCACACAAATAAAGTTCTAGAGTATGAATTTTATCCAACCATTACGTGCAGTGTTTTATTCCACCCATTATCCTAAGAGTTACCATTCATGACCATCTCTGCCTTGCCTATGAAAAAAACTGAAGTTCAGAGAGAATAGTTACATCTGTCTTGAAAGGTGATGCTGAGATTCAGAGAAAGTAAAGTCACTTGGTCGTGTCCGACTCTTTGCGACCCCATGGACTGTAGCCTACCAGGCTCCGCCATCCTTGGGATTTTCCAGGCAAGAATACTGAAGTGGATCGCCATTTCCTTCTCCAGGAGATCTTTCTGACCCAGGGATTGAACCCAGGTCTCCTGCATTGTAGGCAGACGCTTTACCGTCTGAGCTACCAGGGAGGTATCTGAATGAAGACAACAATCAAAAAAGTACATTTTGTGTTTTGATGAGTGTATATACCTATATAACCACTATCATAAATCAAGATTCAAAATATTTCCATCATTTCATGAAATTGTCTTGTACAGTCTTTCAATTGTCACCCTGTGCTTAGCCCCAAAGAAACAGTGACCTTTCCATCACTATAGTTTTAAGTATTATACGTGCTTAGTCACTCAGTCATGACTGACCCTTTGCGACCTCACAGACTGTAGCCTGTCAGGCTCCTCTGTTAGTGAGATTCTCCAGGCAAGAATAGCATGGGTAGCCATTCCTTCTCCAGGGGATCTTCCCAACCTAGGGATCAAACCCAGGTCTCTTGCATTGCAGGTAAATTCTTACCATCTAAGCCACCAGGAAGCACCTTTATATATTATGATTTAATATAAATATTGTTGTTGTTTAGATGTTAAGTTGTGTCTGACTCTTTTGCGACCCCAAGGACTGTACCTAGCCCACCAGGTTCTCCATGGGATTCCCCAGACAAGGATATTGGAGTGGGTTGCCATTTCCTTCTCCAGGGGAATTTTCCCAACCCAGGAATAGAGCCCTTGTCTCCTGCATTTGCCAGCAGAGTATTTACTATGGAGCCACCTGGGAAGCCTTTAATATAAATAGAATCCCACATTATAAACTTTTCTGTGTCTTGTCTATCTTTCAGCATCATATTTTTATTATTCACCTACACTGTTATGTATTTCAGTGTATGATCTACATAAGCTGTTTAATAAAACAGTATGACTTATTTTTATTGCTAAGTAGTTCTCATTGAAATCATATATCAAAATTTACTTAGTCATTCAACTATTGACAAAACTTGGGTTATTTCCAGGTTTTGGCTGCTATTAATAAAGTTGTTATGAATATTAATACCAAGTCTGTCTGTCTATATATATATATATATGCACATAAATTTTTCTTAGTAAATACTCAGTAGAATTTTTTGTGATATAATAATTGCATTTTTAACTTTATAAGACACTACAAATGGCTTTAATTCTCATTTCCCTAATGATCAACGGTACATCTTTCATTCTCATTTTGTTCATGCTGTTCTTTAAATACTTGTATATTAAAATGTATATTGTATATTTAAATACTTGTATAAAATGTACAAGTATTAATGTACAAGTATTAATTGTATATTAAGTGTACAAGTATTAATTGTATATTAAAATACTTGTATATTAAAAATGACTATTTACCATTTAAAATATTATTCTATCATTACCTTTTGGCCTGTTTTCATATAAATCACTTTCTCATGCCTTTTCAAAATTCTAGCAACTTTGGGTAGTGTGTTAGACATTGTTTTATAATGTCAATTGTCTGAATTTTATTGTCCTTTTTAAGAGAAATGTACATACTTTGTTTTGGCAGATATCTAAGTTATTTTCTACTCGATTCTTTGAGGACCTGTTTTTAAGCTTTTTTAGAAAAAGTTCAGTGTAACATTCATTTTACAGATAACACATCTTAACTACTAAGGTGTGATTTTTCAGGGTCTTCATTGAGTGCTGAGTACTCTCTGAGGGTTCTCAAGTATCTCAGGAAGAATCAAACGTCTTCCCAATTTTTGTAAGCACTGAACATTTTTCTGGTACAAATCTCCTGTCATATTTTGTCTTGCTTTATGGAATTTCAGTACTTAAACGAGGAGGTTAATAGCAAAGACTCAAAGGGATATAAGAGTAGATTTCAAAAGCCCTTCTTTATGAATATATCCATTCTTTCTGAAAATCTACTTTGCAATTTACGGTCAGATAAGACTCACCAAACTCTAATCTTTACCTTCTGCACTGTTTAAATTCTTCCATTCTGTACCTATAATTCAGGAGTTGGTCCTAGTAGAAAAGTCAGGGAGACTGTAGGGCTCATTTATTTTGTTTTCTTTCTCACAAAGATCAGATTTTTGCTGTCTCTTGTCCAAAGTCTTAACAGAATTCTCTTATATAGCTTCTCACATGTTCTAGTTGTTTATAGCAAGGGGTAAATCCTTGTCTTATTACTCTATCATGCCTAGAAGTGAAAGTCTGACACTTTACTCAGTTTTTTCTGGAACCTAGAATGTTAACCCTCTCTTTGCTGCTTTTGCTGCCATTTGATTTCCCTGTAGGTGCACCATGAGTATATGACAAAGTGAAATCTCAAGTCTTTTTCATGTGAAGTCAATGCAAATCAAATTTTCAACTTGTATTGTATACAATAGAATATATATGTAATTCAATTCCAATATGGTCCTTTGCATTGCCTGCTGCTGAGTATACACTTTACCCATTCTGATTTTACTATCCATTATATAAGCTACCACTATTATTGTTTTCACTTGCAAATGCAATTTGAATCACTATTTTCTTATTTTTCTTATTTGTAAAAATATTGAATCACACTCGAATCTAAACACAACAGTTTCATTTAAAAACATCATCCAGTTTGGAATTGAAGCGTATACATTCTCCCTGTTATTCAATCATTATCTCTTCCAAAATCCAGACACATTTATCTCCTTTATCCATAAGGATGTTATGAGAGATTTTTTTGACAACTGCTGTTGCCTATGTATTGAGCATTTGACCTAGTACTCTAATAATACAGTCAAAAAAGGAAATGAAGCTTGTTTGACATGGCTTGTTCCTAGTGAATTCATGCTGCCTTCTAGCATACTCAACATTCTTGAGACCACATAAACCACATGCTTAAGAACCTAATAAAGAATTCTAAGATAGCTTAGGCATTTTTGAATTTAACTTATGTTTTAGTTTGAAACCTGAGGTAATTTACTACCGCTTATTTTCCATTTATCTTAAATTCTGAGAAAAAAAAACAGGAGTGATATAATATAACCATAATTAATTCTGGACTATGATATAATTTTTCTGGACCTAGAAAACTTGAATATTTTTAATAAAAGGGACTGTGATAGCTTTTTCTTCCTTTTCTATAGATTGTGAGGTTTTTTCCTAATTTATAAAGTTTACCTGAAAATTTCTTACATTAGGATTTAAGAAGCAAAATCAGATTGTCTTTACCCTCATGAAACTCACAGTTATAAGGAAAACATACAGAAAATATTCAGATAAAATGTGTAAAATAAGAAATGTGATAAGTCTTAAGAAAAATAGTCATACAGTGTTGTAAGACCAGGAGAACCTGAGTGTATTTTTGGATATTAAAAAGGGCTTCCCTAAGCAGTATTTTAATAATCAGTAGCAATTAATAAGCAAGCTAGCCAGTGATGATAAAGAGGCAGAGTCTAAACAAAGAAAACAGCTTAAGCAAGAAGCTGTAAACAACAAACAAACAAAACAAAAACAGGCTCATTTGCTTTATTTTACAGCCCTTTATATCCAGCAGTATTTCTCACTAGCTGCCATTTTCTCTCCACTCCTCATTTATACTACAATGGGAGTTTGTTTTTCCTGCTGAGTAACTAGTCCTTAGAACAGTATCTGGTATTGTAGTCACTCAACAAATATTTGTGGATTGACTGAATGAATCAAAGAATGAAGAAAGAATGATTAAAACAAAATTATTACCCACTTTTGACATATTTACCAAATTTATTCTTACTTTGATTTGCTATTCAGGTTGCTTCCCCTGTGGAATTTTACCTTTTATTCATAATCAACATCTTATTTACATGCTACAAGTCAAACATTCATGCACAAATCTCTTTATTTTACTCCATTCTTGGTTACTCTTTCCTACTCTGAACTCCTATTGCATCATAGTATATGCAATGCTATTTATTATGTCATGATATGTGGCCTTTACCAATATCTATTTGTTTAATGTCTGTTTATCTATCCACTTATCTTTGTTCCTTAAAATGTTTCACCTAAAGTTTTACCTAAAACATGTCCACAAACAGTTTCATATCAAAACGTTCTGGTTCTTGAAACAATGAGTGCTACATATGTGACTCAATTTTCTTTCATGTGTCATTAAGAAATGTGCTTAGTGTACTAATATATCTTAATATATTATTCATGGTTAACTTATTGATGTTGTATGCTTAAAACATATATAAGGGTCTGTACTGAGAAATTAGATTCAAGATAAAAATAAAACAGTGAAGATTAAGGAAATCCATGTTCTAGGAACAAAGGTATATATATCATCACATACAAAGCAGCCAGATTGAAGTTTAAGCCAGTGGGGCAGAAACTATGTAAGAACTCAACAAAAAACAAGACAAAGCACTGTGTAAAAGATATTTCATTTCTTCTCCCACATCTGATGAGACATTCCTAATGAGATCTAGGGAGCAGTCAAGAAAATGAATTCAGTGTGTACTAAGTGTCAGTTATTGTATATAATGCATCTCATTCAGTTCTCACAAACTGAATGAACATGAAATATTTTATACTAAATATTTATATTAAATATTTAATTAAATATTAAATATTTGTTAAAATATTAAATATTTTCATTCTTGTTTTATAAATAAATGTTGTTACAGACTCTTGTTATATTTGTATATATTATGTATATTGTCCAAAAGAAAAGACTTCAATACAACTAACAATCCTTGGTATAAGTCTTCAGTAGTGTTTCTATCAAACAGCCAACATAGCAAGGAAAATTTGCTGCTTTGTTTCTGTTTTTCTTGTCTGGTGGTATCTCTTGAAATATATGAGATATTGAATTGCTAAACATTTAGACATTTTATGGGGCTTCCCTGGTGGCTCAGGTTGTAAAGAATCCACCTGCAATGCAGGAGACCTGAGTAGACATTTTTATGTATGCAATACATTGGTATGCATGTTTAGATATTATTAATAAATGCTCTGAAAATGTTCCATGATAGTGTTAATTCAGCCAAACACTGTGAGAAAATTTCAAGACCACTATTATTCATTTGTTCAATGGTATCCTTGATCTCTTTGTGGAGAAAGACTTTGGCAATAACCTATAAAGCCCTACTTCAACTGCCTTTTCTTTTCTGGCCTGAGTGTTGGTTTGACACCTTAATTTTCTTAAAGGAGCTATATCAACCTTACCAGCAGATCAAGAATATGCCCTAGATTTGCAACATATAATATTTATTCTCTAGGTTTTCACTAACAAATATAACCTTAAACTTTCTGATACCAAACCATTACCAAAAGCATATTTGTAGCAACTGACATTAATGCAGACTATGGAATCTGTTCATAAATGTAGGAAAAATTTTCTTATAAATATAACCTAGCAATATCAGTTCTATTTCTCTGTGTGTGCATATACACACATATGTATATATATTATATTAATTTATATCTAATCATGTACAAATATATTTATATATTAAAATTTATAAATTGTATGTTATATCTAAAATTAAGGTATTTCAAACTAAAGTTTAAAACATCTCTAAAAAATAAAATCTGGATACTTGGTATGCACATCTACACACAGCAACACACAGATTGAGTAAAGTTTATATACAGAGGCAAGAGACACAGAATAGACAAAATAATACTGAAGAAGAACAAATGTGGAGGACCAAAGATTCCCAACTTAAAGACTTTAAAGTTATAATAATCAAGAGTGGTTTTGGGGAGCAGGAGTGGGGAAAGATAGAGCACAGAGGATTTTTAGAGCAATAAGAATATTCTATATATTATAATGATGGGTATATGTTATTACACATTTGTTCAAACCCAATGACTGTTCAACACCAAAGGTGATCCTCAGAAGAATATGGACTTAGAATATGGACTATCATGTGTCATTGTAGATTCATTATTGATGAAAATAAAAAAGGACAATTCTGGTGAATGATGTTGATATTGGGAGAGGCTATTGTCACACGGAGTCAGACACGACTGAAGTGACTTAGCAGCAGCAGCAACATGGATTTGTTGGGGCAGGGTATATATATGGAAAACCTTTGTTCTTCTCTCTCAGTTTTGTTGTAAAGCTAAAACTTTTTAAAAAATATAAAGTCTTAAAAAAACAAAATCCTCCCAAGATTCAACAATTTAATTTTCTAACTATAGAATTCTCCCTTTAGCTTTAAGAACACACATAAGGTGAAATAGAAAGGATGGAAAAATTATATTCCATGCAAATGATAACCAAAAGAGAATAGAACATCTCTACTTATATCAGAAAAATATATATTTTTATTCAAAATCAGTAACAAGAGACAAAAAAGTCACTATAATAGTGCTAAATGAGTGAATTCATCAAGAGAATATAATAGTTGAAAAAATATATGTGTCCAACACTAGCACACCAAAGTACGTAAAGCAAAAATTATCAGAATTAAAAGGAGAAATAGATAGCAATATAAAAATAATAGGAGACCTCATTTTCAACACTGGGTAAATCACCCAGTGCCAGGAGCCAGCACAGGAGATCCCACCCATGACAAGGTAATGTGGAGAGACCTGACGGGCAAGGCAAGTCAGGTCTCAAGGGGTCCTCTATCTGAGCATCTACCCCGAAACCAGAATCTGTCTGTTTACTGTCTGCTATACTATACTCTTCTGACATTACCACCTTTCTCTGGAAAAAGTTAACTCAGAGCTCCAGTTAACAGTCTCCTGCATATAAAAAGAATGTCTCGGTTTAAACCCCTTTGATGGCTTTCTAACTTATCTGACCGGTCTGCCCAGACTTTTATAACTTGTGATTGTTTACAGCCCCCCAACCGCGAGAGGCATGCAGCTTAAAACATCTTAAAGATATAGAGCCTTTTAGAGTTAAGAATTAGTTTGGTGAAGAGTTTGTTGAGTTAATGTTTACCACCAGGCCTCCATATCATTTATCTTTTAGGCACCTGGGAAGATATTACTCAATGTAAATGAGATGCAGAAATGGGAATATAGTAGTTTTTGATGTTAGCAATACTAGACTTTTGAGTTAATGAATTTTCTCTTTGTTATAAATCACTGTACTTCTCTTTCTTTGTTATAAATTGTTGTGTCTTTGCTATGTAAGAATGTAACTTTATTTAGTGCTGTCTGAGAGTGGCACCAGACTTTGGGAAGAACAACACTATTACCCTTATCAGAAAAGGGCTGTAAAATGCTAACTGGCCTTCTGGCCAGAAGATGATGTAAATCACCTAAGACTTGTGTATACAGCTAGGTATGCAGAGAGAAAGCCTGGTCTCTATGAGAGTCAGGGCTGTTGATGCTGCATAATTTTGTATTATCCATTGATCTTTATGTACAACCAAAAGTCTAAAAGTTTTCCCAAACAATAAAGGATGGACCAGCTTCTCAGACCAGCTTCTCAAACTGGTTTCTTGGAAATCTGGCTCTCCCCGTGTCGAATCTCTCTCTCTCTCTTTCTCCTTCTTCCTCCCTCTCCTTTTCAGGCTGAATTCCCATCTAGGGCATGGAGGTTCTCCGAATCTACTTACTTGCCCTGGCTTCTAAGACCCACGTGGAAGGAAGCCCAAGGTGGGGCACCCTCTGCTATTCAAGTGGGCGCCAGTGGCCTAATGTAGACGGAACAAGTTCCTTCTCTGGAATTTTATTGGTTTTCCACGTAAACCAAGTTATTAAGCCTCTTTTCTCCACTAATTTTCCTACTATACTATTTCTTCTTAATCTCTTTTTATATTTCTAAATAAGTAAGTTTTTCCTCACCTACTCCATATCCCCTTCGAATTACACTGGATCCACCGGGGCAGGACCCCAGCAACTCAGAGAGAAAAATAAATAATGAAACATCAACTTAAATTAGACAGTAGATCAAATGAACTTAATTGTCATATATAGAACATTTTATCAACTAGCACTAGAACACATATTCTTTTCAAGCACACATGGAACAACCTCCAAGAGAGACAACATGTTGTACCCTAAATCAAGTTTTAACAAATTTAAGAATGCTAAGATTATATAAGGTATCTTTTCCAACCACAATGGTATGAAACTAGCAATCAGTAAGAGAAGGAAAATTGGGAAATTCACAAATAAACAGAAATTGAACAATAAACTCCTGGCCAACCAAAGGGTTAATGAGGAAATCAAAAGGGAAATGAAAAATAATTGTGGTAAAAAATGGAAACATACCTAAACTTGTGGAATGAAGCAAAAGCAGTTATAAGAGGAAAGTTCAGAGCAATAAAAGTTTGCAATAAGAAAAATAAAGATTTCAAATAAACAATCTAACTATTTCAAGGAACTAAGAAAATAATAAACTCAGCTGAAGTTTAACGAAAGAAGAAAAGAAGTTTAGAGCCAGAATAAATGAAATAGAAATAAAAACTCAAGATAAACAAAATTTACAAATTTTTAGGAAAATCAATCAAAAAATACAGAGGACTAAAACAGAATTATAAATAAAAACATAGATATTACAACTGACACCACAGAAATATCTATGTGGAGGATCATAAAAGACCACTACAAACAATTATACAAAATCAGATTAGATAACATACTTATTTCTCTCTTTCTGACTTACTTCACTCTGTATAAGAGATTCTAGCTTCATTCATTTCACTACACCTCATCCAAATCCATTTTTTTTATGGATGAGTAATATTCCAATGTAAAATGTACGATGAGTTTATCGGTTCATCTGTCAATAGACATCTACATTGCTTCCATGTCCTATTGTTAATATTACTACAGTGAACATTGGCGTACACGTGTCTCTTAAAATTGTGGTTTTCTCAGGGTATATTTCTAGTACTGGGATTGCTAGGTAAATTTATTCTTAGTTTTTTTTAAGGAACCTCCATACTGTTTTCCATAATGGCTGTATCAGTTTACATTTCCACCAACAGTGCAGGAGGATTCTCTTTTCTCCACATCCTCTCTAGCATTTATTGATTGCAGATTTTTTGTTGATGGCCACCAATTCATATATTAACACACACATATATATATGGAATCTGAATATTCATTGGAAGGACTGATGCTGAAGATGAAGCTCCAATACTTTGGCCACCTGATGCAAAAAACTGACTCATTGGAAAAGACCCTGATGTTGAGAATGGTAGAATGCAGGAGGAGAAGGGAACGACAGAGGACTAGATGGTTGGATGGCATCACTGACTCAGAAGACGTGAGTTTGAGGTGTGCTGCAGTCCATGGGACTGCAAAGAGTCAGACACAACTGAACGACTGAACAATATGAAATCTAGAAAAAAAAAAAAGGGACTGATGAACCTAGTAAAGAAGGGACTTGTGGACACAGTGGAGGAAGGTAAGGGTGGGATGAACTGGAAAAGTAACACTGGAATATATACACTATCATGTATAAAACAGTGGGGCATTGCTAAATAACACAGGGAACCCAGCCTGGCACTCTGTGATGACCTAGGAGTGTAGGATGGAGGGAAGGGAGGGAGTGGAGGGAGGGAAAAGATGTATATATAATTATAACTGATTCCTGTTGTTGTACAGCAGAAACCAACATAAAATTGTAAAGCAATTTTCTGCTAATTAACAAATAAATTAAAATATTTTTAAAAGAACTAAAACAATTAGATAATCTATAAATAATGGACATATTATTAGAAACACATAATTGACCAAGACTAAGTCACAAAGAAACAAAAATCTGAAGAAACAAATATCAGTGAAAACTACTAGTGAAAATTAGTCATTAATCAAAAACCTCCCAACAAAGAAAAATCCAGGATCGATGCCTTTATTAACTGGTGAATTTTATCAAAGATCTAAAGAAAGATTAATGTCAATCCTCCTCAAACTCTTACAAAATTAGTAGAGAAGGGATCAAACTCCTAGAAGTAAAGAGGAAAAAATTTTCTTGACATCAGTCTTATCAATAATTTCTTTACATATGACACCAAAAGCACAGGAAACAAAATACTAAACAAAAGCAAAAATACACAGATGGGATGGTATCAAACTTAAAAAATTTTGCAAAGCAAACAATCAACAAAAAGAATATGAAAACTATGGGTTAGGATAAAATATTTGAAAATCATATTTCTGATAAGGGGTTAATATCCAAAACATATAAAGAACTCATACAATACCAAAAACAAAAACAAAACAAAACAAAAAAACAATACACACACAAACATACACGTATGGTCTTCCCTGATGTCTCAGTGGTAAGGAATCTGCCTGCAATGTAGGAGACAGGGGCTCAATCCCTGGGTCAGGAAGATCCCCTGGAGAAGGAAATGGCAACCCACTCCAGTATTCCTACCTGGGAAATCCCATGAACAGAGGAGCCTAACGGGCTATAGTCCATAGGGTCTCAAAAGAGTTGGAACTACTTAATGACTAAAGAACAACATATACATACTTACATATATATACATATATATATCACAAAGAGAAATAAAATTCAGTTATAAAAACAGAAACCCTGCCATTTGGGACAATATGAATGAATTTGGAGTATATTATGCTAAGAGGAATGAAGTAGACAGAGAAAACAAATATTCCGTGATCTTCCTTATATGTGGAAACTAAAAAAGTTTAACTCATAGAATCAGAGAGTAGAACAGTAGTTACCAGGGGCTGAGGGGTTGGAAATGGAGAGAGGTTGGACAATGGTTACAATCTGTTAGAAGTAACTTCTGGAGATTTAATGGATAGTGTGGTGACAATGGTTAATAACTGGAGAAGGAAATGGCACCCATTCCAGTACTATTGCTTGGAAAATCCCATGGAGAGAGGAGCCTGGCAGGCTGCAGTCCATGGGGTCACAGAGTCGGACATGACTGAGCGACTTCACTCACCCATGGTTAATAACACTCTATTAATACTTGAAATGTGCTAATAGAGTATATCTTAAATGTTAACAAACTTCCCAAAGTTAAAAAAAAATTCAAAGCAAAACTGTGTGAGATGAGGTTTGTGTTAATAAGATTGACTGTGATAATCACTTCATCATGTTTATATGTATAAACCCATCAGATTATGGGCTTCCCTTGTGGCTCAGCTAGTAAAGAATCTGCCTGCAATGTGAGAAACCTGGGCTTGACCCATGAGTTGGGAAGATCTCCTGGAGAAGGGAAAGGCTACCCACTCCAATATTCTGGAGAATTCCATGGACTGTGTAGTCCATAAGGTTGCAGAGAATTGGACATGACCGAGTAACTTTCACTTCACTTCATCCATCACATTATACACCTTCCATTCAATTCATTCAGTTGCTCAGTCATGTCCAACTCTTTGCAACTCCATGGACTGCAGCATGCCAGGCCTCCCTGTGATCACTAACTCCTGGAGTTTACTCAAACTCCTGTCTATCAAGTCAGTGATACCATCCAACCATTTTATCCAGTGTCATCCCCTGCACTTCTGGCCTTCAATCTTTCCCAGCATGAGGGTCTTTTCAAATGAGTCAGCTCTTCACATCAGGTGGCCAAAGTATTGGAGCTTCAGCTTCAGCATCAGTCCTTCCAGTGAATATTCAGGACTGATTTCCTTTAGGATAGACTGGTTGGATCTCCTAGCTGTCTAAGGAACTCTCAAGAGTCTTCTCCAACACCACAGTTAAAAAAGCATCAATTTTTTTGATGCTCAGATTTCTTTATAGTCCAACTCTCACATCCATACATGACTACTGGAAAAACCAGAGCGTTGACTAGAGAGACCTTTGTTGGCAAAATAATGTCTCTGCTTTATAATAAGCTGTCTAGGTTGGTCATATGTGTCTTCTAAAAATCAAGCATCTTTTAATTTCATGGCTTCAGTCACCACCTGCAGTGTTCTTGAAGCCCCCCCACCAAAAAATGAAGTCTGTCACTGTTTACGCTGTTTCCCCATCTATTTCCCATGAAGTGATGGGACCAGATGTCATGATCTCAGTTTTCTGAAGGTTGAGTTTTAAGCCAACATTTTCACTCTCCTCTTTCACTTTTATCAAGAAGCTGTTTAGTTCTTCACTTTCTGCCATAAGGGTGGTATCATCTACATATCTGAGGTTATTGATATTTCTCCCAGCTATCTTGATTCCAGCTTGTGCTTCATCCAGCCCAGCATTTCTCATGATGTACTCTGCATATAAGTTAAATAAGCAGGATGGCAATATGTATTCCTTTCCTTATTTGGAACCAGTCTGTTGTTCCATGCCCAGTTCTTACTGTTACTGCTTGACCTGCATCCAGATTTCTCAGGAGAAAGGTAAATGGTCTGGTATCGCCATCTCTTGAAGAATTTTCTACAGTTTGTTGTGATCTACACAGTCAAAGGCTTTGGCGTAGTCAATAAAGCAGAAGTAGATGGTTTTCTGGGACTCTCTCACCTTTTTGATAATCCAAAACATGTTAGCAATTTGATCTCTGGTTCCTCTGCCTTTTCTAAATCCAGCTTGAACATCTGGAAGTTCACGGTCTATGTACTGTTGAAGCCTGACTTGGAGAATTTTGAGCAATACTTTGCTAGCATGTGAGATGAGTGAAATTGTGTGGTAGTCTGAACATTTTTAGCATTGCCTTTCTTTGGGATTGGAATGAAAAATGACCTTTTTCACTGCTGAGTTTTCAAAATTTGCTGGCATATTGCATGCAACACTTTCACAGCATCATCTTTCAGGATTTGAAATAGCTCAACTGGAATTCCATATCCTCCGCTAGCTTTCTTTATAGTCATGCTTCCTAAGGCCCACTTGACTTCATATTCCTAGATGTCTGGCTCTAGGTGAGTGATCACACCATTGTGATTATCTGGGTCATGAAGATCTTTTCTGTATAATTCTTCTGTGTGTTCTTGCCACCTCTTCTTAACTTAATATGGCCTGCTTCTATTAGGTCCATACCATTTCTGTCCTTTATTGTGCCCATCTTTTGAAATGTTCCTTTGGTATCTCTCTCTCTCTCTTTTTTTTTTTTTACATTTAATACAGCAGTTTATTTTATTATTTATTTTATTTATTTTCATTTTTACTTTATTTTACTTTACAATACTGTATTGATTTTGCCATACCTTGACATGAATCCACCATGGGTGTGCATGTGTTCCCACACATGAACCCCCCTCTCACCTCCTTCCCCATAACATCTCTCTGGGTCATCCCCGTGCACCAGCCCCAAACATCCTGTATCCTGCATCGGACATAGACTGGCAATTCGTTTCTTACATGATAGTATACATGTTTCAATGCCATTCTCCCAAATCATCCCACCCTCTCCCTCTCCCTCAGAGTCCAAAAGTCCACTCTACACATCTGTGTCTCTTTTGCTGTCTCGCAAACAGGGTCATCATTGCCATCTTTCTAAATTCCATATATATGTGTTAGTATACTGTATTGGTGTTTTTCTTTCTGGCTTACTTCACTCTGTATAATCAGCTCCAGTTTCATCCATCTCATTAGAACTGATAAAAATGTATTCTTTTTAATGGCTGAGTAATACTCCATTGTGTATATGTACCACAGCTTTCTTATCCATTCATCTGCTGATGGACATCTAGGTTGTTTTTAATTTTATTGAAGAAATCTTTTGTCTTTCTCATTCTATTGTTTTCTTCTATTTCTTTGCATTGATCATTGAGGAAGGCTTTCTTATCTCTCCTTGCTATTCTTTGGAACTCTGCATTCAAATGGATATATCTTTCCTTTTCTCCTTTGTCTTTCACTTCTCTTCTTTTCACAGCTATTTGTAAGGCCTCCTCAGACAACCATTTTGCCTTTTTGCATTTCTTTTTCTTGAGGATGGTCTTAATCACTGCCTCCTATACAATGTCACCACCTCTGTCCATAGTTCTTCAGGATCTCTTTCTATTAGATCTAATCCCTTGAATCTATTTGTCACTTCCATTGTATAATCATAAGGGATTTGATTTAGGTCACCTGAATGGTCTACACCTTAAATATATACAATTTTTACTTGTCAATTGTATGTCAATAAAACTTGAATAAAGAGGGTGCAGCCAATAACAATGGTTTATATTATAAAGTATTTTTAAGAGGTAGGTAAATTAACACATGAAAATGAATGAACACAGGAAACATAGGGCTTAATAAATGTTAGCTAATCTAGCCAATCTGATCACACAGACCACAGCCTTGTATAACTGAATGAAACTAAGCCATGCCGTGTGGGGCCACCCAAGATGGGAGGGTCATGGTGGAGAGGTCTGACAGAATATGGTCCACTGGAGAAGGAAATAGTAAAACACTTCAGTATTCTTGCCTTGAGAACCCCATGAACAGTATGAAAAGGCAAAATGATAGGATAATGAAAGGGGAACTCCCTGGGTCGGTAGGTGCCCAGTATGCTACTGGAGATCATTGGAGAAATAACTCCAGAAAGAATGAAGGGATGGAGCCAAAGCAAAAACAATACCCTGTTGTGGATGTGACTGGTGATAGAAGCAAAGTCCAATGCTGAGAAAAGCAATATTGCATAGGAACTTGGAATGTCAGGTCCATGAATCAAGGCAACTTGGAAGTAGTCAAACAAGAGATGGCAAGAGTGAACGTCGACATTCTAGAAATCAGCAAACTAAAATGGACTGGAATGGGTGAATTTAACTCAGATGACCATTATATCTACTACTGAGGGCAGGAATCCTGTAAAAGAAATGGAGTAGCCATCATGGTCAACAAATGAGTCCAAAATGCAGTACTTGGATGCAATCTCAAAAACGACAGAATGATCTCTTCATTTCCAAGGCAAACCATTCAATATCACAGTAATCCAAGCCAATGCCCCCACCAGTAACACTAAAGAAGCGGAAGTTGAACAGTTCTATGAAGACCTACAAGACCTTTTAGAACTAACACCCAGAAAAGATGTCCTTTTTATTATAGGGGACTGGAATGCAAAAGTAGGAGGTCAAGAAACACCTGGAGTAACAGGCAAATTTGGCCTTGGGGCACGGAATGAAGCAGGACAAAGGCTAATAGAGTTTTGCCAAGAAAATGGACTGGTCATAGCAAACACCCTCTTCCAACAACACAAGAGAAGACTCTACACATGGACACCACCAGATGGTCAACACCAAAATCAGACTGATTATATTCTTTGCAGCCAAAGATGGAGAACTCTATACAGTCAGCAAAAACAAGACCAGGAGCTGACTGTGGCTCAGATCATGAACTCTTTATTACCAAATTCAGAGTTAAATTGAAGAAAGTAGGGAAAACCATTAGATCATTCAGGTATGACCTAAATCAAATCCCTTATGATTATACAGTGAAAGTGAGAAACAGGTTTAAGAGCCTAGATCTGATAGACAGAGTGCCTGATGAACTATGGACGGAGGGACATTGTACAGGAGACAGGGATCAAGACCATCCCCATGGAAAAGAAATGAAAAAAAAAGCAAAAAAGCTGTCTGAGGAGGCCTTATAAATGGCTATGAAAAGAATAGAAGCAAAAAGTAAATGAGAAAAGGAAAGATATAAGCATCTGAATGCAGAGTTCCAAAGAATAGCAAGAAGAGATAAGAAAGCCTTCTTCAGTGATCAATGCAAAGAAATAGAGGAAAACAACAGAATGGGAAAGACCAGAGATCTCTTCAAGAAAATTAGAGATACCAAGGGAACATGTCATGCAAAGATGGGCCTGATAAAAGACAGAAATGGTAAGGACCTAACAGAAGCAGAACATATTAAGAAGAGGTGGCAAGAATACACAGAAGAATTTTACAAAAAAGAGCTTTATGACCCAGATAATCTCAATGGTGTGATCACTCACCTAGAGCCAGATATCCTGGAATGTGAAGTCAAGTGGGCTTTAGAAAGCATCACTATGAACCAAGCTAGTGGAGGTGATGGAATTCCAGTTGAGCTCTTTCAAATCCTGAAAGATGATGCTGTGAAAGTGCTGCACTCAATATGCCAGCAAATGTGGAAAACTCAGCAGTAGCCACTGGACTGGAAAAGGTCAGTTTTCATTCTAATCCCAAAGAAAGGCAATGCCAAAAAATGCTCAAACTACTGCACAATTGCACTCATCTCACACGCTAGTAAAGTAATGCTCAAAGTTCTCCAAGCCAGGCTTCAGCAATAAGTGAACTGTGAACTTCCAGATGTTCAAGCTGGTTTTAGAAAAAGCAGAAGACGCAGAGATCAAATTGCCAACATCCGCTGGATCATGGAAAAAGCCAGAGAGTCCCAGAAAAACATCTATTTCTGCTTTATTGACTATGCCAAAGCCTTTGACTGTGTGGATCACAATAAATTGTGGGAAATTCTGAACGAGATGGGAATAGCAGACCACCTAACCTGCCTCTTGAGAAATCTGTATGCAGGTCAGGAAGCAACAGTTAGAACTGGACATGGAACAACAGACTGGTTCCAAATAGGAAAAGGAGTATGTCAAGGCTGTATGTTGTCACCCTGCTTATTTAACTTATATGCAGAGTACACCATGAGAAATGCTGGGCTGGAAGAAACACAAACTGGAATCAAGATTGCCAGGAGAAATATCAGTCACCTCAGATATGCAGATGACACCACCCTTATGGCAGAAAGTGAAGATAAACTCAAAAGCCTCTTGATGAAAGTGAAAGAGGAGAGTGAAAAAGTTAGCTTGAAGCTCAACGTTCAGAAAACTAAGATCATGGCATTTGGTCCCATCACTCTATGGGAAAGAGATGGGGAAACAGTGGAAACTGGCTGACTTTATTTTTCTGGGCTCCAAAATCACTGCAGATAGTGACTGCAGCCATGAAATTAAGAGACGCTTACTCCTTGGAAGGAAAGTTATGACCAACCTAGATAGTATATTGAAAAGCAGAGATATTACTTTGCCAACAAAGGTCCATCTAGTCAAGGCTATGGTTTTTCCAGTAGTCATGTATGGATGTGAGAGTTGGACTGTGAAGAAAGCTGAGTGCTGCAGAATTGATGCTTTTGAACTGTGGTGTTGGAAAAGACTCTTGAGAGTCCCTTGGACTGCAAGGAGATCCGACCAGTCCATCCTAAAGGAGATCAGTCCTGGGTGTTCATTGGAAGGACTGATGCTGAAGCTGAAACTCCAGTACTTTGGCCACCTCATCGAAGGGTTGACCCATTGGAAAAGACTCTGATGCTGGGAGGGAATGGGGGCAGGAGGAGAAGGGGACGACCGAGGATGAGATGGCTGGATGGCATCACCGACTCGATGGACATGAGTTTGGGTGAACTCTGGGAGTTGGTGATGGACAGGGAGGCCTGTCGCGCTGGGCTCGCGACCCCACAATTAACATACATTCATTCTGGGTCTAATTACAACTTGTAGGCAGTAGATGTAGGTGTTAGCCCTGGCAAGGAGGGCGCCAGAAGGATTCATGGGATCGCAAAGAGTTGGACATGACTGAGCGACTGAACTGAACTGATTATTCTGATAACTCATCACAAAAAAATTTAACAAAGCTGAAATAAAGCCAAAACATGACCTATGTGTTCTTTCAATGCTAAATGGTATTGATGTGACCCAAAATTGCCTTAGAGAAATTTTCTAAGTTAAAATCTTGGCTTGAAATTGATTAAAGATAGATTTTTAATTTTTGTCCAGTACAGATACTAATTGTTTCTGTCAAATATCCCAGGTAAGTCCAAAGGTTATAGTTTATTGCAGTATAAGACATAAACTTGTTTTTCTTCCTACCCTGAAGTCTAACTTTTAATATTTGTATAATCATATGAATTGTATAATTTATAGTATAAAACATGTATAATTATATCATGCACAGTTTTCAAATGTACTTTGGCTCTTTGAGCTGATTTTATTATCATACTGTTTTACTCTTGTAGTGAGCTGGATAAAATGTTTAACACATGTTCATTTTATATTTCGGAGAAGGCAATGGCACCCCACTCCACTACTCTTGCCTGGAAAATCCCATGTACAGAGGAGCCTGGCAGGCTGTAGTCCATGGGGTCGCTAAGAGTCGGACACGGCTGAGCGACTTTGCTTTCACTTTTTACTTTCATGCATTGGAGAAGGAAATGGCAACCCACTCCAGTGTTCTTGGTTGGAGAATCCCAGGGACAGGGGGAGCCTGGTGGGCTGCCATCTATGGGTTCGCAGAGTCGGACACGACTGAAGTGACTTAGCAGCAGCATCAGCATTTTATATTTACATTATATCACAATTTTACCTCTTAAAATTTACTTTAATGACAACGATACTCCCTTCTTGGTTTATCTCCTGGGAAACTCCATACCAAATTTATGACTCATCATATTTACAACTCTATTCCTGGCTTCAGTGTATTGTTATGCCTTTATTTTCCACAACTAAACTTTGGCTATATTACTGGTATCACTATATATTTGCAATGATCACTTACATCTATTTTAGGGAGGCAGAGTAAATATTACAGTATCATCGATCAAACCAACACAGTATTTTGCACTAGTTTCTTATCCTTTCTTATCTACATTACATTTTGTAATCCCCTCTGTTGCAATTGTCCTGAAACTTAGAACCATGTTTACTTTACTTATTTTCATTTCTTCCTCCTAGTGAACAGAATAGTAAATATTCAAATGGCCAAATATTTAGAAACACACATTGAACTTAAAGGGAACAAGAAGATAAATATTTGAATGCTGTGTTTAATACAGCACTAAGAAAATACCTCAAAACCATGGAAGTTTTCATTTCCCCGAGGAAGCGCTTTTTATGGAGAAAGGTACCTTTACATGTAACAAATCAATTGAATAATATTTTACACAGATGTATTACATTTCCCAGAGAACAAATCAATACCAATAACTATGTTACAACACTGGATCCTTAAACCCAAAGTTTTGTGACACACCCTAACTCACCCAGCAGGCATACTGCAAATCTGGCAACATAATTCACTTTGAAATTAAAATGTTAAAACAGTGTCCATATCTAAACAACCAGATTGGATGGTTTTCAAGGATTAGAATACTATCCATCTATGGGGAATATGGAAGAAGATAATGGTGATGAAAAGTTGACAATGACATGACACATGAAAGGAAATTCCCGCTATGATGGGAGAGGTGAAAGCCACATCTGTTATTAACATTAAACAGGAATACGGCCATACGATAAATAGTGGCCCGAGGAAATGCAAAGTGAACTGTTATTTGATTTTCTTTTTTTTTTTTTTATCTGCAATTACTATACACAAATATATTAAACATAAGAATATTAGCAGTTTTACAGATAGAGTTCTGAATAAAACAGCTAGTAAGGGTCAATACATATTAGTTCTTCAAAACTATAAAGATAACTTTCATACTTAATGATATATTCCATATTAATTTTAGAATTATGAAGAGTTTAGATTTTTAAGGAATGTACATTTATAATTATTCTATCAGATTTTTTCCCCATTTCTGTGTGCACTGTATGTTCATAAAACAGTGGTCACTGGACAGAATATGTGGGTTTTGTCAGTTTGCTGTGGTTACAGTTTGGATGGAGAACTCCCGCTGGAGAAAGAAATTAGCCTTTGGAGATTCAGGGTTGAATTCTAACTCAATCTTGGTCATTGCAATGGCTTTTAAAAATTTGTAATTTCTTGGAATATGCACTAACCATTTCCCAGAATTTTTGTTACTAAGGGTATACAGACCACATATATTTGAAATTGCCTATCAAATTTCATCTTCTCCAGAACAATTCTTTACCACATTTACTCTTTCCCTGCCTTCTATACAAACTTTGATGCTGAGCATGTTTGAATGTATACATTAAGCCAGACAGAATTATTTCCTGTACTTGCCTTGGGGAGGCATGTACAGCCACATTAAAAAAAAAAAAAAAAGTCTGTGTGTGTGTGTGTGTATGCTTAGTCTCTCAGTCTTGTCTGACTCTTTGTGACCTCATGGTCTGTAGCCTGCCAGGTTCCTTTGTCCAAGGGGATTCTTTTTTTTTTTTTTTTTGCAATTAATAGTTTATTTTATTTTATTATTTTTTAAATGTATTTATTTATTTTTTATTTTACTTTACAATTCTGTATTGGTTCAGGCAAGAACATTGGAGTGGGTTGCCATGCCCTCCTCCAGGGGATCTTCCCAACCCCGAGACTGAACCCAGTTCTCCAGCATTGCAGGCAGATAATTTACCATCTCAGCCACCAGGGAAGCCCCCAAAATTTAGTGACCTGTTTGCAGGAGACTTAGTCCATCCACCTTTCACTAAATAGCTAATTATGCATGGTGTTAGAATGATTATGAGGATGCAGTTTTAAAGAGTGGAACATATGTTTCTTAACAACACAGAAACTTAGCAAATGCTAACTGATTAATCAATTGAAAGACTCACTACTTTTGTTTAGAACATGAGACCTTCAGAATTTTTGAGAAAAAAAAAATTTTTTTTTCTTTCCTGTTTGGCCATCATCCATCCCTTACAGCATGCTAATGATTTGATTTCATATATTCTTTATTCCCTGATTAAGTTGTGGCTTTTCTGAAATAGGATGGAAGTGAAAAATGAGGGCAATGACTACTTCTTCAGTTTTGTAGTAGATAGGAGAACTACTTCATACAGTAGTTTTAAGCTAAGATTAATGGGATTTTAATTTTTGTTTTAGGATTTAGAGATGATGACCACAGTTAGACTTTAATCAGTGAAGAAACCTTGATCCATGTGTACCTGAGGTACTCACAGAAGATCAAAATTTATGCTTGAGAATATGGAAACTGTCAAACAAGAGAAAATGCTCAAAGGAAGAAAATTTGTTCTATAATACAAAAATTAAGGAATGGGAGATGAACTATAGACATTTTAACCAACTTTTAGCTTTTCTTTAAAACAGACTATCATGTTTTCATCTCTGCCATCTATTTGTTTTTTGACTGTTCATTGTGAAGGGCAAAAGAAGTATGTGGATTTTAACAATAATATAAGTTTAGGTAACCCCTTAATGAAGTTTAGAATAATTAAAATGAAACTGAGTGTGGAATAATTTGGCACCACATAGATTTTTACTTAAATTGCTGCTGCTTTATCAAATTCTCACTATGTGAGTAAGGGGAAAAATCAATATTTTAATTCTTAATTTATCTATAAAATAAAAATAATAATGCCAATATCACTGAGTTGTTGGGAGAATTTGATGATATGAAATATGCAAAGTTATAATACATAACAGGTACCTAGTAAACAGTAGGTATTATGGTAGCAGTAATATTAGTATATGTATGTTTGAAACAACACAAGGCATATGTGATAGAAAAATTATGTAAACATTAATTTCAGATGACTAGACATAAACTCAGAAAATTATGAATGGAATTAAAACTGAATTATGATTAAAGAAAAAATTGTTAACTGATAAAACTTGATTAGATCATTATCTACATTACAGTTCTGAAAACAGTCTTTGTCTAATGGAGAGGATATCTTGACCCATGAACCTCAGGTATAGTCTGTACCACAGAAATATTTCTATAGTGTTGACAATCACATTTGGCTATCATAACATGTAACACACATATACATATAATATATATGTATATAAATAACTTTTCAGTCAATAATGTAACTTGCTATGCTTTAATTCCATGTTCATTAAGTAACACACTTAGGTCAGTATTAATTTTTAACCAATGTTATGCCTGTCTATTGGACACACTGGAGCAGTGATTGTTTATGATTATAAAACACTAACACTAAACAAAATTCTCACTAATACCTAGTCTTTATTAAAAAAATAGAGCTCTGTTAACATTTTGGCAAAAGCTCACATAATTAATAACTATATGTTTAGTCTTCACTGATTTAAAAATAATGTTGATAAAAAGTAATTAAGAATTTAAACACTAATTAATAACCTTGGTAATTATCAGGGCTACTAAGAAATATTTTATCTTCCTTCTTAACACATGGTGAGATGCTTCTCCATTCCTTTTGAAATTAAGCCTGACAATGTGACTTACTTTATCCAATTAAAAAACAAGTATAAGCAACATTTTATTTCTAGACAGAAGTTTTCAGAACATGGACATGAATTGCTACTTTCCCTTTACCTGGTCTGATATGCATATGTCAAAACAGAGCATTCATCACTATGAGTTCTTTAATGATTACAGTAAGCCTCTATACCACCCACTCTCCCTGCTGTCACTACTTGGTCATATTACATGGGCAATCAATTTGAATTAAAACCTTAATATTTGGGGTTACTTGTTACTGTCATATAACCTAGCCCATTTTGGGTTACATGACAACTAACTGTACACTTTGGAGAAATAATATTTTATAAGTCAAGATATATTTTTCAAACTATAAATATTCAGTGTTTTATCATTGTATCAATTCTTAGCTTCTTTATTATCATTATTCTGAAGTACTGGGAGTCCATAAATAATTTAAGTACTGCTTTGTTTCACTGAACATCCCAAGCCATAATTGCCAATATTGTGAAATCTCATACAGTGGAAATATATATTCCTATACCTAATACTCAAGTATTTTGAGGGATATGTTATTACTGATATAAAGAAAGATGAAATCTTACTCTTCAGAAAGATTCTCAACAAATGGACATTCCTAGCCTTGTCCCTAGTTTTTGTTTATCTAAGAGTTAAACCAATTATCAAGTCCAGTTCCCATTCATTCATCACATGATATTCACTATTTTTATGCATTAATCTAGTTAATCATCACTACAGCTCTATAAGGTTGTGCAGGGAAGAAATTGAGATATACAAAGTTCAAAATGTACCCCTAGATAAACAAATAAAAGATGACTGAGCAGCTGCCACTTAGCAATTCTGCATTATCAAAACATTTGTTCAGCTCATTCTGGTTGACATCTCAGTATAATCATTAACTGATCACAAATCCAACGTATTTCAATATTCGAGTTAGTCTAAGTGTCGTCTTATAAATTGGCAATTAAAATATCAAACATTTCATGGTGCATCATAGAGAATATGGGGACAGACAATTACTGACTTACTCGCGGTGATCATTTCATAATTCATTTAAACATTGAATCACTATGCTGTAACTCTTGAAACGAACATAATATTGATATCAACTATATTTCAATTAAAAAATATCAAACATCTCAAAATGACAACATCTGCTTTGATTAATTCTATTTGAATAATTTTATTACATTTCAACACATACAGAGGTACCACAAGGATATAAAAATATAGGAGAGAGAGCAATGTGCTTAGTGTTTCTGAGTGTGTCTTAATAGGGCTCCAAAACTGAGTTTGACAGCACAACCTAGTCTATAAGCTCAAAAGCTTGTAGAAGAGAAATGTCAGCTACTGTGCTATCTCCTAGTCTGTGCATTGCAGCAAACCTGCTGATATGATGATTTATTAAATAGCACGATGCCATTCACTAGAGACAATACCTATGGGTTCAAAGGGTGGGTCATTTAAAAAGGAGCTTTATGCATTTTTCCAGCTGGAAATCACTATAAAGCATACTTGTCTATTGTCATGCTCCTTAAAAGAAAATTAAACTTATCAGGAGTTGAAAAGAAGTAGTTGAAAACAAGCAGAAAAAAATTAACTATTTTATTCATGTATGCATGTAAATAGATTAATATATTCACAAATAATAATCATACAAAAAATTGTTAGTATTGTCCAAAGAAAATAGCCAAAAAATGTTTTCATAGACAGCAAAATAAAACTCTATTTTAGGTTGTCCATTAAATAAGAATTCATACTTGAATTGATATGCTTGATATTGCTAGCAATTTGAAACAAGTTGTAATAAGCTTTCTGTTTGAACCATTTCATAATTTTTCTCTGCCTTTTTATTTTCAACTAAAATATACTTAACTATTGGCCAAATGATAGTGCATAGTAGATTGTACAATATTGTCTATGTTATGCATCCATTTGAGACATTGTCTATATACCTGTGTGTGTGTGTGTGTGTATTTCACTTTGATTTTCTTAGAATAAGACAACATAATAAAAGAAAAATAGAACCATGCTAGGTTTGGTAGTCATGAATTTTAAAAGGCTTTAAATACCTTTAAGACATTTCCTTCTTAATCAAAGAAATATGTGACTGTATTAATAGAATATTTCTTATAATGAAGACCTTTTAACTAATAAAAGTATAGCAAGCCATTGAAGCAACAATACAAAGCCTCTTACTCTAAATGATTCAGAATACAAGAAGTAAAAATTAAGAGAACCACATGAGTGAAACACAATAGTTGAACTTCCAGAATGATTCACTTAGGGCAATAACAGGCTATCAATAAAAAGCTATGAACTCTCTTAACCATATGCAAAAAATAAATAAAATGCTGCACACACAGCTAAATCTCATGTTGGAAATTCTTTTTATATCCATGTTTAAATATTAAGTTCTAAAAAGAATGCCCAAGAGAACTGTGGATAAGGAGTGGTGAACTAAGGACAAAGAAATGTATGGAATGCTGGAAAAAGCTTATTTTATTAAGCTCTGAAATAACTAAAGATGGCAAGAGAATGGTTAGAGTCCTCTAATTTCTGGACCCCAAGCCTGTTCTGCAGGAGCAGCCTGTGTGCATTTCTTTTATTCTAAAACGCCAAAATTTCTGACTTAAATCCTATATAATGAATCTGACTCTGGAAATTGTTCAGGGAACTGCAAGGATCAAGCATTGTGAAGAGAAAGCTAAGATGAATGGGAAATTATATCTAAAGCATCTGTTCTTTGTGCCGCTCTGATTGGTCACAAAGGCATGAGCAAGTCTTGCAAGTATTCTCAATTCTCATGGAAAATCATGTAAGTAGGGTGCATTTTTGTCCCCCCAAAAGTAGTACACTGAATTTTTAAATGGTCAATAAATTAAAGAGAATTTTACAGATGGCATGATGCAAAAACATCTGTTCATTCTGAGTTTTATATCTTGTACACATTCAATTTTAAACAGGCTGATCACAGTAGGTGAATCAGTTAGCTATTGTCACAAGGGTGTTAAACAAACAATCACAAAAACCTCACTGACATACATAAACATAAACATTTTTTAGCTTATAAATCTGGTGGCCAGCTATAGGATGATGCTCCAGGCTGGGCTAGGTGGGATAATTTGGCTCCACTCAGTGTGTTTGCCATTCTCCTCCAGGGGCCAATGGGCCAGCCTGGACATACCCTTTCCATCTGCACAGCAGGAGTAATAAAGGAAAGATGTGGCATTGCAAGTGTTTTTCAAGCAGGAACAGTCTTGTAATATTCCGCTGGCAATTTATACAGCAAAGGCCAAAAGTCAAGGAGGAAGGGCAGGAAACATGCATCTCGTGTGGAGATGAGATGGGGAGAAACAGCAGATATTTCCAATCTATAATCTATCACAGAAAATCTCCCTGAAAATACCTAATTTAAACAAAGACCTGATGGAACTATGAAAATGAGTTATGCTTATTGTGGGGGAAGAACATTTTCTGTCAGCAGTAACAACATGCAAACATAAAGAATTGGAGCCCAACATCTAAAGAGTCAAAAACTAAAACAGGGTGACTGTGAAGCAGAATACAAGAGAAGGGATGAGAAAGGTAAAAAAAAACCTAGACTGTATCTCACATTTTGCTGATTTTGCAGAGCTTGGCACTTACCCCAAGATGAAAAGTTACTGGAAGCTTTTAGACAGAAGAATGACAGGATCCAAAAACACTTCCAAAGGGTCACTATGGCCACTGTTTTGAGGACAGAATATAATGGGAATATGTGAAAGCAGTGAGGCAGGTAGGAGACCAATACACTACCCTGACCAAAAGCATAATAGTGGAGGAGATGACTAGAGTTGGATTTAGTATATTCCATCATTCGACCTGTCTACAGACATTTATTGATTGCCTACTGCATGTCAGGCACTATCTGTAGCTTATCTCTAGTAGATATATTAAAAAGGTGGGTCCTGTAGAATTTGGTTGTGAATCTATAACAAAAGCCATTTTCATTAAAACAAAATATAGAGCTTGCAGATTCAGAGGAGGAAAAGGTACCTCCAGATTTGGTGAGGCAGCAGATCAAACAGCTTCAATGTGTTCAGCTACCTGATCAGCCGCCTCACCAAATCTGGAAGCCTCTCTCTCTTTTAAATCTTGAAGTTTCTTTGTTTTAACAACAAAAACTTTCTTCTCCCTAAGACAAGGGAAAATGAGAATAATAATGACATAGGGAATATTGTATTTAACTTATACTTTCTTTAGCTGAGAGTAAAATGTAAATATTGAGCAAAAGAAGAGAAATATGAGGATGATAGAGAACTGCATTAACTATCCTATGCATTTAATTCAATTTTAAAGCTCCACTTGCTTTCTACTGCATATAAGACAACAGAAAAAGAAGTGAGGTGCTGATAGCTAGTCAACCAAAAAACACAGGACATATTCACAATAGAACACATCCCTCCAAATGACCCATAGGAGTTAGAAATGTACCATATACACAGAGTATGTTAAGGCAGTAGCCTCAGAGAAGATTTAATGTAGGCATGTTACAGAAAAGAAGAGAGTAGAGATTGAAACAAGCTCTTTGAAGTGGAAATTTTTGAACCTCTCCAATACATTCCTCTCTTATGTTACGCATTACACATGAGGTGGTCATTTCATACAGTGGACAAGTCTAGTGATAATAAGTGGAGATGAGCTGGAACTGAAGTCTGTGACACGTCTTCCAGCACAGAGTGCCAAAACACACGTGGGGAATCCAACCAGAGTAGCTGAAAAGAACAGACCTCATATATGGAATTATACTTGCTCTACAAACTCTCCAAATCCCACTAATAACACTTAAGTCATGGAGGATTATTCTGTTTATTAACACTACTTCTGCCTTCATCTGATAGCTTCCACTAAATACACTGAAAATACATATGTTAAACATTTTATTGTTGCCAGAAAGTATTAGTAGTATTGCCTGTAATGAAACTTCAGTATCAGTGAAATTATTTTCTTCCTCTGTACTCTACTGGGCAGTAATTATTTTCTTGGTTGATATTTTCTAGAAAGACATGAAAATAAATATGCCTTCCTATTATAAAAATAAGTAACACTTTAAGGAAACTTCTTTAAGATAGAGGAAAATTTAAAGAAGGTAAATTTGAATACAGTTATTCTGAAGTCTAGCAATTTCACATCCTATTTCTCTTCAAAACTCTAAACTTGGATAGTCTAGATGTATTTTTACTCTCATCAACTACTCAAATAGCTATTTACAGTAAGCAGCTCAGAAATGTGAAAGCTGTGTGTTACAGAAGGTTTTATAAATAGGTTTTTGAGGCAACAAGTTTATAGTTGGTAAATATGAGCTAAAGTTATTATTGTTATTTACTGATGCTTAAAATATTTTGAGAACTTTTGTGTGTTTTTAAAATTAATGTCTTAAATTTGCTCTCTTATTCCATTCCCACAGCATTTAGAGAGAGACAGAGGTACACAAGATTATATTTCTTTCATTTTATAGTCAAGAAAATAAGGAAAGGAAAAGTTTACATGGCTTACCCCAAATTACCCAGAGTCATGATTTCTGTGATGTCAAACTGTGTATGAAAATTAGATCACTGATTCAATTTTGCCTGGTATGGCTGAAAACAACCTTAATCTTTTAGCTATCTGTTGATAGTGTAATTTAAATTTTTCAAATCTGGTTTGAGCTCTGAAGCCCTCCAATGTTAGTATACAAATGAAGAAAATGAAAACCTGATCAGTGCGAAACATTTTGAAGTGTAAAATAGTTTCTGTTTCCTGCAACATGAAAGATTATGTGTTAAGTGAAATCAGCCCATGTACAGCATACTCAACACACCAGATTTTCACTCAGTTTCTAAAACAAAAGTTGTCATCCATAAACAAAAGCATGTGATGTGTCCCCCAAACAGCTCATTCAACATTCTAATTACAATTCTACTCACTTAGCTTATATTCAGTTCAATAAACATTTGAGTGACTATTTTATGCCAGGCATCAGAAACACTTTCAATGGACTTAGAGTCTAGTGAGGGAGACTGACAACAAAATAGAAATTTTCTATATTGAGATGTGCTAAATTAGAAGTTTGCATTGGTAGCTAGCTCTAGGTTAATACTCAGAAGATGGACAATTAGCCTCTGGCTTATGTAAAGGATAAATTCCTCTCTAAATCGGTACACTCTGGAATCTGGACTACCAGTAAAACAAAGTAAGCTAATTTATGGGCTATATTTACTTATCCATTTCCAAGATAAAGAAAACGTCAAAAAATCTTTGAATTTTCTTCACACAAAGGTGACAATTTTCTAAACATATGAACTGTGTTCTCATCTAATTTTGTGACTGTTTTCACTTTTGTATATAAATGTATTAAAGTTAATATATTTTGCAATAAATGCTTATAAAAAGTTGAATTGAAAGTAAAAAAATAAGTAATATTTACATACAATAGAAGAAAAGAGTACAGCAATAGGAACATTTTTTCCTTATAGCTTTAATCAGTCATCTTTATTTCAATTAAAATTCTGATGGTGTATTAATGGGTAAGAAAGCATAAAATAATGTAAATACTGTATATATTCACTGATATCCAAACTTAACACCTTTTTTGATATGAAAAGATGATACTTTACACAACATTGATTGGATTCACCTAATCATTTATACATTAAGTAGAATAGAACCAGTCAATCCTAAAGGAACTAAGTCCTGAATATTCATTGGAAGGACTGATGCTGAAGCTGAAGTTCCAAAACTTTGACCACCTGATGCGGTCAGGTGGGGTAGGAGCAGGAAGAATAGGGGATGACAGAGGATGAGATGGTTGGATGGCATTACCAACTTGATGGACATTAATTTGAGCAAGATCCGGGAGTTGGTAATGGACAGGGAAGCTTAGGGTGCTGCAGTCCATGGAGTCACAAAGTCAGATATGACTGAGCAACTGAACTGAACTGCAGTGAGAATAGATTATATCAAATGCAATTTAAGACACAAAATTATTTTATGAAGAACACTGGAGAGAAAAAAACCTAAACATCAGATTAAAAAAAAAAAGTTTTTCTTTCAATAAAGATTTAAGAATGAAAGTTTTGGAGGATTTTTTAAGAAAATATGACCCATAATGTCTGAGGTTGAGATAAGGCTTTTCAATAAATGAGTCAGAATATTAACTCTTCACTCCACTAAATGTATCCCTTTCCTTATCATAATAATTAGGGATATTTAATGTCAACATACATTTCTACTCTTGTATTTTGATTATTTTAGAATTATTCTCAAAAATACTTAAACAACTGTTAACACAAAAACCGTAAGCTCAAAATGGAAATGGGCTAAAAGGCATTATTTTTTGGACATGCAATACCTTGATTCTTCACTGTTTGGAGTCTTCCAAGCTATATAACTTATATGGATAGGTTGCAAATATCTTCATATGACTAGTTTTATTACAAGATATCTAGAAAGAAATATTAGTTAATCATCCCTCTTCCCATATTACTTGCTTGATTTTTAATAGATTGCAAAACTATTTTTCAAGAAATGTGTATCAATTAAATATATTTTTTTAAGTGTGGCACTTTTATGGATATAAATTACTGCCTTACTCCTTAGAATTGCTCAGTATTTTATTTTCCTAATCAAATTTCACTGGACAAACTCATTGCTTTTTGATACTAATTGTCAATGATTATGTCTTCCAAGAAAGAGTAAGAAGGTAAAAACAATCCATTTGTATTACTTAGCATGATAATATGTTTAAATTGTCAGATTTCATAACATCGTAGCACTTGGGAAATTGTTGAGGTATTACTGCCCTTAATTGAAAAATATGACATTATTAATTGTCAAGTTTATTATTTTTGGTGTACTACTAAGAAAAACAGATATTGCCAATTAAACCTTATTAAAAATCTGTAATATTTTAAATGTTAAGATGCATCTTGATTCCAAAGTAGGTAAAAAAAAGGGAAAAAAATGTAAATTCTGGACTTGATGAAATACAGTAATAATAAAGTACTACGGCAGAGACTGCTTCTTCCTGGGTTACATTTTCTTGTCTTCCTTGTAATTAGTTACAGTCATGTGACTGAATCTAAAAGCAAGCAGCTGGACATTGTATTTCAGGTCCTAGCTTCAAAAACCTTGCTGTGAAATCATTCATATTCTCCCCTCTCCTGCCTATAGGATGTGGATACTCAGGCAAGTTTGGAAGTCATGTGTGGAAAACTGGTAAACTGGGATTCAGCATGTCAGTATGAAACACACCGTTTCCCCCGCCAAACAGGAAGACCAGTATCAAGTGATGCTTGAGAACACAATGTTTATTGGATTAAGTCACTGGATTTAAAGGTCTATCTGTTAAACAGCTATCAGTCAAAAATATTACAATTATTCCATATATTTATACTACAAAGCCTTAAAGTACCTTAATCCCATATTACTTGATCTAAAAATGCAAGATTCAATTTTAAGAGTCTGAAAAGCAGGAATCATTTAACTTTTCTCAAAGTGCTCATTAACAAATAATAGAACTGGAAAAATTTCAACAAATATATATTAATGCCTACGGCATGTGAAATATAGAATTGGGTGTTGCAAGAGTACACAACAATATCTATGAAAATGGAAAGTTCAGTTGCAATCATAATGTAGCCTACTTACAAGTGTTAATGAAATGATTAAAATAATAACAACAACAAACAGACTCTCAAGCATTACAGCCAGAGAGAATAGCTGATAGTGTTACATGAAGATATGGAATAACTGTTTATTAAAGTCTATAGATTTGGGGCGAGAAAGGACAAGAGAAGAGAGAAGAAGTTAAATTGGGGTTTGGGGAGGGGAGGCGATGAGATATAGTTTTCCACTTGACCCTTTTGAAGATACAGATTTCACAATCAAATGCTTCAGTTCCGTTCAGTTCAGTTCAGTTGCTCAGTTGTGACCCCATAGACTGCAATCCACCAGACCTCACTGTCCATCAACAACTCCTGGAGTTTACTCAGACACATGTCCATTGAGTCTGTGATGCCATCCAACCATCTCATCCTCTGTCATCCCCTTCTCCTCCTGCCTTCAATCTTTCCCAGCATCAGGGTCTTTTCAAATGAGTCAGTTCTTTGCATCAGGAGGTCAAAGTAATGGAGTATCAGCTTCAGCATCAGTCCTTCCAATGAATATTCAGGACTGATTTCCTTTAGGATAGACTGGTTGGATCTCCTTGTTGTCCAAGGGACTCTCAAGAGTCTTCTCCAAACCATAGTTCAAAAGCATCAATTCTTCAGTGCTCAGCTTTCTTTATAGTCCAAACCTCACATCCATACATGACTATTAGAAAAACCATAGCTTTGACTAGATGGACCTTTGTTGGCAAAGTAATGTCTCTGTTTTTCAATATGTTGTCTAGGTTGGTCATAACTTTTCTTCCAAGGAGCAAGTGTCTTTTAACTTCATGGCTTCAGTCAGCATCTGCAGTGATTTTGGAGTTTGAAAAAATGAAGTCTGTATCAAATGCTTAGCTTTACATATTAAAAAGTGAAGTGAATTGAAGTCGCTCAGTCGTGTCCAACTCTTTGCAATCCCATGGACTGTAACCTACCAGGCCCCTCTGTCCATGGGATTTTCCAGGCAATAGAACTGGAGTGGATTGCCATTTCCTTCTCCAGCGGATCTTCCCGACCCAGGGATTGAACCTGGGTCTCTTGCATTGTAGACAGACGCTTTAACCGTCTGAGCCACCAGGGAAGTCCTTACATATTAAAAACATGTTCCAATTTGCTTATCCAAATTTATATGTTCATGAAACTCTTCAGTGTGGGGTATACTATTAACATAAGACATCTATGCTGTACTGACCAGTTTTCTGCCATAGAAAAAAATATTAAAGTCTTTTTAAACAATAGGGGTAGCATTTGAAATCTATTTTAGCTTTCTCATATTACAAAAGGCAGGACTGGCTTTCCCAATTAATTTGCTAATCAGTTTTGTACAGTTTGAAATGCGAGAGTGAGTGTCCTTAGTTTATTTTACTGTAAGGACAGTGATTCACTTTGGAAGTACCACAGTTTGAGAAAAATAAGGTATTTCTCCACCCTCTTCAGTTACTCATATCCTAAATTCCACTGGTTTCTGCACTTCAAGGAAAGCAAGAGATAAATGCACACTTTGGGTAACATGAAACTCCCTCCTGTCCCCTGCTTCCTGTCACGCTCTCATAACCTCCAGCACTTGTTGGCTCACCACAAATTTGAACTGTACTCTGAGTAGAGCAGTTCTTCTGCTCCTCAGTCTTTTAATGTGACCTTTATTGATTCACTCCCCCACCTCAAGCCATTTTGGAACTTCCTTTTTAAAACGCCAGTTTTCTGTGCCCTTATTCTCATCCTCACAGCAGACGACCCTGTCCTGTATTTTTCTGAGACTGTTTCAACTTGTCCATGTAGATCTTACCTAGATGAGAAATGTGTTTTTCAAGCTACAATGTGGTTTACACACATACTTGTTTTTATGAACATCCTCCCTTATGATGACACTTTCATACATTTCAGTTTTATTTTCATTCTTTAAAGAAAACCAGAAATTTAGATATTTCTCTGTCAGAAAACAAAGTACAATCACATGTTCCTTAGAACACAAGGTAATCTGACGTGAAAGAGGAAAAAATTTAAGTAGTCTGCCTATAAACTATGTTTTTTTTTTAAACATCTTATTAAAAGCATCATTTTTAAAGATAATTTAAGAATAAAGAAAATTTGCATAAAAATTATTTTGTGATGTACTTTACACCTTTAGATTTTCATTCAGAAATGTTAAATAGAAAGCCCATTTGAATGGTATATCTGTAGGGGAAATATTTTTATTTAACTTTGTGTATGTTCTATATTCTCTACATTTGGGCAGTTATACTTAAGAGTGAAAGAATACAGTTACATGAGTGTGTCATAGTAGCAATTTGGGATCTTGCAAATTAGACTTGCTCTTACTACTTGTGATAGAGGTGCCTCAGTATTTCTTTTAGTAAAACTTTTTTAAAAAGATATTTTCTTATCCTCTGTTTCATGTCTAAATTAAATTAATTAGCAGCTGTCAACCCCCAAGGAAAAATGTCAACACTAATCAAGACAACATCTGAAGGTGTCAGCTTTCCTTCATTTATCTCCTGTCCCCAGAAGGTACAGAGCCATCAAGTGAAAAATTCCAGGTAATGACTGCTTTTGTCATCTGTTAAATGTGATTAGAATGCAGTTGCACAGACATGAATGTTGTTTCAAGCTGCCAAAGACACCTGTCTTTATTTTTTTAAGAATTAAATAATAAATATTACAAGCCTTATGTTTACTGTAGATCTGTATATGACAGTTCACGTAGTTTACCTCAACATACATCACAATGATATTTTAAATATTTGATTCATTGAATCTGTCATATTGGGCATGTTCCATTGTTACAGATATCTCTTCTGCAGCCTTTCCAATTCACAAACTAGGCCCTTTAAATAATCAATAATTTTTATTTCACTTTCATCTTAGAAAATAAGGGAAAGAATTTGTGAAGGCAATAAATATCTTTCTATATAAATGTATTCATCTGTGAGAATGAGAATTTTGCTTAGCCTTGAAGTTTTATTAGAGAAATGTCTTACTGTTATAACTGAAGTTAACACCTTTAAGAATAGAGAATTCAGGAATTTTTCTTTTTTTTTTTTAAATAGGACATTTTATTGAAATGAAAGCAAAGTTGAATTTACAGACTGAAAGAACACATCATTTCAGGAAAAGCTGATGCTCACTGCTTAGTATTTTTTTAATATAAATTTATTTATTTTAATTGGAGGTTAATTACTTTACAATATTGTATTGGTTTTGCCATACATCAACATGAATCCACCACAGGTATACACGTGTTCCCCATCCTGAACCCCCATCCCTCTTCCCTCCCCATACCATCCCTCTGGGTCGTCCCAGTGCACCAGCCCCAAGCATCCAGTATGATGCATCAAACCTGGACTGGCAATTTGTTTCATATGTGATATTATACATGTTTCAATGCCATTCTCCCAAATCATCCCACCCTCGCCCTCTCCCACAGAGTCCAAAAGACTGTTCTATACATCTGCGTCTCTTTTGCTGTCTCGCATACAGGATTATCATTACCAGCTTTCTAAATTCCATATATATGCTTTAGTATACTGTATTGGTGTTTTTCTTTCTGGCTTACTTCACTCTGTATAATAGGCTCCAGTTTCATCCATCTCATCAGAACTGATTCAAATGTATTCTTTTTAAAGGCTGAGTAATACTTCATTGTGTATATGTACCACAGCTTTCTTATCCATTCATCTGCTGATGGACATCTAGGTTGCTTCCATGTCCTGGCTACTATAAATAGTGCTGAATTTTTCTAACTGAATTAATCATGTTACAAAAACATCAAGGTGACATTATTATATAGTTATAAGGAGGTTATTAATTTATTCTTCCAAGAAAATTTCAATAGAAAGGAAAATTAATCAAAGCAAAGAGATGGCTTTAAGTATAATTCCCTAGATTAATCTTTTCTTTTGAAGCAGACAATAATACTGTATATATTATATATAAATGAAATTGGCAATGATATAAAGGCTGAGAGCAGGTTAATACATAATACTTATTAAGATGCACTTACCATTCATTTACTAAGTCCCTATAATGATAACATATTGTCTGAATTTCAGAGCAAGGACAGTATTTGAGATCCTGTTGTTTATTACCCTCATTTTAGGATTATGCTCAGTCCTGGAAAGGTTAAACCATTTGCTTCAAATTCATCAACTAATTTTAAGAGACATACATAATATTCAGCCTTTCTTGCATGTAGGCCAGTATTATTCCCAGTCAATTATTTTATTATACTTTTTATTTCTACTATCATTATTTTTAGTAGAAGTAGCTAATGCTTACTGAGTGTAAGCAATATTCCAGACTCCCAATATGCTCAGTTCTTTATGTGTATCAAACTCCAAAAAAATACCTACTGTAACTCTCATGATCAGATTAGTTAACAGAGGCATGAATATATTCAGTAACTTGTACAAAGTCATTTGAATAAGTGGCAGGGTGTTCTTACAAGTTTTGAAATTGCTTTCCCATGGTATCTGATTTTATTCTTATAGCAATTTTATTGCATATATGGAGCTGAAATGGCAATATCAAACTTTACAAATGAGGAAGTCAAGTTTCCAAGAATCTAACTTATTTATCTAAGATCACACATCTAGTAAGTGGCAAATATATGAGTTGAACCAAAGTCTCCAGCACTTGATCTCTTGCTCTTTGCATTATATAACATAATAGTGTTTTAAGCATGTAGATATTATAAGAATTATTAAGTCATCTTCTTATTATTAGAGTGTTAATGCTATGGCATGTCACTAAATTAGGTTTTAGATTTCAATTAATTCTTTGTCAAACTAATGTAAAGAGCAATTAAAAGTAAATGCCTATTCAAAATAAAAACAAAGTATAAACAAAAGTTTATATCCCCTAGAGTATGCTATAAGTCTGTTTAATACCTATTTATATATCAAAATTCCAGCAGACTTTTCTTCTGGGTACATACTGATCCTAAAATTTATATAGAAATTCACAAGGCCTGGAATAGCCAAAGTCACATTAAAAATGAAAAAGAAAAAAAAGTTGGAGGACTTATACTATCTGATTTCAAAACAGTGTAAAACTACAAAAATCAAGGCAACATGGTACTGAGATCTTAGTACTTTGTACATAATAGATACCCCATAGATTTTTGTCAAATATGTACATAAATAAAAACAAATGAAAGTCATTGATTAAACGCTATGTGACTAAATCCAAACATGATCTTCTTGTTCTTGATTACTAAATTGTAAATGAAATTCTCTACAGGAAATCTATGTAATTGGCTAATATTTCTCTTAAATTGTAATAAGAGAATATACAATCATTTTCTCTCTAAAATCCAGAACACATCTTGTTTTCTTTAAAATAGTTTGCACTTTAAAAAAAAAAAGAAAGGTAATGGGGGTATTGGCCACAGGATAGGTATTGAATCAATGAAACAGAATTGGGAGTTTAAAAATAAATCCTTACATTTTTGGTTATTTATTTCTGACAAAGTTGCCAAGGGAAAAGGTTGTCTCTTATACCAAATGGTGTTTTGACAGTTGGATATCTGCATACAAAAAATGAACTTAGATCTTTGAACAGCACTTGAACAACACAATGAACAGCACTTTTCAAAATGAAGTTAAAATGGATCCTAAACCTAAATTTAAGAGCTAAAACTATAAAACTTCTAGAAGAAAAATATATGAAAAATTTTTGTGACTGTCTGGATTAGGCAAATAATTCTTAGATATAACAATAAAGGCACAGCCTATAGAAGAAAATAGCAAGATTTCAACAAAAATAAAAAGTTTATGTGTAAAGGACTCCATTAAAAATAGACTAATCAAAAAGAGAAAATGTTTCAAATTATATATTTGATTAAATACTTGTAAACAGGATGTATTCAAAACAAAACAAAATGAAAAGCCTCTTACAGCTAATTGATAAGAAGACAAATAATTAAATCTTTAAAGTTAGTAAAGGACTTGAACAGACATTCCACCAAAGAAGATATATGAATGGCTAATAAGCACATGAAAAGATGTATAACATCATTAGTCATT